>NC_089837.1:43153950-43457188 GCF_035609145.1 Eleutherodactylus coqui
ATAATTACTTTCATGCGGCTGCATTGAATGGCTGTAATTGGTTCATCAAGTGCTGCAGGGATTGGCTGAGCTGCAGCACTCAAGAACCAATCAGAGCCAGCACTTCCTGGAGGCAGGGTTTTTGAACCTCCAATCCAGGAAGCGCTGTCTGAAGACTTCAAAATAGTGGTGGGGACCTGAGAGGAGACATGCGGCGGAGACGTCTGTTAGGTGATGCATTCTGTCTTTTTAATGCAGCCAGGGCTTATTTTTGGAATAGGGCTTATATTTCCAGCACTCCAAAAATCCTGGCAAAAGGGAGCTATAAAGTCGTGCAACTTTGTAGCAACACAAAAATTGCAATATGGCCGTGAGAAAATGCAGCGATGTTGCTGTTGCCCATGTGAAAGAGGCCTATGGGTGGCTTCACACGGGTGAGAAAATTGTGCGATTTCTCATCTGATGTGAGAGTTAGTTAAAAAAGCTGATTAATGAAACCAATTATATACAATGCTTTCCCCTTTCCATTAGCGATGTTTTCACTCCTGCGATGATGAAAGAACAAAAAAAAAAAATTGCAGCATGCTCTGTCTTTTTGCGCTGTGCAATTTTTTTTCTCTCTCATATTTCCCTATGAAGCCTTCTTTTTATAGCACCGCAACACACGAAACGTGCATTATAGGGCGGCAGCGATGCAAAAAGAGAAAATAGCGTCACTAACACTCAAAAATCATGGGCAAAAAGACACGACAGCTCGTGTGAAACTAGCCCAATAGTCTGAAAAATTCTCACAAATATATTTATTTTTTGTTTTCTCCACTACATATATAAATCTCTTCTTACCTTGTGGTGTAAGAGGCTGGTGGTTCTCCATCATGACGTCCTTGTACAGATCCTTGTGTCCTTCTAAATACTCCCACTGCTCCATGGAAAAATAGACAGCGACATCCTGACACCTTATAGGAACCTGACAACACAATGATACCATCATTACCCAGACTCCTCTAGTGCTGTTACTGTATAATTACCCAGCATTCCCAGCAGGGTCACCTCTCCAGTCAGCAGCTCAGTGATCTTGTTGGTGAGTTCTAGGATCTTCTGCTCATGTATCACTAAGTGAGGATGAGCCTCTGTGATGGGGCTCTGGCTCCTGCTCCATCCTCCTGACTCATGGAGATGGCTGTTGGGAATTGCATCGTCACCCGTTGTCTTCACTATTAAGTAATCCTGTGTATGGAGAGAGACATGTAGGGAGCTGAACCCAGTATCCCTCCCTGAGTAGAAAGTGAGAGATTGTGATCCCGCTGCATAGAGGTCTAATGCGATCACATCACAAAAATGGTGACAGATCTTAGGCAAAGAACTGACAAGGTGTAATCCGACTTCGAGCTGGCCAACTGATGGAAGCAGCATATGGCAATGGCACTCAATACGGGTGGAACTCCAGCTTTGACTAGGACAGAGGTAAACAACCAAGTGAGAATACAACTACCACCAGTAACTACAGTACTTAGCTTGAGATGTGCAACCATTACGTTTCCTCCTTGTCACAACCACACTCTGAACAGAAAGATACTACTTAAGGCCCCCCATCAGCATGTACAGCCGCGCCTTACAACTAGGGTTGCCACCTATTTCATGAAAAAATACCGGCCATGGTTAAAGGGGGCGGGGCAAAAATTTTGTTCTGCGCATGTGCGATGGCCATGGACAGGGGGCCATAAAGGATCAAACATTGGCAAGCGCGACTAAAGGACTAACTAAGGCACAAACTGACTAGAAGGAATGACTGAGGGACAGACGGAATAAAGTACTGACTGACTAAGAAACAGATGGACTATTAGATTGACTGAGAGACGGACAGACTATAGGACTGACTAATAGGCAGACGGACTACAGGACTGACTGACTAACTGAGAGACAGACGGACTATAGGACTAACTGACTCTCTCTTATACCTGAAAGAGTGAAGAGACTAATGTCCTAGCAACACACTGGATAGATTTGTGGCACCGCTCCAGCCTTAGGCAGAAGGTCACTTGTCTTCTTAGGCTTACATTCTTACATGTTAATGCTGCCATATTACCGCAGTAACATGGCAGCATTAACATGTAATTATGACTTCAGTGACCTCAAAAGCCAGTGCTCTTAACTGGTTAGATAATGTCTATATGGGATCCATAGAAAAAAAACAACAACAACTTCCCACAGAGAAAAAGTATTTGCTGATTATGTCACATTTGACCAGAATGAACCAAAACCAGTCTCCCGAACAGTTCCTGGGCTATGTTAATACAGTGGAACAAACATAAACCTCCACCAGTAACAAGTGGAATAGATGGAGGAGGCGAACTTTCCATTACTCAGATAAAGAGACTGTACCTGATATATAGTGGATGACCCATTCTGATAAGAATGCACTCGACCCACGTTTCTTGGCCACTCACTGTCCCTAACTAGGACAGAAGTAAACAACTAAGAATACAACTACCACCATTAACCACAGTATTTAGCCTGAGATTAGCAGGAAAAAACTAGAGACCAAGATCCAGCTCTGATTTCAACCACCATCAGATGAAGCCTGAGAATAATCAGCACATATCCACAGCCAAGACAGGAATAAAAGCCGACCCTAATTACTAAGTAGGTGCAACAGGTAGCAGAACACTCCCACCAGTGCCAGAGAAAGTTGAGAGGAAAACCAAAACAGCACTAGCATAGATCTCAGTGAACATAAAACAAAACCTGTCGCAACACACAGCCACAGTAAGGAGTAATTATGTTTAGGGTTTATTCACACAGGCGTCTACAGTGTCAGTCTGTGAAATACTCAGGGTTTTCACAAACCAAAACTGTTCATATTACCAGCGGATTTGGAACCTTCTTGAATTTCTCCTGCCTTCACGTGTTAATATGCAGTGAATATACATGTATTGTGCATATTCACACAATCCTATTGACCTTAATAGGCAATTTCGGGCCGTAGTATAAACCAAAAAGGAGATGCTGCAATTTTTTCACATGCATAAAATACACGCATGAAAAATGCATGTCTGAATTCCCCAGTGCAAATGAATGGGGACTAGGCAGTCAGTATGGAGTGCGTAAAAAATATGTAGGTAAAACAGAGCGTAATTATGCAAATGTGTGAATGAGGCTTGTAACGGGTTCTTTGAAGGCAACCATAATGCTGATAATGGTATGAGTAGTAGATGCTTGGTTTGGAACAAACTTCCAGTAGAAGATGTTGGAAAAAGCAACAGCAAGTGTCTGTAAACCTACCGGAGATAAACATAGCCAAGAGAGGAATAGAAAGGAAATAATATAAGGACAGACTAGCTGGACCGTGTGCTCCACCTGCTGCCAATGGTCTACAATTCTATATAAAATGTAAAACGCGAGGCAAAAGTCCAAATCTCCAGGCCAAACTCAGTCCATGTGATCCTGCTGGCTCCTGGCTGCCCTTCCCTCCTCATTACAAGGAGCCTACTTACCATTCTCATTGCTCCTACAACATTACTGTTAGCTCATTGGTTCCCACCATACAGAACTGACCATATTGGGGGCCGATCTTCACATTCTCTGCTGCTCTTTAGTTCTCCCTCACTTGGAAGGTCTGGAAGCCGTTATACAGGACACTGGATTGTTCCTATTACTTCTTAAAAAAAAGGATTTTCTCTTCCCTTAGTATTAGTTGTTACATAATACAATAAAGATGTATAGAATGGCTTACCTCTCCGGTCAGCAGGTAGATGATCTCCAAGGTGAAGTTTAATATTCTTTTGGTAACGTCATTCCGCTCTTTGTCCATTCTCAGTGAATCATTTAGGAGAAGAACTTATTTGGATAAGAACATCAGAAAAATGGATCAACTGGAAGGTTCTAGAACAGCCGGCTTTATGAATAAAGACTCTAAATCACACGGGGGACATCATCATATGAGATTTACAGAGGCCCCCATTCAGTACTAACGAGCATCCACTTAGTAATAACGCCCCTCATGTGGGCCCCCCACTCAGTAGTAACGCCGCGGCAGAGGGTCGTTACCTGAAATGATGCAAGGTGGTTTTAACACAAACACGTCTCACATCCGCAGGGACATCGCACGTTGGTGAGTGAGATAGCAGGCGGAGTTTCATGACCCAATGTCGCACTAACTCGTGAAGTTAGCGGAAGGCGACCCGCAGTGCGCACAACGTAATATTTCATGCAAGTCTGTTTTTATGCATTTCTGATAAAGGATGTTGTTGGTTGTAGAAGAAAGGGTTAATCACAATCTGCATGACAACCACTTCATTCACCCATTGGCTGTCCATCACCCAGCTCCCCATTCGCTGACAGTGGGGTGATTGTGAGAGGAAGCCTGTGATTGGTAGAAAGCAAGGGGCAACAGTCAGTGCGGAGTGAGAGGAGGAAACAGTCAGTGCGGAGTGAGAGGAGGAAACAGTCAGTGCGGAGTGAGAGGAGGAAACAGTCAGTGCGGAGTGAGAGGAGGAAACAGTCAGTGCGGAGTGAGAGGAGGAAACAGTCAGTGCGGAGTGAGAGGAGGAAACAGTCAGTGAGGAGGAAAGGTGTTTAATACAAGAGAAGATTATAATAGAAAATATAGAAAGGCAGAATAAGGAAGGAGGAGACAGAAAGAATTGTAATTAAAAAAAAAGGAATTAATATATATATATATATATATATATATATATATATATATATATATATATAATATAAATACACACACAGGAGAGAGAGAGAAGTATAAAGAAAGATAGAGAAAGAGTTGTGAATAGAGGGAAAAAGGACCCCGACTACCGGTCAACGGCCTAAAGTCAATGAGAATTAAGAAGTACTACACCGCCCTCCAGTGATAGGAACTACAACCGCCATTGTTTAGGGTGATAGCATTACCACAACCCCCCCATTCTGGCGCACCGCACCTACACACGGCCGAGCATAATATTGGGCCGTGAAACCTAGCCAGATATCGCGCTCGCACCCAAGCGATGTGCCGGCGGATGCAAGTCGTTTTTTTCTAACAACACCTCCCATCACATCGGTGAGGTTGCGATCCTCCAGTGCCGCTCACAGCCACATCAGAGGATCGCCAAGTGTTTCCCATTGTTGTCAGGGGGAGACCTCGCATTGTACGCATGTGATGGGTCTTCCGGCCCCCATTGAAAATTATGCGTTCCAAGAAAATTCACTCGTGTGACTATTCAAAAGAATGGGGTTCATATTCGTGCAAGATTTCCTCAGCCGTGTGAAAGCGGCCGTATACTGTGGATAACCTGCAGTTATAGTACAACCCCTTTAACCCTTTGTGCTATATGAATCCGTGCAGAGAGCCGGGCTCTCCTCGTTACACAAGTACAAAAATTCAACAACACTGCAGAACCCTTCCGGTGTCTCTTACCTGCCGGCCGGCCGGAGTCACACACAGCTCTGATACTGGTCTATAATGTAGTTGATATCAGTGTGCTGTATATGTGTATATATATCCTCTGGCTGATAACAGAGACAATAACAGGGACCAGAACCTGCTACACTGCAATAGGACCTGCGATGATGTCACCGTCATGTGATCAGTATATAAGGGGCGGAGCTCAGCAGTGAGGAGAAGTAGTGGCTGTAGGATCTGTGATGATGTCACCATCATGTGATCAGTATATAAGGGGCGGAGCTCAGTGTGGAGATGATAAGTAGTCCAATTCTTACATGCTTTTAAAAAAAAAAACACTTTCTGATTTCTTTTTCAAATTCCTGGTTGCTATGGTTATATGCGCTGAAAATGGGTGGAACTTACATTATGCATGTGCAATCCATTTTTTTAAATGGACACATAGTCTTAAATGGGCTATTTTCATATGAAAATCACACCAAAATAGGACATGCTGTGATTTTTTTTACTCAGACTATTGTGAATACATATTCAGATAAACGTGTTTTATTTCCATCTGATCTTTTGGTCAAAAATTGGACAGAAAAATATTTTGTGTTAATTTCTCCTAAAGCGCATACCAAATGCTGAAGGTCTTCATGCCCGAACTCCAAGGCCTCCACCTCTACTGACCCAAAAGTACTAAAAAACGTTACCTCCAATGTGCTCAAAACCATATAAATAAGGCAACATAAGTGTTGGGATTCTGTTGTGTAACAATGTGTAGTGGCCCAGTAGTTTTTTCCTGGCCCCCTCCATAAATGTCATACATGTCATGTTTTGTGTTGGTGTGCTGTGCAAGTGTCTTGTCATTCTGTTAAGTGTATTACACAGCTGCAGCAAATGAAGAGTTAAGTGTTTGCTGGAGAATGGCAGATGCTTGCAATGTATCAATTTGTCTTGTCATGTGGTATGTGTGAGAATATAAATAGGAGTGGGTGAGAGCGGGAAAAGGTCTTAGTCCATTCTTCTGGGTTCCTCAGTCTTCGCAGTGCCAGCCACATGGGGGTACCTTCAACTCCCATATGGTGAAGAATGGAGGAGGAAGAGCGGTTACCGTTTACATGTGAGACAGCATCTGTGGCAGAGTGAGTCCCTTGAGAAAGAGAGCGTGAGCAAGAGAAGGTGCATACAGCCAGGCCTAGTGCAGAGGTACTACTTGATTATTTTTCCTACACGGCTGTCCTGAAGACTGGGATCACCACATAGAGGTACATCCATTTGTTTTTCACACCCGGCTGTCCTAAACTGTAGCATCAGCTGGAACTCATGTTTTGTAAAGTTTTGCCAGGCCCTGACCACTCCCAGGGACCTGAGGTACGTTACTTTGGTCTGTGGCTCCGTTATTTACCACCGAGGGTTGGCATCGCCCGTGACATTTGCTATCCCTGTTCTCCAGTTTATTGGGTATCCGTATGCTAGGGGTTTCCAGAAGAGGCCCAGCGCTGCTCTGGCCAAGGCTACATGTGTCTCCCTGGGAGAGAGGCTGCTAAGTTCCACCATGACACGTTGCAAAGTGTAGACCAGGCAGCATCAGATGTAATTTCAAATAATTTTCAACCTTTATTCCTCCATAAAAAAGACCAGCGACGTTTCGGCCACTACTTAGGCCTTTCTCAAGCTTAGTCAGCCAACATACAATGACACATATATATACCAAAAGACATAATGACACATACTAATCAGGTGTGGACACAACATCTCACCCATCATTAATTACTTAACCCTAAGTGTGCACATACATACCTCACAGTGTTAATGACAAGGTTTTGATCCGGACCAAACTGGGCTGGTGCATCCATTTACTCCTCACTGCTTATACAGCAGAATATCAGAATCTGATCACATAGATTCTATGAGAGTGCTGCAGTTGACGCTATACAAATAAAGATTATTATTAGATTATTATTATTCCCACCATGACAAGTGACCACTCTTCTGGCCAAGGCTACATGTGTCCCTCCGGGAGGGAGTCTGGTAAGTGCTACCCTGACAAGTGACCACTCTTCCCTCCCAGCTCCTCAATGTGTGCCTTGTGTCTGGGGTGACCCTACGAGACGCTGCAAGTGAAACAAAAAAGTGGGCTTTTCGATCAGCGATGTGTCTGGAGGAGAAAAAAATGAAGCAGACGCTAAAAAGAACCCCCTGTTTACATTGAACCCTGGTGGTGGCTCAGTGATGCTCGGGGCTGCTTTACTTCCTCTGGCACTAGAAACCTGCTGTGTGTGTAGTGTGCCACTACAGGAGTTAATGTAGTTGTTTTGCTGAAATATGTGTGTACTGCTTAAAGAATGATAACAGGTTCATTCGCCATGCCTATTCTGTCTGATAAATCCCACTCTATCCTGGTGGCTAGTTAGGTAACAATAGTTAGCTGTTCAGTCATTGAAGAAGTAGGGGGTCAGAAACACTATCTTTTCTCCTATGGAGAGCACCTATGAGTGAGGAGACTCAAAAGGCCATTTATGCTTCTCTGGGTGATATGCAAACAAGGGAGATGGAATAATCCTTCCATAGTGCCACCTATTGGAAGGCAGCATGCCTTCAAGCCAAAGTTAGTCTCTTTATACAAGTCTTGTAACAACTGGGAATTAAAAGCAAAGCCAGACTCCATGTACAGAGAATAACCGCTTCTTACTGATTGGTTGAGAGAATTTAGTGAGAACATAAAAGTTAGTGAACAGAGGAAGTGGTGGGAGAAGAGTTCTAGAGTTGAGAACAAACAAGAGAACAGAGCAGAAGAAACGACCGGAGCTAACGCCAGAGAAAATGCAGTCAGAAATGGAAGTGTAATAAGTAAGAGAAAGAAAGTTCTGCTTGGAAAAGACAGAGAGAAAGAATGAGAGATAGTTTATACAGAAAGAACCAGTTTATGCAGCAATAATGGATGCAAAGAAACAGTCAGTGCACCAGTAGCAAGAGAAGAAAAGAGAATACATAAAGAAATATGGTGAAGAAAGGAATTAATAGAACAAAAGAAACAGCTGAAACAGAAGTAACATCCTAGAGTGCAGAAGAGTTACCTGAACTTGAAATTGTGAAAAAGTGTAAAAGTGCAAATGTGGTTTCTGGACTTCTATCTCTGAGCGTACAGATGTGACTAATGACAGACTGTCACCATCTGGAGAGAAATCATCTGCGCTTGAATGTCTTGTCTGCTAGACAAAAGATCTTTCATTTCATAATTAGAGATGAGCGGGCACCAAAATGCTCGGGTGCTCGTTACTCGAGACGAAATTTTCGCGATGCTCGAGGGTTCGTTTCGAGTAACGAACCCCATTGAAGTCAATGGGCGACCCGAGCATTTTTGTATATCGCCGATGCTCGCTAAGGTTTTCATTTGTGAAAATCTGGGCAATTCAAGAAAGTGATGGGAACGACACAGAAACGGATCGGGCAGGCGAGGGGCTACATGTTGGGCTGCATCTCAAGTTCCCAAGTCCCACTATTAAGCCACAATAGCAGCAAGAGTGCCCCCCCCCAACAATTTTTACTTCTGAAAAACCCTCAGTAGCAAGGCAGACCTTAGGTAAGCACCACACTACCTCCAACAAAGCACAATCACTGCCTGCATGACACTCCACTGCCACTTCTCCTGCATTACTTGCTGTCTAACCCCCCCCCCCCCCGCACGACGCAGTGTCCACAGCGCACACCAAACTGTCCCTGCGCAGCCTTCAGCTGCCCTCATGCCACACGCTGGCCTCATAGCCACCCCACCCTCCTGTCTATTTATAAGTGCGTCTGCCATGAGGAGGAACCGCAGGCACACACTGCAGAGGGTTGGCACGGCCAGGCAGCGACCCTCTTTAAAAGGGGCGGGGCGATAGCCCACAATGCTGTACAGAAGCAATGAGAAATCCAATCCTGTGCCACCTCCATCAGGAGCTGCACACGTGGGCATAGCAATGGGGAACCCATGTGCCACACACTATTCATTCTGTCAAGGTGTCTGCATGCCCCAGTCAGACCGGGGTTTTTTATAAATAGACACAGGCAGGTACAACTTCGCAATGGAAATTCCGTGTGCACCCACAGCATGGGTGGCTCCCTGGAACCCACCGGCTGTACATAAATGTATCCCATTGCAGTGCCCAGCACAGCTGAGGTAACGTCAGGTTTAATGCAGGTGAGCTTCGGCCCACACTGCATGACCCAGTCAGACTGGGGTTCTTTAGAAGTGGACACATGCAGTTACAACTCCGTGTGGACCGACAGCATGGGTGGGTCCCAGGAAGCCACCGGCGGTACATAAATATATCCCATTGCAGTGCCCAGCACAGCTGAGGTAATGTCAGGTTTAATGCAGGTGGGCTAAAAATTACTAGGATTACAGTGTAGGCGAGGGCCCAAAAAAATTGGTGTACCAACAGTACTAATGTACCTCAGAACAATTGCCCATGCCCAACCAAGAGGGCAGGTGAAACCCATTAATCGCTTTGGTTAATGTGGCTTAATTTGGAACTAGGCCTGTAGGCAGCCCAGTTAAAATAAAAATTGGTTCAGGTGAAAGTTTCAACTCTTTATTGAATTGAGAATTAAAACGTATAAACATTGTTTACAAAAGTAATATGACTGAGCCTTGTGGGCCTAAGAAAAATTGCCCGTTCGGCGTGATTACGTGAGGTTTCAGGAGGAGGAGCAGGAGGAGGAGGATGAATATAATACACAGATTGATGAAGTTTTTTATGGTGATAGAGAACGATGCTTCCATCCTCGGGTGCAGCCTACGTATTGTTTAAGTATCGCTGCTGTCCGCTGGTGGAGAAGAGAAGTCTGGGGAAATCCAGGCTTTGTTCATCTTTATGAGTTTAAGCCTGTCGGCACTGTCGGTTGACAGGCAGGTACGCTTATCCGTGATGATTCCCCCAGCCGCACTAAACACCCTCTCTGACAAGACGCTAGCCGCAGGACAAGCAAGCACCTCCAGGGCATACAGCGCGAGTTCAGGCCACGTGTCCAGCTTCGACACACAGTAGTTGTAGGGGGCAGAGGCGTCACGGAGGACGGTCGTGCGATCGGCTACGTACTTCCTCACCATCCTTTTACAGTGCTCCCGCCGACTCAGCCTTGACTGGGGAGCCAGAAAGCTGTCAAAGGCCTTAGAGAGTGTTTCCCTGCCTGTGCTGTACATGCTGCCTGATCTCTGCGCTGTCGGATGGGAATTTTACCATCAGTTTGTCCGCCAGGGTCCTGCGGTATAGCATCACTCTCGAACCCCTTTCCTCTTCGGGTATGAGAGTGGAAAGGTTCTCCTTATACCGTGGGTCGAGCAGTGTGTACACCCAGTAATCCGTAGTGGCCAGAATGCGTGTAACGCGAGGGTCACGAGAAAGGCATCCTAACATGAAGTCAGCCATGTGTGCCAGGGTACCTGTACGCAACACATGGCTGTCCTCACTAGGAAGATCACTTTCAGGATCCTCCTCCTCCTCAGGCCATACACGCTGAAAGGATGACAGGCAAGCAGCATGGGTACCCTCAGCAGTGGGTCAAGCTATCTCTTCCCCCTCCTCCTTATGCTCCTCCCCCTCCTCCTCCTCAACGCGCTGAGATATAGACATGAGGGTGCTCTGACTATCCAGCGACATACTGTCTTCCCCCGCCTCCGTTTCCGAGCGCAAAGCGTCTGCCTTTATGTTTTGCAGGGAACTTCTCAAGAGGCATAGCAGAGGAATGGTGACGCTAATGATTGCAGCATCGCCGCTCACCATTTGGGTAGACTCCTCAAAGTTTCCAAGGACCTGGCAGATGTCTGCCAACCAGGCCCACTCTTCTGTAAAGAATTGAGGAGGCTGACTCCCACTACGCCGCCCATGTTGGAGTTGGTATTCCACTATAGCTCTACACTGCTCATAGAGCCTGGCCAACATGTGCAGCATAGAGTTCCACCGTGTGGGCACGTCGCACAGCAGTCGGTGCACTGGCAGATTAAACCGATGTCGCAGGGTGCGCAGGGTGGCAGCGTCCGTCTTGGACTTGCGGAAATGTGCGCTGAGCCGGCGCACCTTTCCGAGCAGGTCTGACAAGCGTATGTAGCTTTTCAGAAACCGCTGAACCACCAAATTAAAGACGTGGGCCAGGCATGGCACGTGCGTGAGGCTGCCGAGCTGCAGAGCCGCCACCAGCTTACGGCCGTTGTCACACACGACCATGCCCGATTGGAGGCTCAGCGGCTAAAGCCAGCGGTCGGTCTGCTCTGTCAGACCCTGCAGCAGTTTGTGGGCCATGTGCCTCTTCTCTCCTAAGCTGAGTAGTTTCAGCACGGCCTGCTGACGCTTGCCCACCGCTGTGCTGCCACGCCGCGCGACACCGACTGCTGGCGACGTGCTGCTGCTGACACATCTTGATTGCGAGACAGAGGTTGCGTAGTAGGAGGAGGAAGACGGTGGTTTAGTGGAGGAAGCATACACCGCCGCAGATACCCGCACCGAGCTGGGGCCCGCAATTCTGGGGGTAGGTAGGACGTGAGCGGTCCCAGGCTCTGACTCGGTCCCAGCCTCCACTAAATTCACCCAATGTGCCGTCAGAGAGATATAGTGGCCCTGCCCGCTTGTGCTTGTCCACGTGTCCGTTGTTAAGTGGACCTTGGCAGTAACAGCGTTGGTGAGGGCGCGTACAATGTTGCGGGAGACGTGGTTGTGCAGGGCTGGGACGGCACATCGTGAAAAGTAGTGGCGACTGGGAACCGAGTAGCGCGGGGCCGCCGCCGCCACCATCATGTTTTTGAAAGCCTCCGTTTCCACAAGCTTATACGGCAGCATCTCCAGGCTGATCAATTTGGCTATGTGCACGTTTAACACTTGAGCGTGCGGGTGTGTGGTGGCGTACTTGCGCTTGCACTCAAACAGTTGCGCTAGCAACGGCTGGACGCTGCGCTGAGAGACATTGCTGGATAGGGCCGAGGACAGCGGAGGTGAGCGTGTGGGTGCAGGCCGGGAGACGGTCGTGCCTGTGTCCTGAGAGGGGGGTTGGATCTCAGTGGCAGGTTGGGGCACAGGGGGAGAGGCAGTGGTGCAAACCGGAGGCGGTGAACGGCCTTCGTCCCACCTTGTGGGGTGCTTGGCCATCATATGCCTGCGCATGCTGGCGGTGGTGAGGCTGGTGGTGGTGGCTCCCCGGCTGATCTTGGCGCAACAAAGGTTGCACACCACTGTTCGTCGGTCGTCTGCACTCTCAGTGAAAAACTGCCAGACCTTTGAGAACCTCAGCCTCTGCAGGGTGGCATGGCGCGAGGGGGCGCTTTGGGAAACAGTTGGTGGATTATTCAGTCTGGCCCTGCCTCTACCCCTGGCCACCGCACTGCCTCTTCCAACCTGCCCTGCTGCTGCACTTGCCTCCCCCTCTGAAGACCTGTCCTCAGTAGGCTTAGCAAACCAGGTGGGGTCAGTCACCTCATCGTCCAGCTGCTCTTCCTCCGAATCCTCTGTGCGCTCCTCCCTCGGACTTACTGCAATTACTACTACCTGAGTGATAGACAACTGTGTCTCATCATCATCGTCCTCCTCACCCACTGAAAGCTCTTGAGACAGTTGCCGGAAGTCCCCAGCCTCATCCCCCAGACCCCGGGAACTTTCAAAAGGTTGGGCATCGGTCACGACAAACTCCTCCAGTGGAAGAGGAACCATTGCTGCCCATACTGGGCAGGGGCCCGAGAACAGTTCCTGGGAGTCTGCCTGCTCCTCAGAAAGTGTCATTGTAATGGAGTGAGGAGGCTGGGAGGAAGGAGGAGCAGCAGCCAGAGGATTCAGAGTTTCAGCAGTGGACGGCGTAGAAGTCTGGGTGGTCGATAGATTGCTGGATGCACTTTCTGCCATCCACGACAGGACCTGCTCACACTGCTCATTTTCTAATAAAGGTCTACCGCGTGGACCCATTAATTGTGAGATGAATCTGGGGACACAAGAAACTTGCCTCTCTCCTAATCCCGCAGCAGTCGGCTGCGATACACCTGGATCAGGAGCTCGGCCTGTGCCCACACCCTGACTTGGGCCTCCGCGTCCTCGCCTGCGTCCACATCCTCTAGGCCTACCCCTACCCCTCAGCATGGTGTATTACGAGTAGAGCAGAAACAGAACGCTGTAATTAAATGTGCCGCTTATTGGCCTGTGGTTGGAGGCTGACTTCGCTTACGGAACGCACAGCAGAGCCAGGAAACAATTTTGCGCACGCCTGCAGGGAGACGTAGGTGTGTATGACTCAGCTACTGGAATTCACAATGCAGAAGCAGTCAAGTGGCCAAAGGGCAGTGGTAGGCCTTACATATTTTGCTTCTATTTTTTTAAATGGTGAGCTGAAACACCAGTCAGATACTGTATGCAGCGTATATTATGTATACTGTTTCCCTCTGGGGCTATGACGGCGGTGATGTAACGGAGACAGCAGAGCCAGGAAACAATTTTGCGCATGCCTGCACTGAGACGTAGGTGCGTATGACTGAGCTAGTGGAATTCACAGCGCAGAAGCAGTCAAGTGGCCAAAGGCCACTAGTAGGCCTTACATATTTTGCTTCTATTTTTTTAAATGCTGAGCTGATACAGCAGACAGATACTCTAGGCAGCATATATTATGTATACTGTTTCCCTCTGGCGGGATGACGGCTGTGATGTAACGGAGACAGCAGAGCCAGGAAACTATTTTGCGCAAGCCTGCTGTAACGCTTAGCTGCGTATTAATTAGGACTACTACCCCCAGCAGACACGCAGTACACTGAAGACGGTCACAGGCAGCCCAAATATAGTATTTTTCCCCAATTTTTTTTAAAAAGCCCACTGCCTATATAGCCATCTCTTTCACCTTTCCCACTGTCCCTGCCTCACCAGTACTGGCCCTATACTCTGTACAATGACTGCAGACTGAGGACGCAATGCTCTGCACGGCCGATATACAAAAGAAAAAAAATTGTGCAACACTGCTCACGGCAGCCTCAACAGTACTGCACACGGTCAGATGTGGCCCTAAGAAGGACCGCTGGGGTTCTTGAAGCCTAATATAACACCTAACACTCTCCCTATAGCAGCAGCAGCATCAGCAGCACTTTCCCTGATCTATGTCAGAATGCATCTGTGGCGAGCCGCGGGAGGGGCTGATTTATATACTCGGGTGACACCTGATCTCGCCAGCCACTCACTGCAGGGGGGTGGCATAGGGCTAGAACATCACAGGAGGAAGTTGTAATGCCTTCCATGTCTTTCTATTGGCCAGAAAAGCACGCAAATATCTCAGAGATGAAAGTGAAAGTAACTCGAACATCGCGTGGTGCTCGTCTCGAGTAACGAGCATCTCGAACACCCTAATACTCGAATGAGCATCAAGCTCGGACGAGTACGTTCGCTCATCTCTACTCATAATCTTTTCCTTCAAAGAACGTTCTCAGAAGTATAGTTGTGTAGATTAACTATCTAACTGTAACAGTAAATATACACTAGAATGGCTGTTTCTGCAAAACCAGACAATCATCAACCTAGTTTTATCTAATGTGTATGACCAGCTTAAAGGGGTTTGTGTGGTTTAAAATAAAAAAATGTTACCAGCTTGGCATAAGTTAAAATAAACAAGAAAACATTCACCGATCTTCGGATCCCCAGGGCCACCACTAACCGACTCCTGCTGCTCAGTCCCCATCCTCTGCTACCAGAAGTCAGATGATGGTTGCGGGTAATCAGAGGCTGCAGGGAACTCCTGGCATCATGACACCAAGGATGTGAATGCAGATGCCAGGAGTTCAGAAGGTGATGCTGCAGCCTCTGATTGGCTTCAGTGTTCTCACTGACTCCCAGCGGCGGAGAACCGGGACAGAGCAGTGGAAGCAGTGCCTAGGGGGGGGAGGAGATGCAAAGATGGGTAAGGTTGCTTTATTTTTTTTTATTTTAACTCATGCTGAGCTGAGAAAAAATGTTTAATTTGAAAAAACACAACTCCTTTAAAAGAGCCATCTGTCCCAAACTGATAAAGATTCCCCTGATTCTTCTTTCGTAAACATCAACTATCAAGGTAAAGCTAAACCGCCCTGGACAAACTAGAGTTGTCTGGCCACATGGCTGTTATTAGCGGGTTTCGTACAACTAAAGTCTAATGTGTATGGGGGCCTTTAGACATAAAAACCTTTCAACACATTTTTTCTGATAAAAAGTGCATTTTGTAGTCTGAAAAATATGGGCATATATATAGTACATATACTTTTTTTTCTATGCTATATATGTATGTCTTATATGTCTCCTGGTGTTTCTCCATCACAATGTCTTCGCACAGATTCTTGTGTCCTTCTAAATACTCCCACTCCTCCATGGAGAAATAGACAGCGACATCCTGACACCTTATAGGAACCTGACAACACAATGATACCGTCATTACCCAGACACCTCTAGTGCTGTTACTGTATAATTACCCAGCATTCCCAGCAGTATATCAAAGTATAAATGAAGTGGGCAACAGCACAACCCAAATACAATGCCCCAAGGTGGGAGAATATATATAAGCGTGGTGCAGGATATCAGGATAGGTCTGGACCTATTGACCCATATCAGTATAATTACCACTCCATTGGTTTGTGGTGAAATCAGCCCTCCAGGACTCGTCTTTTAAAAGGTAGAACTCTATTCCTCCATAAGCTAGCTGCGATGTTTCGACCTTGAGGAGGTCTTTCTCAAGCAGGGGGCAGTGTGCTGCTCTATAGCAAAGGCAGGATTAAGGGCATAAATTCCCTTAATCTCTATGAGCTGGATTACATTTTCTCCAGCAGGTTTCGGGGTATTTTGTAGCTTCCAAATTGTATAGTGTGCACACATCATCGACCAGATCAGACACAAATGCTGGTCTAAAACTGGGAGAGTCTCTACAATGTGTAGAGCCTCAGCCTTTTTATTATAACACATGACACCTGCCCTTTAATGGGCGTGCAACAGATTACATCAGTAACATATAAGATTCTCATTTGTCGGATCATATAGAATCTCCCGCCTCTCTGCCCACCCTTCCTCAAGCCCGATGTAGCTTGGACTTTGTCTTCTTAGCATGCAGGCAACCTTAAGCAATGTCTGTGTACGTGGCAACTCATTGTTTAAATAGTGTCTGTGTGGGGGGGGGGGTGGAAGAGGGCTAGGAAAACACTCAGTATTGGACGAGTATACATATAACACTATGACCTTTAACTCTTAGAGGCTGTTTGTGCAATTTATGTACTCAGCTAACATTACACCACACATCTTTCACCATGCCATTGTCCAACAAATACCATGATGAGATTGTGTGGCCATTATCCTCCACTAAGTTAAAAAGTCATTACAATAGCATAATACATTTGGTTTATACAAATCAATAGACTTTTTATACTGACTAATTATCATGTCTACTACATCTATACCAAGATATTAAGCCGCCTTCACACAGGGAGTAAACACTGAGAATCCTGCAGTGTCTACAGTACAAGGCAACGGAAGGAAAGTCTACAAATCTTCACACATCATGGCTTTTGTCCTGCACGACATTTGACTAATGCTGCGTTTTGATACGGACAGCATGGAGGCTCATCTATTTATATTGCAGGAACACCAGATATGTGCAGCGGGCTTTCACCATAGAGATCGATGGGCAACACAAAAACCGCATCGTAAGAGATTATTGTTTCTGTAGCTTTTCCGTTCTGAAAACGCTCTTAATTCACTTAAAAATCCACGTTTGTTTTGTTTTTCTTAATTATAGGTTTATTGAATTTTTATAAAGAAACAAATAAGAAAGTTTACAATTAGAGATGAGCGAGCGTACTCGCTACGGCAAACTACTGGAGCGAGTAGTGCCTTATGCGAGTACCTGCCCGCGCGTCTCAAAAGATTCGGGTGGAGGTGGGGGAGAGCGGTGAGTTGCGGGAGTGAGCAGGGGGGAGCAGGGGGAGAGAGTGAGAGAGAGATCCCCCCCCCCCCCCCCCCCGTTCCACCCTGCTCTCCCACGCCACTCCCTCCCCCCCGCTGGCACCCAAATCTTTTAAGACGAGCGGGCAGGTACTCGCATAAGGCACTACTCGCTCGAGTAGTTTGCCTTAGCGAGTATACTCGCTCATCTCTATTTACAATCTTTTGTTACTAACCATTAGATTATCTACAAAATAAGGTTTACAGTAAGAGCGTGTTCACACGCAACAGAAACACCACGGCCCCCGCAGCATTCCCACAAAAAGAAACAGAAGTAAAGCCTGTTGGGATTCCCCCACATGTGGGGAGCTGCCGAAACAAATGGATCTGTGCAGCAGAATGAGAGCTGGATGACTCCAGTGGCGCAGGTTGTTCAGATAGTATCGGGCATTGAAATGGAATATTTGTGAAAAAAGTGCAATTTTCACTCCTCGCCATCGCAGTCCGTCATAAAGATGATACAAGTAAATTCGTATATTGACCCCTCTGAACGATTTATAAACACCTGGTGCTTTTTTTGGTCCCCCCTCTCAAAGGAAGTTTTTTTTATAAAAAATGATCGCAAAACTCATATTGTACCCCAAAATGGAACCATTAGATATTACAGCTGAATTTGAAAAACTGAGTTCTTGAGAGACAATAAAGCCAAATAAATCTCATGCAGTCAGAATGAGATCACATGACCCTGACAATGGGAGTTTGTCAGGAAAAAGCATCACTGAGCTCAAGCGTCTCATGAGCACGTATGCAATTCTTTCACGATTTTTTTGGAACATTCAGATGAGCGTAGAAGTATCGCAAGTGTTTCCAATATACTTTAATGAGAGTAATCGCATCACCGTCACATGCACATCACATGGCATATGAGTTTCGAAGGTTCAATAGGAAACAATGGGCGACCCCTCCTGCGGGAACGCCCCAAAATAGAACACACTGCAAGGGGGAAAAAAAGTGCTCATGTGAATAAATCCACTTAAAAGAATGGATTTCATATTTGTGCGCCTTATATATGCATCATTAGAACTCAAGCGAGTTTCTTGTTCATGAGAACAAGCCCTAAAAGTTGCATTTTTGTGCTTAGTCTTCCACACAGACCATCCGCATACATCCTTGTTGAAAACAACACGCCTATGCGACCATACGCAAATAGTTTCCATGATCATTTACAGGTCTTCCACTGCAGTATCCGACCCCCTCGTGTGAGCAGATCCCTCAACATGCAGGGTGGGAGAGCAGTGGCAGCGGATCAGTACTATACTTGCACACATACAAAGGGTGTCAGACCACCTAGTACTTGTAGTGCACCATACAGGCTTACAAGGTGTGAATGGCTGTTCATCAGTACCTGACCCTGTGTAATGCTCCTCCATCTGACTGTCTGCATGCTGGGAGTTGCGGTGCTTCTACCTGCCCTCTGGTATTAGTACATTGGTAAGTATACGGCCACTTTCTGTATCTTGTAATGGTGGTTAAATAATTTTAACATCCAGTCCAGCATCATCCTGCAACATTGATCTAAAGGCAAAACCCGATGTGTTAAAAATCTGTTTTCAGCATTTTTCACATTCTGGTTTCCTTGTAAAAGGTTTTCCACGTATAGAAATCAAAACATGTGAATTATTTGATGATATCTACAACTGGTATGAGTAGTAAAACATTTCCCACATTATTAACAGAAGGCCTCTCTACTGTGTGAGTTCTCTGATGTGCAGTAAGAGTTGATTTCACTGCAAAACATTTCCCACATTCTGAACATGAATAGGGCTTCGCCCCTGTGTGAATTCTCTGATGTCTAACAAGATCTGATTTTTGGATAAAAGATTTCTCACATTCTGAACATGAGAATGGCTTCTCACCTGTGTGACTTCTCTGATGTACAACAAAATCAGATTTAATGGTAAAATACTTCCCACATTCTAAACATGAAAACAACTTTTCTCCTGTGTGAATTCTCTGATGTCTAACAAGATCTGATTTTTGGATAAAAGATTTCTTGCATTCTGAACATGAAAATGGCTTCTCTCCTGTGTGACTTCTGTGATGTGTAGCAAGATCTGATTTCCGGACAAAAAGTTTCCCACATTCTACACATGAATGCAGCTTCTCTCCTGTGTGAATTCTCTCATGTTTAATAAAGTATGATCTATGTGCAAAACATTTGCCACATTCTGAACATGAAAACGGCTTCTCTCCTGTGTGAATCTTCTTATGCGCGTTCAAGTGTGATCTATATGCATAACATTTCCCACAGTGTGAACAGGAGTACGGCCTCTCCCCTGTGTGCACTCTTGTGTGTAGAAAAAGACCTGATCTTTTTAAAAACTGTTTTCCACATTCACCACACTCAAACTTTTTACCCACTTTGTGAGCTGTAGGTGAGGTAAGAATCTGTGATTGGTCAGGAGAAGGTTCCTCATGATTAGGGGGATTACATGATAGATCTGTACTGACAAGCTGTGATTGGTCGAGAGAATGTTCCTTATGATTAGCGGGATTATACGACAGATCTGTACTGACAAGCTGTGGTTGGTCGAGAGAAGGTTCCTCGCGCTTCGGGGGATTATACGAGAGATCTGTAAGGACAAGCTGTGATTGGTCAGTAGAAGGCTCCTCGCGCTTAGGGGGATTATATGATAGATCTGTACTGACAAGCTGTGATTGGTCAGGAGGAGGTTCCTTATGATTAGGAGGATTATATGACAGATCTGTACTGACAAGCTGTGATTGGTCAGGAGAAGGTTCCTCATGATTAGGAGGATTATATGACAGATCTGTACTGACAAGCTGTGGATGTACATGAAGGGTGATGAGGTTTTCTGCTGAAGAGAGCTGCACGATATCTTCATCTTCTACTTTATAATTACACGATAACATCAAGTTTCCTTCCGAGTTCTCAGGGGGATTACCTGTTAGGGAAAAAAAAAAGGCTTTTGAGATTTTTTTTTTTTCAAATCGCAAAAGTACAAAAATTTACAGAATTTGTATTAGGCTGGAAACACACTTTTGGCTGCATTTTTTGAGACAAACGCAGAATTGGATCCGACAAAACTTGGAAATAAAAGCACCTCTTTATTGTTGATGCATTCCCATACCTTGTATGTTTAAAAAAAAATCTAATAAAAATTGATTTAACAAAAAAAAAACAAAAAAAAACAAACAAATAAAAAAGCACCTCTTTATATTTTCTAAACCGAGATAAAAACTATACATGTGATTCCGGCCTTTGTATGTACTTCGCCTTATGAGGCATCGATTCATGCAGGTTTTAAAGTAAACCTACCACATACTGCTTACTTTATTGTAAATATCAATATCCCCCAAAAGTAAAAAGAATTCTAAATATGACACTTAATGATGTGCAGATTATGTTTAATTTACGGAGAAAACCCAACTCTGCATGGGGTTGGAGTCCTCACTTCTGGGTTGGTGATTACAGCAGCCTCAAGGCTCCATACACTTCAAATGCAAAAAACAAAAGTCTGCAGATCTGTAACGGGCTGCTGGTAAGTGCCCAGGATGATGCAGAGATGACAAACGGAGGCAGAAGAAGCACTTTATTTTTTACCATTTTGATTTATTTACTTAAACTGTCAAAGGGTTAACTACTACACTCCATAGGAGGCATGGACAGCTATCGGTGTAGGACTGTGCCTAGAGGGGTAACTGATATGGAGTGGATGAGAGCTGAAGCACTCCTACATCCCGTGATATTGATCGCAGAGGGCCAATGAATGGCAGACATCAGCATCTAGGTCTTCCATAGCCTGTGAGTGTTAGGACAAGTGATAATACACTGCAGGATAGAAGTATTGCAGTGCATTATCTGGGCAATCATATGATGGAAGTTTGAAGAAAAAAAAAAAGACAGAACTTAAAAATATTCAAAAAAGTAAAAGAAAGGCCTCTTTTGCACACTTTTCCTTTTGTAC
Organism: Eleutherodactylus coqui; assembly: GCF_035609145.1. Lineage (NCBI taxonomy): Eukaryota > Metazoa > Chordata > Amphibia > Anura > Eleutherodactylidae > Eleutherodactylus > Eleutherodactylus coqui. The sequence continues at coordinate 43,175,193 of NC_089837.1, forward strand.
GTTTAAAAAAAGCAAATATATATGTTTGCTATTGACACATCTGTAACAATCCTTACAAGAAATTGAACACACCTTGCATGCCTCACGGCAAAATGCTATTCAGAAAAAACAAAAACCTAAGGCAAAATGCGTTTTCTTTTTTGTCTATAACTGGACAATAATCATTACCTTCCATATTCACCATAAACTCGGACCATTAAAGGGGTTGTCCCAAGGCAGCAAGTGGGTCTATACACTTCTGTATGGCCATATTAATGCACTTTGTAATGTACATTGTGCATTAATTATGAGCCATACAGAAGTTATAAAAAGTTTTTCACTTACCTGCTCCGTTGCTAGCGTCCTCGTTCCCATGGAGCCGACTAATTTTCGCCGTCTGATGGCCAAATTAGCCGCGCTTGCGCAGTCCGGGTCTTCTGCTTTCTTCAATGGGGCTCCGTGTAGCTCCGCCCCGTCACGTGCCGATTCCAGCCAATCAGGAGGCTGGAATTGGCAATGGACCGCACAGAAGCCCTGCGGTCCACCAAGGGGAGAAGATGCCGGCGGACATCTTCAGCCGGTAAGTAAGAAGTCACCGGAGCGCGGGGATTCAGGTAAGCGCTGTCCGGTTTTTTCTTTAGGTCCCTGTCTCGCGCCGAACGGGGGGGGGGGGGGGGGGGGGGAGTTGAAAAAAAAAAAAAAAACCAGTTTCGGCGCGGGACAACCCCTTTAAGGTGCCCATACACATTCAAAAACTGTTCCAAGAACAATTGCTCATCCCACGGCCGTTTCCCATGGATACCCCACATGGATGAAAGTTCATCTGGGCCAAACGTTCATGTGTTTAGAGGTAAGCTGCAGCCAGACAACTCTGATGACGCCTTATCTCCCAGGAACAGGAGGATCCGGCTATGAAACTTAACATCCCCGGTTCTTCTTTTCTCCAAGATCATATGCCAAAGGAAGCTTGAGCCGCCCCGGACACATTAGAGACTTGTCCAAAACCTGCTGATAACGGTAGATTTGGCAGCCGGACAACTAAAGTCTAATGCGTATGGAGCCTCTGGGGTCCTTTTAAACTGTACGAATGTTGTCCACTTAAGTGCCCCAAAGTCATCCCAAAGATTATGGCTTCGGTCCTTTCACACAGAAGCGATAATTACTTTCATGCGGCTGCATTGAATGGCTGTAATTGGTACATCAAGTGCTGCAGGGATTGGCTGAGCTGCGGCGCTCAAGAACCAATCAGAGCCAGCACTTCCTGCAGGTAGGGTTTTTGAACCTCCGATCCAGGAAGCGCTGTCTGAAGACTTCAAAATAGTGGTGGGTACCTGAGAGGAGACATGCGGCGGAGACGTCCGTTAGGTGATGCATTGTGTCTTTTTAGTGCCGCTAGGGCTTATTTTTGGAATAGGGCTTATATTTCCAGCACTCCAAAAATCCTGGCAAAAGGGAGCTATAAAGTCGTGCAACTTTGTAGCAACACAAGGATTGCAATATGGCCGTGAGAAAATGCAGCGATGTTGCTGTTGCCCATGTGAAAGAGGCCTATGGGTGGCTTCACATGGGTGAGAAAATTGTGCGATTTCTCACCTGATGTGAGAGTCAGTTAAAAAAGCTAATTAATGAAACCAATGATATACAATGCTTTCCTTTCCATTAGCGATGTTTTCACTCCTGCGATGATGAAAGAACAAAAAAAAATTGCAGCATGCTCTATCTTTTTGCGCTGTGCAATTTTTTTTCTCTCTCATATTTCCCTATGAAGCCTTCTTTTTATAGCACCGCAACACACAAAACGTGCATTATAGGGCGGCAGCAATGCAAAAAAAGAAAATAGCGTCACTAACACTCAAAAATCATGGGCAAAAAGACACGACAGCTCGTGTGAAACTAGCCCAATAGTCTGAAAAATTCTCACAAATATATTTATTTTTTGTTTTCTCCACTACATATATAAATTTCTTCTTACCCTGTGATATCGGAGGCTGGTGGTTCTCCATCATGACGTCCTTGTACAGATCCTTGTGTCCTTCTAAATACTCCCACTCCTCCATGGAGAAATAGACAGCGACATCCTGACACCTTATAGGAACCTGACACACAATGATAACGTCATTACCCAGACTCCTCTAGTGCTGTTACTGTATAATTACCCAGCATTCTCAGCAGTGTCACCTCTCCAGTCAGCAGCTCAGTGATCTTGTTGGTGAGTTCTAGGATCTTCTGCTCATGTATCGGTAAGTGAGGAGGAGCCTCTGTGATGGGGCTCTGGCTCCTGCTCCATCCTCCTGACTCATGGAGATGGCTGTTGGGAATTGCATTGTCACCCGATGTCTTCACTATTATGTAATCCTGTGTATAGAAAGAGACATGTAGGAAGCTGAACCCAGTATCCCTCCCTGAGTAGAAAGTGAGAGATTGTGATCCCGCTGCATAGAGGTCTAATGCAATCACATCACAAAAATGGTGACAGGTCTTAGGCAAAGAACTGACAAGGTGTAATCCGACTTCGAGCTGGCCAACTGATGGAAGCAGCATATGGCAATGGCACTCAATACTGGCTCAGCTCTATATAGTCTCTAGTAATCACACACCCCATCCATCACTCATCGGGTGGAACTCCAGCTTTGACTAGGACAGAGGTAAACAACCAAGTGAGAATACAACTACCACCAGTAACTACAGTACTTAGCTTGAGATGTGCAACCATTACGTTTCCTCCTTGTCACAACCACACTCTGAACAGAAAGATACTACTTAAGGCCCCCCATCAGCATGTACAGCCACGCCTTACAACTAGGGTTGCCACCTTTGTCATGAAAAAATACCGGCCATAGTTAAAGGGGGCGGGGCAAAAATGTTGTTCTGCGCATGTGGGATGGCCATGGACAGGGGACCATAAAGGATCACACATTGGCAAGCACGACTAAAGGACTAACTAAGGGACAAACTGACTAGAAGGAATGACTGAGGGACAGACGGAATAAAGTACTGACTGACTAAGAAACAGATGGACTATTAGATTGACTGAGAGACGGACAGACTATAGGACTGACTAACAGGCAGACAGACTACAGGACTGACTGACTAACAGAGACAGACGGACTATAGGACTAACTGACTCTCTCTTATACCTGAAAGAGTGAAGAGACTAATGTCCTAGCAACACTCTGGATAGATTTGTGGCACTGCTCCAGCCTTGGGCAGAAGGTCACTTGTCTTCTTAGGCTTACATTCTTACATGTTAATGCTGCCATGTTACCGCAGTAACATGGCAGCATTAACATGTAATTATGACTTCAGTGACCTCAAAAGCCAGTGCTCTTAACTGGTTAGATAATGTCTATATGGGATCCATAGAAAAAAACAAAAACAACTTCCCACAGAGAAAAAGTATTTGCTGATTATGTCACATTTGACCAGAATGAACCAAAACCAGTCTCCCGAACAGTTCCTGGGCTATGTTAATACAGTGGAACAAAGAACATAAACCTCCACCAGTAACAAGTGGAATAGATGGAGGAGGCGAACTTTCCATTACTCAGATAAAGAGACTGTACCTGATATATAGTGGATGACCCATTCTGATAAGAATGCACTTGACCCACGTTTCTTGGCCTCTCACTGTCCCTAACTAGGACAGAAGTAAACAACTAAGAATACAACTACCACCATTAACCACAGTATTTAGCCTGAGATTAGCAGGAAAAAACTAAAGACCAAGATCCAGCTCTGATTTCAACAACCATCAGATGAAGCCTGAGAATAATCAGCACATATCCACAACCAAGACAGGAATAAAAGCCGACCCTAATTACTAAGTAGGTGCAACAGGTAGCAGAAGACTCCCACCAGTGCCAGAGAAAGTTGAGAGGAAAACCAAAACAGCACTAGAATAGACCAGATCTCAGTGAACATAAAACAAAACCTGTCGCAACACACAGCCACAGTAAGGAGTAATTATCTTTAGGGTTTATTCACACAGGCGTATACAGTGTCAGTCTGTGAAATACTCAGGGTTTTCACAAACCAAAACTGTTCATATTTCCAGCATATTTAGAACTTTCTGGCATTTCTCTTGCCTTTATGTGTAAATACGCAGTGAATATACATGTATTGCGCATATTCACACAATCCTATTGACCTTTATAGGCAATTTCGGGCCGTAGTATAAACCAAAAAGGAGATGCTGCAATTTTTTCACATGCATAAAATACAAACATGAAAAATGCATGTCTGAATTCCCCAGTGCAAATGAATGGGGACTAGGCAGTCAGTATGGAGTGCGTAAAAAATATGTAGGTAAAACAGAGAGTAATTATGCAAGTGTGAATGAGGCTTGTAACGGGTTCTTTGAAGGCAACCATAATGCTGATGTGGCCCCCTGGTGAAAATAGGTTTGACACCCCTGACCGAGGAACTAAAAGAATAGGGAAACCTGATGGGTCATAATCTGAGACTACTTAGGAGGAATATCAGAAAAAAAAGGAGTAGTAGATGTTTGGTTTGGAACAAACTTCTAGCAGAAGATGTTGGAAAAATCAACAGTAAGTGGCTGTAAACCTACCGGAGATAAGCATAGCCAAGAAAGGAATAGAAAGGAAATAATAGAAGGACAGACTAGTTGGACCATGTGCTCCACCTGCTGCCAATGGTCTACAATTCTGTATAAATATAAAATGAGAGGCAAAAGTCCAAGTCTGCAGGCCGAACTCCATCCATGTGATCCTGCTGGTTCCTGGCTGCCCATTCCTCCTCATTACAATGAGCCTACTTAGCATTCTCATTGCTCCTATAACATTACTATTAGCTTATTGGTTACCACTAGAGATGAGCGAGCGTACTCGTCCGAGCTTAATACTCGTTCGAGTATTAGGGTACTCGAGATGCTTGTTACTTGAGACGAGCACCATGCGGTGTTCAAGTCACTTTCATTTTCTTCCCAGAAAATTTTGCGCCGTTTTCTGGCCAATAGTAACACAGGGAAGGCATTACAACTTCCTCCTGTGAAGTTCCAGCCCTATCCCACCCCCCTGCAGTGAGTGGCTGGGGAGATCAGGTGCCACCCGAGTATCTAAACTGGGGCCGCCCGCGGCTCGCCACAGATGCACGCTGAGACACATTAGGGAAAGTGCCGTATTGCTGTAGCTGCTATAGGGAAAGTGTTAGGCTGTTATATTCGTCTTCAAGAACCCCAACGGTCCTTCTTAGGGCCACATCTGACCGTGTGCAGTACTGTTGAGGTCTCACTACAGGCTTGCGCATAATTGTTTCCTGGCTCTGCTGTGTCCGTTACATGATCACCGTCATCCCGCCAGAGGGAAACAGTATACATATATACGCTGCATATGGTGTCTGTCTGGTTTTTCACCTCATCATTTTAAACAATTGGGGTAGTAGTCGCTCACTTATTACCCAGCTAGGTGTTACTGCAGCCTTGCGCATAATTTTTTCTGGCTGCACTGTGCTTTCAATAACCACAGTCATCCTCCAACAGGGAAATCCATATACAGGCTATATAGGCAGTGGGCTTTTTCCCAAAAATTGGAAAAAAATACAATATTTGGGCTGCCTGTGACCGTCTTCAGTTTACTGCATGTCTGCTGGGGGTACTAGTAGTCGCTCATTATTACCCAGCTAAGCGTTACAGCAAGCTTGCGCATAATTGTTTCCTGGCTCTGCTGTGTCCGTTACATGATCGTCGTCATCCCGCCAGAGGGAAACAGTATACATATATACGCTGCATATCTGTCTGGTTTCTCACCTCACCATTTTTAAAAAATTGAAGCAAAATACTTAAGGCCTACCACTGGCCTTTGGCCACTTGACTGGTTCTGCGCTGTGAATTCCAGTAGCTCAGTCATACGCACCTAGGTCTCACTACAGGCTTGTGCATAATTGTTTCCTGGCTCTGCTGTGCGTTCCATAAGCGAAGTCAGCCTCCAACCACAGGCCAATAAGCGGCACATTTAATTACAGCGTTCTGTTTCTGCTCTACTCGTAATACACCATGCTGAGGGGTAGGGGTAGGCCTAGAGGACGTGCTCCCCCTATACTGCTGCTAGTGATATGTTACTGGGGCCTGTCTTGACTGCTACTACTACTGAAATGGAACTAATACTGTGCTCCCCCTATACTGCTGCTAGTGATATGTTACTGGCGCCTGTCCCTAATGCTACCGCTGAAATGTTACTAATTCTGGGCTCTGCCTATACTGCTGCTAATGCTATGTCACTGGGGTGTGGAAACGGAGGCTTCCCAAAGACATGATGGCGGCATGGCCATTTCCCACCAACGCGGTTACTGTTAAGGTGCATATAACCACGGACATGTGGAGAGGACACGTAGTGCCTCAAAAACATCCCCCTCCCCCAACAATGAAAACATTCTTGGCAAATACCTTTGCATTGGTCCGTCTGGTGGCAGTCCAAGAATTTCACCTTTAACGACACAACAAGAGAGCCCCCCCACCATCCCCCCGCCACGGCCCACTTAATCCTGGCCACATTCCAAAAACCAACTAAATAAAACCGCGTTACTAGGTCCGCAGTCTCGACCACATTCCCACCAACGCAGTTACTGTTAAGGTACATATTACCAGTCTGACTGGGGCATGCACTGTGGGCCGAAGCCCACCTGTATTGTATCTGACGTTAGCTCTGCTGAGCAGGGCACTGCAATGGGATACATTTATGTACCGCCGATGGGTTCCAGGGAGCCACCCATGCTGTGGGTCCACAGGGACTTCACATTACGGATTTGTACCTGCCAGTGTCTATGTATTAAAAACCCCGGTCAGACTGGGGCATGCAGTGTGGGCCGAAGCCCACCTGCATTTAATCTGACGTTACTTCAGCTATGCTGGGCACTGCAATGGGATTTGTTTATGTACCGCCGGTGGCTTCCAGCGAGCCACGCATGCTTTCGGTCCACACGGACTTCACATTAGGGAGTTGTACCTGCCTGTGTCTACTTATAAAGAACCCCAGTCTGACTGGGGCATGCAGTGTGGGCTGAAGCCCACCTGTATGTAATCTGACATTAGCTCTACTATCCGGGGCACTGCATTGGTACAAACTACAGGAGCAATACAGCGCTAATGAGACGTGCACAGCTACGCTAGCATTGGAGTCCGCTGTAGGCCCGCGATTGCTGAGGGTTTGTGCAGAGGCCTATGTCCTGGGTGCAGTGAAAGTCCGCTTCCAGCCTAGGATTGCTGAAGCTGTGGGCCGAGGCCTATGCCGTGGGCGCGGTGCAAGTCTGCCATGTTTGGCCGCTCAGATCAATTTTTGGTTCATGTCTTGGGTTTCCTAGGACCCACCTATGCTGTTGGTGCAAACTTAGCTCCCATTGCGGTGTTTGACCTGTCTGGCACAAAGGTACTGACTGTCTTGGGTAGGGGGCAGAGCGCAGACGGCTTTCCCCTTGCAGTGTGGATTGAGCTACGCGACACCTTGACAGAATGAATACTGTGTGGCACATGGATTCCCCATTGCTATGCCCACGTTTGCAGCTCCTGACGGAGGTGGCACAGGATTGGAGTTCTCATTGCTTCTGTACAGCATTGTGGGCTATCGCCCCGCCCCTTTTAAACAGGGTTGCTGCCTGGCCCTGCCAACCCTCTGCAGTGTGTGCCTCCGGTTCCTCCTCATGGCAGACGCACTTATAAATAGACATGAGGGTGGTGTGGCTATGAGGCCAGCGTGTGGCATGAGGGCAGCTCAAGGCTGCGCAGGGACACTTTGGTGTGCGCTGTGGACACTGGGTCGTGCGGGGGGGTTGGGCAGCATGTAACCCAGGAGAAGTGGCAGCGGAGTGTCATGCAGGCAGTGATTGTGCTTTGTTGGAGGTAGTGTGGTGCTTAGCTAAGTTATGCCTTGCTAATGAGGGTTTTTCAGAAGTAAAAATTGTTGGGAGGGGGGGCCCACTCTTGCCGCTATTGTGGCTTAATAGTGGGATCTGGGAACTTGAGATGCAGCCCAACATGTAGCCCCTCGCCTGCTTTATCTGTTTCTGTGTCGTTCCCATCACTTTCTTGAATTTCCCAGATTTTCACAAATGAAAACCTTAGCGAGCATCGGCGATATACAAAAATGCTCGGGTCCCCCATTGACTTCAATGGGGTTCGTTACTCGAAACGAACCCTCGAGCATCGCGGGAAGTTCAACTCGAGTAACGAGCACTCGAGCATTGTGGTGCTCGCTCATCTCTAGTTACCCCCTTACGGAACTGACCATATCGGTGGCCGATCTTCACATTCTCTGCTGCTCAGTTCTTTAGTTCTCCTTCACTTGGAAGGTCTGGAAGCCGTTATACAGGACACTGGATTGTTCCTATTACTTCATAGAAAGGATTTTCTCTTCCCTTAGTATTAGTTGTTACATAATACAATAAAGCTGTATAGAAAGGTTTACCTCTCCGGTCAGCAGGTAGATGATCTCCAAGGTGAAGTTTAATATTCTTTTGGTAACTTCATTCCGCTCTTTGTCCATTCTCAGTGAATCATGTAGGAGAAGAACTTATTTGGATAAGAACATCAGAAAAATGGATCAACTGGAAGGTTCTAGAACTGCCGGCTTTATGAATAAAGACTCTAAATCACACGGGGGACATCATCATATGAGATTTACAGAACCTCTTTTAATGAGTATTAAGAGCAACAGGGTCTGAAAGCCTTCACCACATGGATAAAAGGGGTATCCCCAACACAAGCATATATGACATATCCACAGTGCTTCTATAAATGTGCCACCTCTGAGACCCATAACAATGTGAAGAGTGAAGGTCTCCTGTTTGGTGAGGCGGCTACCACTTCCAGGCAGATTATGAGGCGGTCATACTTCCAATTCCAAATTGGCCCCATGTTATACCAAGGCCCAAATCAGCAGGAAGTGGGGTAAACTCCAGGAGGCTGGGGTCAGAAAACCGCCAGTCATAACCACGAAGGTGGTAGGAGGGAAGGAGTCTATGCAGCATGCACTGCTTGCCACCAAACATTTTCTACGAAGCAAAGACCATGTTAGCAGTGGAGGTACACTAGAGGGGTTTTCTGGGTAAATACTATTCAAGACCCCAGGATAGGTCATAAATAGTGGATCAGCTGGGTCAGGTGCCTGCTGGCAGAGCCACAACACGGCTATGTAGCAGAAGTAAAAAACGTCAACCCGTGTATTGGCCAGCGCAGGTAATTGCAGATGCCGCTCTCATTAGGCCGAGCCCTCAGAACAGTTTAAAGCAACCCTCTGGTCCAGAAACAAAGATGGCCGCCCGTTTCTCTGCCTACCTGATGTAGACTGTTCATTAGTATACATCATGAGTTTAGGGCACTATGCCTGCTTTGATTGCCCAGGTGAGCAGTATTGGCCAATCACATCCGCATGTAGTGTACGACTACTGATGCATACTAATGCCCCCCACTCCGTGCTAACGCCCCCCCATACGGTCCCCTGCTCAGAGGCCCCCATTCAGTACTAACGAGCGTCCACTTAGTAATAACGCCCCCCATGTGGGCCCCTTCACTCAATAGTACAGCCACGGCAGAGGCCCCCTCACTCCGTAGTAACGCCGCGACAGAGGCCCCCTCACTCCGTAGTGACGCCGCGGCAGAGGCCCCCTCACTCCGTAGTGACGCCGCAGCAGAGGCCCCCTCACTCCGTAGTAACGCCGCGGCAGAGGCCCCCTCACTCCGTAGTAACGCCGCGACAGAGGCCCCCTCACTCCGTAGTGACGCCGCGGCAGAGGCCCCCTCACTCCGTAGTAACGCCGCGACAGAGGCCCCCTCACTCCGTAGTAACGCCGCGGCAGAGGCCCCCTCACTCCGTAGTAACGCCGCGGCAGAGGCCCCCTCAGTCCGTAGTAACGCCGCGGCAGAGGCCCCCTCACTCCGTAGTAACGCCGCGGCAGAGGCCCCCTCACTCCGTAGTAACGCCGCGGCAGAGGCCCCCTCACTCCGTAGTAACGCCCCGGCAGAGGCCCCCTCACTCCGTAGTAACGCCCCGGCAGAGGCCCCCTCACTCCGTAGTAACGCCGCGGCAGAGGCCCCCTCACTCCGTAGTAACGCCGCGGCAGAGGCCCCCTCACTCCGTAGTAACGCCGCGGCAGAGGCCCCCTCACTCCGTAGTAACGCCGCGGCAGAGGCCCCCTCACTCCGTAGTAACGCCGCGGCAGAGGCCCCCTCACTCCGTAGTAACGCCGCGGCAGAGGCCCCCTCACTCCGTAGTAACGCCGCGGCAGAGGCCCCCTCACTCCGTAGTAACGCCGCGGCAGAGGCCCCCTCACTCCGTAGTAACGCCGCGGCAGAGGCCCCCTCACTCCGTAGTAACGCCCCGGCAGAGGCCCCCTCACTCCGTAGTAACGCCCCGGCAGAGGCCCCCTCACTCCGTAGTAACGCCGCGGCAGAGGCCCCCTCACTCCGTAGTAACGCCGCGGCAGAGGCCCCCTCACTCCGTAGTAACGCCGCGGCAGAGGCCCCCTCACTCCGTAGTAACGCCGCGGCAGAGGCCCCCTCACTCCGTAGTAACGCCGCGGCAGAGGCCCCCTCACTCCGTAGTAACGCCGCGGCAGAGGCCCCCTCACTCCGTAGTAACGCCGCGGCAGAGGCCCCCTCACTCCGTAGTAACGCCGCGGCAGAGGCCCCCTCACTCCGTAGTAACGCCGCGGCAGAGGCCCCCTCACTCCGTAGTAACGCCGCGGCAGAGGCCCCCTCACTCCGTAGTAACGCCGCGGCAGAGGCCCCCTCACTCCGTAGTGACGCCGCGGCAGAGGGTCGTTACCTAAAATGATGCAAGGTGGTGTTAAGACAAACACGTCTCACATCCGCAGGGACATCGCACGTTGGCGAGTGAGATAGCAGGCGGAGTTTCATGACCCAATATCGCACTCACTCGTGAAGTTAGCCGAAGGCGACCCGCAGTGCGCACAACGTAATATTTCATACAAGTCTGTTTTTATGCATTTATGATAAAGGATGTTGTTAGTTGTAGAAGAAAGGGTTAATCACAATCTGCATGACAACCACTCCGTTCCCCTATTGGCTGTCCATCACCCAGCTCCCCATTGGCTGTCCATCACCCAGCTCCCCATTGGCTAACAGTGAGGTGATTGCGAGAGGAAGCCTGTGATTGGTAGAAAGCAAGGGGCAACAGTCAGTGCGGAGTGAGAGGAGGAAACAGTCAGTGCGGAGTGAGAGGAGGAAACAGTCAGTGCGGAGTGAGAGGAGGAAACAGTCAGTGCGGAGTGAGAGGAGGAAACAGTCAGTGCGGAGTGAGAGGAGGAAACAGTCAGTGCGGAGTGAGAGGAGGAAACAGTCAGTGAGGAGGAAAGGTGTTTAGTACAAGAGAAGATTATAATAGAAAATATAGAAAGGCAGAATAAGGAAGGAGGAGACAGAAAGAATTGTAATAAAAAAAAATACATTTTTATTAAAATATATATATATACGAAAACTTTTTTCGTAGTGGACTCAGGCCGGGCTATGAACTAGCGGCATGACAGCAGTTACCACCATTCTCTACTTGAGGAAATTTTAAAGTCTTATGCCAAACATTCTGTTGGCCGCCGGCGCCATTGTTTAGGGTGATAGCATTACCACAACCCCCCCATTCTGGCGCACCGCACCTACACACGGCCGAGCATAATATTGGGCCGTGAAACCTAGCCAGATATTGCGCTCGCACCCAAGCGATGTGCTGGCGGATGCAAGGCATTTTTTTCTAACAACACTTCCCATCACATCGGTGAGGTTGCGATCCTCCAGTGCCGCTCACAGCCACATCAGAGGATCGCCAAGTGTTCCCCATTGTTGTCAGGGGGAGACCTCGCATTGTACGCATGTGATGGGTCTTCCGGCCCCATTGAAAATGACGCGTTCCAAGAAAATTCGCTCGTGTGACTATTCAAAAGAATGGGGTTCATATTCGCGCAAGATTTTCTCAGCCGTGTGAATGCGTCCGTATACTGTGGATAACCTGCAGTTATAGTACAACCCCTTTAACCCTTTGTGCTATACAAATCCATGCAGAGAGCCGGGCTCTCCTCGTTACACAAGTACAAAAATTCAACAACACTGCAGAATCCCTCCGGCGTCTCTTACCTGCCGGCTGGAGTCACACACAGGGCTCTGATACTGTAATATAATGTAGCGGATATCAGTGTGATGTATATGTGTATATATATCCTCTGGCTGATAACAGAGACAACAGCAGGGACCAGTACCTGCTACACTGCAATAGGACCTGTGATGATGTCACCGTCATGTGATCAGTATATAAGGGGCGGAGCTCAGCAGTGAGGAGAAGTGGTGGCTGTAGGACCTGTGATGACGTCACCATCATGTGATCAGTATATAAGGGGCGGAGCTCAGTGTGGAGATAAGTAGTTCAATTATTACATGCTTTAAAAAAAAAAAACACTTTCAGATTTTTTTTTCAAATTCCTGGTCGCTATGGTTATATGCGTTGAAAATGGGTCGAACTTACATTATGCATGTGCAATCCGTTTCTTTAAATGGACACATAGTCTTGAATGGGCTATTTTCATATGAAAATCACACCAAAATAGGACATGCTGTGATTTTTTAAAAACTCTTTTTACTCAGACTATTGTGAATACATATTCAAATAAACGTGTTTTATTTCCATCTGATCTTTTGGTCCAAAAATTGGACAGAAAAATATTTTGTGTTACTTTCTGCAAAAGCGCATACCAAATGCTGAAGGTCTTCATGCCCGAACTCCAAGGCCTCCACCTCTACTGACCCAAAAGTGCTAAAAAAGTTACCTCCGATGTGCTCAAAACCATATAAATAAGGCTACATAAGTGTTGGGATTCTGTTGTGTAACAATGTGTAGTGGCCCAGTAATTTTTTCCTGGCCCCCTCTATAAATGTCATACATGTCATGTTTTGTGTTGGTGCGCTGTGCAAGTGTCTTGTCATTCTGTTAAGTGTATTGCACAGCTGCAGCAAATGAATACTTAGGCCTCATGTCCACGGGCAAAAGAAGAATTAAAATCCGCAGCAGATTTTAACTCTTCTGCACGCGGATCCGCACCACATAGGGATGCATTGACCACCCGCGGGGTAGATAAATACCCGCGGATGGTCAATAAAAGTGATTTTAAAAAAAATGGAGCATGAAAAAATCTGGACCATGCTCCATTTTTGTGCGGGTCTCCCGCGGGGACGGCTCCCGCGGGCTTCTATTGAAGCCTATGGAAGCCGTCCGGATCAGCGGGAGACAAAAATCAGATTTTACTCACCCGCTTCGTTTCTTCTCTTCGCCGCGGCGCCATCTTCTCTCAGTCGCGGGCAGATCATTTTGCTTCGGGAGGGCGCATGCGCGGGGCACGTCACCGACGTCATCCTGCGCATCCGCCGGACCGAAGAAAGAAGATCCGGCTGCGACGCAGAGAAGATGACGCCGCATTGAAGGAAGGATTCGGAGCGTGCGGGAGGTGAGTTAATTCTGATTTATTCTTATTTTCAGCGCTCATGTCCGCGGGGCAGGAGGGACCCGCTGCAGATTCTCCATGGAGAATCCGTAGCGGGCCTGATTTTCTCCGTGGACATGAGGCCTTAAGAGTTTGCAAGTGACTGGGAGTTGCTTGCAATGCATCAATTTGTCTTGTCATGTGGTATGAATGAGAATATAAATAGGAGAATAGGAGTGTGTGAGAGCGGGAAAAGGTCTTAGTCCATTCTTCTGGGTTCCTCAGTCTTCGCAGTGCCAGCCACATGGGGGTACCTTCAACTCGCATGTGGTGAAGAATGGAGGAGGAAGAGCAGTTACCGTTTACCTGTGTGACAACAACCAGAGCAGAGTGAGTCCCTTGAGAAAGAGAGCATGAGCAAGAGAAGGTGCATACAGCCAGGCCTAGTGCAGAGGTACTACGTGATTATTTTTCCTACATGGCTGTCCTGAAGACTGGGATCACTGCATAGAGGTACACCCATTTGTTTTTGCATCTGGCCGTCCTGAAGTCTGGGATCACCGGGTGGAGGTACACCCATTTGTTTTTCACACCCGGCTGTCCTGAAGTCTGGGACCACTTAGTGGAGATACTCTTAAGTCTACTTCTTTACCTGCACTGCCAATTCTGTGTAAACTGTAGCATCAGCTGGAACTCATGTTTTGTAAAGTTTTGCTAGGCCCTGATCGTTCCCAGGGACATGTGATCTGGAATATGATTTCTCCAGCAGGCTTTGGGGTATTTTGTCGCTTTCCGAATTGAGTATCGTGTGCACACATCATTGAACCAGAATCAGACACAAATGCTGGTCTAAAAACTGGGAGAGTCTCTACCATGTGTAGAGGCTCAGGCCTTTTATTATAACACATGACAACCGCCCTTTAATGGGCGTGCAACAGGTTACATCAGTAACATATAGGATTCTCATTTGTCGGATCATACAGAATCCCCCACCTCTCTGCCCACCTCTCTGCCCACCCTCTCTCACGTCCGCCATAGTATGGACTTTGTCTTCTTTAACATGCAGACAGCCTTAAGGAATTCTGTGTAGTTGACAAATCATTTGTTTAACTAGCTGAAGTCAGCTCCGTGTATAAGCAAGTCTTATCAACATGTGCTCAGGCTGAAGCAATTCCTTTGTTGTAGACGTTTCAGGATGGGAGGGGTGAAGAAGTGCTAATTCAACACTCAGTGTTGGTCACAGGATATACACGACACTATGGCCTTAACTCTTAGAAGCTGGTTGTGCAACTTGTGTAACTTCTATGTACTTAACTAACATTAGATCAGACATCCATTGTCTAGCAAATACTATGATTAGATTGTGTGTGTGTCCTTTAAACTCTTGAGCTAAAAGTCATTACAACAACAAAATACATTTGGGTTATATTAATCGATAGACATTTTATAAATAATCATCATGTCTATCACAATCCCCCCTTAAAATGTCTATCCTCTAATTCTCTATCTAATTTTCACAGTTTTCTGCGCATGAGCCTAAAACTGGAGCGCGTTGAAGGTTCGTTTTAGGGTCTTCAAGTGGGTGTAGGACTTGTCCACTCCTTCTGGGGATGCATTCAGCAAACTCATGGTGGGGGCGGCTTTTCCAGCATCAGTTTCACAGGTCTCTCTGACACAGGGGATAACACAGCAGACTAGAACAGAAAAGGTAACCATCAGTTCACATACAACAGCGACGCCCGTCTGTGCCAGGATCCTTTACCACCCGCTCATCCATGGCGAGTGCTGGTCCCAAAAGTTAGCTCTTTTTAGTTAGTGCGGTCAGCTTCTTAATGGCAACTGCGTCTTTACCCGCGGGTCACGTGTCGTCTGGGATGTAGGTACAACAAGTCTCCCCTATCATCTTACAGACACTCCCCTTTTTAGCTAAAGTCATATCTGAGGTCACTCTATTTTAAAAAAAGTCAATAGTCGAGGTAGGTCCTATTGGTCGACTAGTCCCTATAAGGCGTCTCTAGTATAATTTATAAACCACTGCTAATTATAATAAACATAATTAATCCAGTCAACATTTATTTACCCTAATGATCAGGAAAATGGACTCGAATCTAGTTTTAACTTGGTCTCTAATTTTTAAAACTTGTCAGGTACCCCCCTTGGCTATCCTATGACGTCAATGTATACGTGTAGATCAAAACTACCACCAGGGGTCTCTCTTCTCGCTCTAGCATAATGTTACAATACTAGTAGCGTGCACAGGTACGCACGGCGTGGGACTCCCTAATCTTCACCCACACCAATGTCCCTCCTGGAGATAGTCCTAATGGTGAACACGTCCAAGTCGCCTCACCCTTGCGTCAGGGTTTTCCCACTGCCCGTAAGTCCCTACTCCTAGGAGGGGGGGATCCCTACCTCACCTCAGAGGGAGGCCATGGATTCCCTGGGCTCATTTCCGGGCATCCATACCCTCTATCTGTACAAGTTAACACCCCACAGGGTGTGCCCTCGCCGGAACCTAAGGTCTTCTGCACTATCCCTAGGCAAATGGGAATTCCACTGACAATCCATCTTAGGAGATCGGGGCAGGCGCAGTACTAGTACATTTCTCCTTTTTCTTTGGTAGCGTATGTGTTTGGCATTATCGGAACTGGCTCTTCATCTTTTTCAAACAAGGGAAACGTTGGTGTCTGACAGGATGTGGAGGAGCATAAGGGCTTTACTAAGGCACACTCCCCTGTCCAATTACCCTCCAGGCGGGTCCTCTACCTCATGTCTCCACAAAGCCAGTAAACGTCTCCTAAGGACTGGACCTGATTCTGCATCTATTCCCCTCCTATCATACTGTAGGAGGAGCAATACCCGTTGGTGAGTTCCCCAAAAATCTCCCTCCACCCTGCCTATTTGCCCGGCAGGTGTAGTTTCCAGGGTAGTCAGTAATACTCTCTCCGGTGCAAAACACTTAAGTAGTTATAGAGTATTCCTTCTTCCATTTCTCACGGACAGTGTAATTAGCGGAAATGTTCGTGAAGAGACTAAGCATCTACAGGGAGATTTAGGGGGACCATCCCCGAGTGTGGTCGGGCACTACCGCACACGCAACAGTTAGACTTGTTGCTCGTGTTAGCATTGTACCTCATCAACTCCAACCAGAGATTCTGGTCAGAGTAGCCAGTCGCTACTGTCAAGGTGTCCTCAAAGGTAGGGTCGGCTATGATCATCATGTTCATCAAGGTCTTTATCTTACGGCGGAGGGGGTTAATTATGGGCACGGGACTAAGTGAAGGCTTCCATTCGGCTGCATCTACCATATCCCTTATTTTAAACTTCCCTAAGGGATCTGTCCTCCCGTACCGGTATGTCCCCAGACTATAAGTCTCCCCGTCCCCCGGGCTTGGATCTCCCATGGTTAATGTAACAACCACATTAAAACCAAGCAGCATACTAAGTTCAGCCTTCCAATACCTGCTGTCCTTATTACTCTCAAGGAGGGTTATACAACTAATTAGGGATTTCCCGCTCCTATCTTTCTTATTTAAGGCACTTCGCGGTTTATAGGACTAGTCTATTCCTGTGTTCCATCCCACTAATCCCCAATAACGGCAGTCTTCTCCCCAGACGTTATCAGTGGCGCAAACATATTGTATTCCCCGGGTATATAAGTCATATAACCAGCTGGACTGAGCTAAATCTGGCCTGCGGTGGGATCTTGCGCCTAGACACGGGACCACAGTACAATAGTCGAAGGAATATGCGGCTACTTGAGCATTGAACGAGTTATACCAGAAGGTAACCATACCCTCATATTCTTCCGACTAAGGATTCCAGTTGCTACCCTCCTCTCTCACTAGCCCTAACCAGAGTAATGTCTTTGGCACAACTTAAGACTGGTCTCCCGGATCTGAAGCTTTCTTACAGTATGAAGCATGGATCCATGTAAGTCTTTCGGCTAGTTTCACAGCTGTGGCAGTAGTCAGAAGCACCTGGTAGGGGCCATCAAATCGGGGCTCAGGAGGGTGCTTCCTGGGGAACTTCTTGACGCACACCCAATCCCCAGGCTGCAAGATATGTGTCCCAGTGTCTGCCTCTGAGTCTGGAAGAGAACACCTGTGCATAGGCTTTGGTTAGTTCTTTAACAACGGAAATCACATACTCAGTCAACACATCAGATTGTAATTGTAACCACTGAGGATAGTAACGACCTAGCCTTGGGGCTAGCCCAAACAATCTCATAGGGAGATAATGTATAATCCCCCCTGGGTTCATATCTAACACTGTATAAGGCTATTGGATGACAGCCTTTCCAAAGTGGCGTCATTTTTAAGTATCTTACTTTTTAGCGTGCCACTACGTCTCTCCACCTTTCCACTACTCTAAAGATGGTAGAGTATGTAAAAGGCCTGGGATACACCCAGAGCAGACATGACATGTTACATTTACCTGCGAAGTTTATACCTCTGTCTGACTCTGAATCACCTCTGGTACCCCATATTCACAGTTTACCTCGTTCATGAGCTTCTTTGCGGTTACCTACTTGTTTACCTTGGTAACAGGGTCGGCCTCCAACCTGCAAAGACATCAACAACAACAAGCACGTAGTCATACTTCCCAACAAGTGGGAGCTGAACGTAGTCAATTTGCAATCCCTGAAATGGGTAGAGTGGTCCCGGCAAGTGTGATGTGGCAAATTTACTTCTGCCCTGTCTCACCTATGGCATAGATCATGCTAAACCGGACAAATGATGCAGCAGCTACAGAGAATCTAGAAGTCGCCCAACCTCTTTCAAGCGTCGTCGTCATTACTGCTTTACTAGGTGGGTCTTTCCGTCCATCAGCTGGGCCATCATGGGATACAGGAACTGTGGTGGGCAAGTGCTGTTGACTGGTCACCACACGCTGTCCTGTTTCTGCTGCTCCCATATTAGTCCATTTATTCTTTCCTTCCTTGCTGGCTGGTAACTGTAAAAGTCTTTAGCATATCAAAGTCCAAATTTTTGTCAATGTCCAAAGTTTTTTGCCACTGACTCATGCTGTCAGTACCTTTCTTCTTTCTTCCACGGCTTGAGGGCCGCTGCCTTTGCTGCGCTGTCAGCGAGGGTGTCGTCTCTCGCCTCTCCAGTGTAGGAATCGGTGCGAACTCTCAACTTTGTCAGGTAGAAGTAGGGCCTCCATGCGACTCTGTACCGCTGCACCATACTCAATTGGTTGTCCTGCTAAGGTAAAAAAACTGTCTGGCCTTCCATATTGGGCCGTAATCATGAGCTGTGCCAAATGCATACCAGGAGTCAGTGTAAAGGATTGCCGGTCTTACCTCTCGCCACTCTACACGCCTCAGTGAGGGCTTCCAATTCCGCTTCTTGTACTGTGACATGCGGAGGCAGAGCTTCTGCTTCTAGGACATCTTGTTGTGTGACCACTGCATATCCGATGTGGAGTCATCAGTCCTCACCCTGATACCATCTGCAAAAAGCTCAACATATGCATTATCAACAGAGGTTCTGACAACTGTTTGCATACCTGCAGTTTCTTACTGAATTAGTACTAAATAATCGTTCTGATGTTCTATTTCCCATGGCTCGGAACCTTGTTATCTTATTCCATTTATTTTAATTTTTTTTTTCAAACCCAATAGCTGATCTACAACACCTAGATCATCTATGACCCAGATCACCTATGCCTCCCCCCTTTTGAACCGCAATACTCAATGGAAAAAGAGTCATTGCGTTCAAACTAGTAAACCAAGAGGCACAAAAACAAGCACTTTGTAGGTCAAGGTGACATTGTATGCAGCGAAGTCTGAGCGAAAATCTCCTTACAAAAATTTTTTTTTTTTTTTTTTTTTTCTGGTCTCAGTTAGCATTTTTTAACACAAGGGGGCGCCACACGATTCAAATTTTACGTCACCCAGTGTAATAGTATTTCAGGGTATGGCCAGCGTTTAGCTTTTACTCTCCTGTCGGAATATAATTATAGCTTCAGTGTAGACTGACACTAGAATATACAAAAGACTTAAAGAAAAACTAAAAAATACGGATGAATTAACATCCTACTCTGGGCAATTCAGTCCCTCTTTCTTCACATAAAAAGTAAAATTACTTCACCAAATTGCATGAAAAAGTTTGCTGGGTGACTATAGGGAAATTATTCCATCTGTAGGAGCCTTCCATAACATCATCTGTCTGAGCATCCATTGGAGAAGCGGGCAGTGGAAAACAGAGCCCCTGGGAACATGAGAGAGCGTCCCCTGTCATGTATTCCTGGTCTCTGCCCCCCATGCATCAACTCAAATCTTCCATGCACTATAAACCAGCTTAGTCATCTACTATGTCCCAAGCTGCATCTCCACAAAGGTTTGTTTCACTGAACTTATCACACATCCAAAGTGGCCACATCTTGGAGTGTAACAAAGTCTGGTCAAACAAAACCTTACTTCAGACAATCATGATGTTAGCACTGGATACAGTGGCATTGGGGAATATAGGCCTCCCAAGTGCAGCAAAATGGCCGCCAGAGGCAGAAAGGGGCGGGGCTACAAATCTCCCAAGTGAGGCAAAATGGCTGCTGAGTAGCAGCACGTCCAGGTGAGGCAAGATGGCCGCTGGAGGAGGAAGGGGCGGGGCCAGGTCCTGTCCCGGATGGGGAGGGACCGGAAGTAACATCACACACCCTGAAAGTGAGCACATGGGGGGGAGGGGGGAGGGGGGGGGGGAAGTAACTTCAGGGTGGGGGCAGGCCTCACTACATTTTCTGCAGAGTCACACTATGTTGGATTGTAAACATTGCAAGCCAGCCACCATTACCGGGAGGGGCTGCAGTCAACACAAAGACATTACATTGTTCATTAGCAATACACATACCCCCCCTACATGCTTTCCCCTCTTCAATCTCTTGACTACATTATACCTTCTCCTAGCAATCTAAAAACACCTTTCTTTCTGCTAGGCTTCCTGCTCATCTTCTGAAAACTTTCTACAGCCTATCTTATCTGTCCATGACCTAACATTTCTTTCTGCAACTTTTCCTGGTCCTTTCCCATTGTTCAGTAACCAAATCACAAGCTCTATGACCCTTGTCCTTGCTCACTTTGCTCAACTCTATGCTACCTGCTTATTCTATTCTATTCAAAGTTTCTGCACACAATACTGTTTCTCTTGTAAAATCTGCTTTCTTCAAATCCTTCCCATATAACCTCTTTCCCACTCAGAATTATAATGCACATTAATTCTACAAAACACAGGGAACGACAAAGTAAACAGAAAGGGTTAATTGGAAAAAGCTTTCAGTTCACTCTTATCAGCAGCCCTCCCCCCAACAATAAACACTGCACATTCTTTCTATAATACCAGACAGACGGGATTACTGGAGAATACCCACAACGGCTCAAGGTATATATATATCTCATCCACCTTTATATCAACCCAAGGTCTACTAGCAATCCCGAAGAGCACTTCCTGTACACGTCCTAGACAGGACATTTAGCTATACACAGAGACTGACGATTATTTTCAATGACCAAAACCTCAATAATATTCTGGAGAAATCAGCCGTCACACCACGGCTATATTCACCCGTAAATACCTTTCCACATATGAGAACATAACACGCTCAATCATATGGTAAGTATACGTATCATAAATCTTCCTAACCTCACACTAGTTTTACCTAGGAGCACGTGTCACTGGCGTGTTCCCTCAGACTTAAACAGCCGAGTCCGCCCTCCCGACACATTAACCCTCACAGAATTTATCTCTTGGTCTTGCATAAACAATTTTTAACCGTCTCAGACATAACAGCATACACAGCGTACAAAATACCCCTAGACAGGTAACGTGGTGGTTTTACCGAGTGGACAGAACTGTCTTTCAGTGAAGGTCCAGTCTGGATCAGATATAGGCAGATTTAGCAGTCAGAACCCAGATCACATCGGTAGATTTACATAAAGCAATCTTACCGTGTTCTGTAGATTTTCGGGCCCCTGAGTTCTGCGTGCCATCTGCCGATCTCCATACGTTCCAGGCTGTAACCTCACAGATCCACTCGCTCACCCAGGAACGACACTGATCTGGAATATGATTTCTCCAGCAGGCTTTGGGGTATTTTGTCGCTTTCCGAATTGAGTATCGTGTGCACACATCATTGAACCAGAATCAGACACAAATGCTGGTCTAAAAACTGGGAGAGTCTCTACCATGTGTAGAGGCTCAGGCCTTTTATTATAACACATGACAACCGCCCTTTAATGGGCGTGCAACAGGTTACATCAGTAACATATAGGATTCTCATTTGTCGGATCATACAGAATCCCCCACCTCTCTGCCCACCTCTCTGCCCACCCTCTCTCACGTCCGCCATAGTATGGACTTTGTCTTCTTTAACATGCAGACAGCCTTAAGGAATTCTGTGTAGTTGACAAATCATTTGTTTAACTAGCTGAAGTCAGCTCCGTGTATAAGCAAGTCTTATCAACATGTGCTCAGGCTGAAGCAATTCCTTTGTTGTAGACGTTTCAGGATGGGAGGGGTGAAGAAGTGCTAATTCAACACTCAGTGTTGGTCACAGGATATACACGACACTATGGCCTTAACTCTTAGAAGCTGGTTGTGCAACTTGTGTAACTTCTATGTACTTAACTAACATTAGATCAGACATCCATTGTCTAGCAAATACTATGATTAGATTGTGTGTGTGTCCTTTAAACTCTTGAGCTAAAAGTCATTACAACAACAAAATACATTTGGGTTATATTAATCGATAGACATTTTATAAATAATCATCATGTCTATCACAATGAGGTATGTTACTTTGGTCTGTAGCTCCGTTTTTTACCACCAAGGGTCATACCGGTGGGTAACAGAATGTTGGCATTACCCGTGACATCTGCTATCCCTGTTCTCCAGTTTATCGGGCATCCGTATGCTAGGGGTTTCCAGAAGAGGCCCAGCGTTGCTCTGGCCAAGGCTACATGTGTCCCCCCGGGAGGGAGCCTGGTAAGTGCCACCCTAACAAGTGACCACTCTTCCCTCCCAGCTCCTCAATGTGTGTCTTGTGTCTGGGGTGACCCTACGAGACGCTGCAAGTGAAACAAAAAAGTGGGCCTTTGGATCAGCGATAGGTCGGGAGGAGAAAAAAAATGAGGCAGACGCTAAGAAGAACCCCCTGTCTACATTGAACCCTGGTGGTGGCTCGGTGACGCTCGGGCTGCTTTGCTTCCTCTGGCACTAGAAACCTGCAGTGTGTGTAGTGTCCCACTACAGAAGTTAATGTAGTTGTTTTGCTGAAATATGTGTGTACTGCTTAAAGAATGTTAACAGGTTCATTCACCATGCCTATTCTGTCTGATAAATCCCACTGTACCCTGGTGGCTAGTTGGGTAACAATAGATAGCTATTCAGGGATTGAAGAAGTAGGGGGTCAGAAACACTATCTTTTCTCCTATGGAGAGCACCTATGAGTGAGGAGACTCAAAAGGCCATTCATGCCCCTCTGGGTAATATGCAAACAAGGGAGATGGAATAATACCCTGAGTATTATGAGTGCGTCTGCCATGAGGAGGAACTAGAGGCACACACTGCAGAGGGGTGGTAGGGCCAGGCAGCGATCCTCTTTGAAAGTGTGGGCGATAGCCCACAATGCTGTTGAGAATTGATAATAGATTGACATTCGATCTTCATTCCAATCCTGTGCCACCTCTGTCAGGAGCTGCAAATGTGGGCATAAAGGGGACTCAGCTGCCAGCTCAGCACTTCTACACATCTCCACAATGCAGCAATACTCGGTGTGGGAAGTATGTGAGCGGGTCCTGGGTCAGCCTCTGTCCCAGCAAATACCTTGTGTGGCCCAAGATGCTGCGAGTGACATAGCAATGGGGACTACATGTGTCCACACACTACTCATTCTGTTTGGGTGTCGGATACCTCATTGACAACGCAAGGCGTAAACCATCTGCACTCTGCACCCTACCCAAGTCTGTGAGTGTTTTGGGGACAGACAGGTAAAACACCTCAATGGGAAGTCTGTGTGCACCCACAGCATGGGTGGCTAGCAGGAACCCACAGACGGTACAGAAAGAAATTCCATTGCAGTGCCCCGGATAGCTGTGGTAACATGAGAGAAAATACATGTTGGCCTTGGCCCACAATCCATGCCCTACTCAGTCTGGGTATTTTTTTGGGCCAGAAAGGTAGAACAACGCGACGGGAAGACTTAGTGCACCCATAGTATACACAGACTCCTGTAATATTCCTGTAGCAAAGGTATAAGCTGACCCCAGTAACAGTTATGTTGCAGAAGTCTAGGGAGACCCCAGTAACATTTCTGTAGTAGAAGTACAGGCAGACCCCTGTAACATTTCTGTAGCAGAAGTATAGGCAGACCCCTGTAACATTTCTGTAGCAGAAGTATAGGCAGACCCCTGTAACATTTACGTGCCAGAAGTATAGGCAGACCCCAGTAACATTTTAGTAGCAGAAGTATACGCAGACCCCCTAGTAACATTTATGTAGCAGCAGTATTGCCAGACCCCTGTAACATTTCTGTAGCAGCAGTATACGCAGACCCCAGTAACATTTGTGTAGCAGCAGTATAGGCAGAGCCCAGTATTTGTAACATTTCAGTAGTAACAGTATAGGCAGACCCCAGCACCATTTCTGTAGTAGAAGTATAGGCAGACACCAGTAACATTTCTGTAGTAACAGTATAGGCAGACCCCTGTAACATTTCTGTAGTAACAGTATAGGCAGACCCCAGTAACATTTCTGTAGCAGCAGTATAGGCAGACCCCAGTAACATTTCTGTAGCAGCAATATAGGCAGACCCCTGTAACATTTCTGTAGCAGCAGTATAGGCAGACCCCTGTAACATTTCTGTAGCAGCAGTATAGGCAGACCCCTGTAACATTTCTGTAGCAGCAGTATAAGCAGACCGCTGAAACATTTATGTAGCAGAAGCATAGGCAGACCCCAGTAACATTTTTGTAGCAGCAGTATAGGCAGACCCCAGTACCATTTCTGTAGAAGTAAATGCAGACCCCTGTAACATGTCTGTCGCCGCAGTATAAGCAGACCCCTGAAATATTTATGTAGCAGAAGCATAGGCAGAACCCAGTACCATTGTTGTAGCAGAAGTATACGCAGACCCTTTTAACATTTCTGTAATAACAGTATAGACAGATCCCAGTAACCTTTTCTGTAGCAGAAGTATAGGCAGACCCCAGTAACATCCTTGTGGCAGCAGTATAAGCAGACCCCTGTAACATTTATGTAGCAGAAGCATAGGCAAATAGTGGCGACTGGGGACCGAGTAGTGTGGGATCGCCGCCGCCATCATGTTTTGAAAGCCTCCGTTTCCACAAGCCTGTACGGCAGCATCTCCAGGCTGATCAATTTCGCAATGTGCACGTTTAAAGCTTGAGCATGCGGGTGCGTGGCGGCGTATTTGCGCTTGCGCTAGCGACAGCTGGACGCTGCGCTTTGAGACATTGCTGGATGGGGCCGAGGACAGCGGAGGTGAGGGTGTGGGTGCAGGCTGGCAGGCGCTCGTGCCTGTGCCCTGAGAGGGTGGTTGGATCTGAGTGGCAGGTTGGGGCACAGGGGGAGAGGCAGTGGTGCGACCTAGAGGCGGTGAACGGCCTTCGTCCCACCTTGTGGGGTGCTTGGCCATCATATGCCTGCGCATGCTGGTAGTGGTGGCTCCCCGGCTGATCTTGGCACGACACAGGTTGCACACCACTGTTCGTCGGTCGTCCACGCTCTCACTGAAAAACATCCACACCTTTGAAGACCTAGGCCTCTGCAGGGTGGCTTGGCGTGATGGGCTGCTTTGGGAAACAGTTGGGGGAGTCTTCGCTCTGGCCCTGCCTCTACCCCAGGCCACCCCACTGCCTCTTCCAACCTGTCCTGCTGCTGCACTTGCCTCCCCCTCTGAAGACCTGTCCTCAGTTGGCTTAGCGAACCAGGTGGGGTCAGTCACCTCATCGTCCAGCGGCTCTTCCTCCCAATCCTCTGTGCGCTCCTCCCTCGGACTTACTGCCCTTACTACTACCTCACAGATAGACAACTGTGTCTCATCGACATCGTCCTCCTCATCCACTGAAAGCTCTTGAGACAGTTGCCGGAAGCCCCCAGCCTCATCACCCGGACCCCGGGAACTTTCCAAAGGTTGGGCATCGGTCACGACAAACTCCTCAGGTGAGAGAGGAACCATTTCTTCCCACTCATGGCAGGGACCCGAGAACAGTTCCTGGGAGTCTGTCTGCTCATCAGAATGTGTCATTTTCATGGAATGAGGAGGCTGGGAGGAAGGAGGAGCAGGAGCGAGAGGATTCAGAGTTGCAGCAGTGGACGGCGTAGAAGACTGGGTGGTCGATACATTGCTGGATGCATTTTCTGCCATCCACGACAGGACCTGCTCACACTGCTCTGTTTGTAATAAAGGTCTACCACGTGGACCCAAAAATTGTGATATGAAGCTGGGGACCCCAGAAACTTGCCTCTCTCCTAATGCCGCATCAGCCGGCTGCGATTCACCTGGAACAGGAACTCGGCCTATGCCCACACCTCACTTGGACATCCGCGTCCTCGCCCACGTCTGCGTCCACATCCTCTAGCCCTACCCCTACCCCTCAGCATTGTGTATTACGAATAGAGCAGACACAGAGTGGTGTGAATAATTATGGAATTATTGGCGTACACTTTCACGCTGACAGCCGTAATGTAACGCAAACTCCAGGCAGAAACAAAGAATAAGGAAGGCTGCAAACAGGCCTAGCCGTGCAGTAGTGATTCACTACAACTCCCAGCAGCCAGGCAGTAAAATGCACACGGTCACAGGTAGCCCAATGAAGGAGATATTAAAAAAAATATTTTGTAAAACAATACAGCCTATATAGCGTGTATATGACTTTCCCTCTATCAGGCGCTGTTGCTGCACGCTGTGCGTTAAGTTGATGGCACACACAGAGCGGTGTAAAAAAGGGGTGATTATACCTACCCAATAATCGGGTTTCGAGGAGTCTCCATGACAGCACCACCTGAGATCGCCTCCTCCTGATAGGACAGGAACACACCGAGAGGTTAAAATCTCCCCCCCCTTCCTCAGTGTATTATAACGAAACTGCCAGGGTAGGAGCTAACTAATTTTTTTACCTATCTGGTTTTTTTTTTTTTTAAATGTATAGACCTATTAACTTTTTTTTTTTTGGGAGGGAATGTACGGGTGCTGTCGTGGAGAATCCTGGAAACCCAATTATCGGGTGGGTATAATCACCCTTTTCCCAGGTCGTCTCCACGACAGCACCACCTGAGACGTACCAACTAAAGTTATTCTAGGGTGGGATTGCCGCCGAGAGGACCTTACAACCAAAAGGTCATGTCCTCGTCTAGCTGCACTTTTACCCTATAATGTCTGACAAAAGTGTGTGGCTTTTTCCACACTGCTGCCTTGCATATCTGTTCCACGGATGCCGAGCTTTGCTCAGCCCATGAAGTCGCTACTGCCCTCGTGGAGTGGGCTTTAAGAGCCGAGGGGGCCTCCTTCCCCTGGGTCCTATATGATTTGCTAATGGCCAGGTGGATCCACCTGGCTATAGAGCTTTTAGCCTCTTTTTTCCCCTTGTTAGGGCCTGAGAATTGGACGAACAGGTTGTCGTCCTGCCTCCAGGGACCCGTGGCATCGATGTACTTCAGGACCGCTCTCCTGACATCTAAGCAATTTAGGGCTCTTCTCTCTCTCTCTCTCTCTCTCTCTCGTTTTTTGGGTTATTAAAGAACGAGGGGATTACTATGTTCTGGGCCCTATGAAATGGTGATACTACTTTAGGCAAGAAGGTCAGGTCTGTTTTGAAGACTAGTTTGGTGTCAGTTATCTTTAGGAGCGGGTGGCGGATGGATATGGCTTGTAGCTCACTGACCCGTCTGGCTGAGGAAATGGCCACTAGGAAAATTGTTTTAATTGTGAGCATTCTTATTGAGAGCCCCTCAATTGGTTCGAAGTGTTCCGCCAACATAGCCCCCAAGACCCAATTTAGGTTCCAGTCTGGACATATATTTGTAGGTCTAGGTCGCAACCTATCTGCCGCTGTCAGGAATCTACTGATCCACTTGTCTCCCGCTAGCTTAGTGTCGAATAGGGCGCTAAGGGCTGCCGTCTGGACTCTTAGGGTGCTCGGGGAGAGGCCCATATCCAGGCCCTCCTGCAGGAAATCTAGGATTAATGGGATGTCAGCACCACTGCTCGAGAAGTCCTTCCCCTGTCTCCAGGAGATAAACCTCTTCCAGATCTTTTGGTAGTTGCGGTTGGTTGTCTCTTTTCTACTTGCCATTAGCGTCCTGACTACCTTGTCCGAGAACCCCCTGCCTCTCAGTATGGATTCTTCAGTATCCAGGCTGTTACGTGGAGTCTGCTTATATCGGGGAGGTTCAGAGGCCCCTGTGTTAGTAGATTCGCGTGAGGAGGAAGGGTGACTGGATCCTGGATGCTCAGGTTTCTTAGAAGGCTGAACCAGATCCTCCTTGGCCAAAAGGGAGCCACTAGGATCAGAGTGCATGGCTGTGACCTGAAGTGCTGCAACACCCTTGGGATTAATGGAATTGGGGGAAAGGCGTACACCAGTTCTCCTCCTCAATCCTGGATTAGGGCGTCCACCGCTGTTGGCCGGTCCTCCGGTCTGAGGGAGAAAAAGTTCTCTACCTTGGCGTTTTGTCTGGATGCAAACAGGTCCAGCTGTGGGAGACCCCACCTGTCCGTCATGATTCAGAATGCCTCCTGGGATAGAGACCATTCCCCTGGGTCTATACGCCTTCGGCTGAGAAAGTCTGCTCTCTGATTCAGGGATCCCTTCAGGTGTACTGCTGATAATGAGAGGATGCGGCCCTCCACCCAGTGAAAGATTCTTTGTGCGATGCTTTGTAGGGCTGGTGAACTCATGCCCCCCTGATGTCGAATATGGGCGACTGCCGTGGTGTTGTCCGATAGCACTCATGTGCTGGTTTTTTACTGAGTCCCCCAGATGCTGGAGGGCCTTCCAGATCACCTGCAGCTCTCTGTAGTTTGAAGACTGGTATTTCATCCCCCATGGCCATGGACCCTGTAGGAGCTTGTCTCCGACGTGCGCCCCCCACCCCCAGGAGCTTGCGTCTGTCGTGACTTGCATGGCTGGATTCAGTATCCAGTGGACCCCCCTTCGCAGATTTCCTGGGGATGTCCACCAGCGCAGGGATATTTTTACTGAGTTCCTTATCTGTATTCTCCTTTCTAGTGAGGATTGCTTGCCGTCCCATGCTGAGAGAACCGCTGATTGCAGAGGTCTGGTATGCGCCTGAGCCCATGCTATCCCCGGGATGCATGATGTCAAGCTTCCCAGAAGAGACATAGCCTCCTGGATTGAGCATGACCGTCTCTGAAGAAAGGATTCTACTAGCTGTCAGATCTTCTGCCCTTTTGCTTCGGGGAGGAAGGAGCATTGAGCTTCTGAATCGAGCGTTATGCCCAAAAACACCTTCTCCCTGCTGGGGTCTAGGCTGGACTTCTCCCAATTCACTATCCATCCTAAAAACTGAAGCAGGTTGAGCACCGTTGCCAGGTTTTCTACTAGAAGCTCTCTGGACTCGGCTATAATTAAGATGTCGTCCAGATAGGGGACTATTAGAATCGAACTCTGCCTCAAGTAGGCTGCTACCTCCGCCATGATCTTTGTGAAGATGCGAGGTGCCGAGGAGATTCCAAAGGGCAGGCATCTGAACTGGAGATGTCTCGTCCTTTTGCCCATCTCTAGCGCGAACCTTAGGTACTTTTGCGAGACCCTGTGGATTGGCACTTGAAAGTAGGCGTCCCTCAGGTCGATAGATGCCATGTAGGCTCCCTTGGGGATTAACCTTACTGCTGAAGAGATCGACTCCATCCTGAACTTTCGATATTTGACAAAGGCGTTCAGGGGCTTTAGATTTATTATCATGCGTGATCCTCCACCCGGCTTCTTTATTAGGAAGAGTCTGGAGTAATGCCCCCAGGTCTCTTCTCTCTGAGGCACGAAGGACACTGCATTTAGACGTAGTAGGTTCCGAACCGCTTGCTGGAGCGGGTGCAGTTGTTGCGCTGGACCTCTGGTAGTAACGTATCTTCTCTTGGGGAGTGACACCAGTTCGATTCAGTATCCCTGCTGTAGGATCTCCGGGATCCATGGGCTCCTGCAAATTGAGGCCCATCGATCCACGAAGTTCCGCAGCCCCCCTCCCCCCCCCCCCCCACTGGGATGGCGTCAGGGCTTCTGTTTGGCTGGATCCCCCTGATGAGGGTTGAAGAGGAAATTTCTTCCTCTACCCCCCTTGGGGTAACTTCAGCGGCCTGTCTTGCCCTTGCCCCTATACGGTTCCGGCTGTTGTGCTGGGGCCCGGAAGAAGGTCTTCCCCTTCTGCTGTTTCTCCTCCGGGAATCCTTTCCTTTTGTCGGATGCCTTCTCGAGGATTCTGTCCAGATCCGGACCAAAGAGGAACTGGCCATGAAAAGGGAGCGAACATAATTTGTTTTTTGATGCCAGGTCACCTGACCATGACTTTAGCCACAGGACTCTTCTAGCGGAATTGGTTAAGGCCGTTGTTTTCGCTGAGGGCTTCACCGACTCCGCCGCTGTGTCCACCAGAAAATTTGTGGCCCTTTTTAATATAGGGAGGGAATCTATGATTTGTTCCCTCGGTGTTTTATTTGAAATATGCAGCTCTAGCTGCTCTAGCCATACCCCCAGGGTTCTAGCAACACACGTGCCTGTGACCCCTGGTCTGAGTGTACTGGCGGCTGGCAGGATCTTCTTAGTAGGCCCTCTGCCTTCCGATCCATTGGATCTCTCAGCTGTGTGGCATCTTCAAAGGGCAAGGTTGTCCTCTTAGCCACCTTAGCCACTGGGACGTCCACTCTGGGTATTTACTCCCAACTTGCGCATACCTCCTCCTCAAACGGGTAGCGTCTCTTAACCCCTCTAGAGGAGAAGGATCCTGCGTCGGGTTTTTTCCACTCTTTTTGTATCATCTTGGAGATGTTGCTGTGGATCGGGAAGGTATGCTTCCGTCACTCCCCTAATCCTCCAAAGACGGCGTCTTGTATGGTGCAGGGCTCTTTTGGTTCTTCCATCTTAAGCGTGGCTCTAACAGATTTGATGAGCTCCGCTAGGTCTTCTCTATGGAAGAGGTACTTCTTGTAGTCCTCTTCTTCTGAGGACTCCTCGAGCACCGGCTCTTCTGGTTCTGATCCTGAACCCTCTTCAGAGTCTGAGTGCTCCACTGGGCTATACGCCCTTTTTCGGCCTTTTGCCCTGGATGCCCCCGTTGGTGGCGTTTTTGGAGTTGTCAGGGCTGACCATACCTCCTCCCGGACTAGCTTCCTGACGTCCTCGAGGAATCCCCCCGATACCTCCTTGACTAGCCTGGCTATGCATGTTTTGCATGACGACTTCCCATACGTAGCCGGCAGTCTTGCGCCACATTCTGCGCATTTTTTTTTGCTTTGGTTCTGGGAGGGGTATCCCTTTTATCCCCCTGGCAGATAAACAAAAATTTTTTGCGTATAAGGATGCAACATTCACAATAACGTACAAGAATATGCATGACCTTGTTTGCCCCACTGGCTACTTACGGTTCCCGCTGCGGCAGAACATTCCGCAACCTCTGGTGCTGGAGCACTCATGTTTTACTGCTGGTGCTGCAGACACTCTTGGGCAGTAAGCCAAACACTCACCAAATGGCCCTTACTTGATCTGCGCCATCTTCTCTCAGGTTCCTGTTTTATTTTTTGAATTTGGCGCCATTAAGATTAAGCCCCCTCCCCTCCGAGCGCTGGCCGCGATGACGTCATCGCGCTAGTCACATGGCACGGTGCCCCGCCCCCTCCAACACGCGTCAAGGGGATCCAGGAAGCGCCGCGCTAGGTCCTAAGCCGGCGCCTGAGGAGAGCTGGAGCCCCACTTTGAACCCCCCATGGGCCGCCGCGGGAGGAACCTGGCCTGGGGGAACCACCCCATGTGACGTCCCGGGAGCCGCTCTGCAGGAAGGGAGGGCAGGCTGACCCACTGCCCTCCGATCTGCCGGTAAGATCCTTCAGGCTGGCGTCTCCACCAGCCCCTCTCAGTGATCCTGCCTCCTGGTAGGACAGGAAAGCACTGAGGAAGGGGGGGAGATTTTAACCTCTCGGTGTGTTCCTGTCCTATCAGGAGGAGGCGATCTCAGGTGGTGCTGTCGTGGAGACGACCTGGGAAATTCTGGAATTATTGGCGTCCAGTTGGAGGCTGACAGCGGTTATGTAACGCAAACTGCAGTCGGAAGAAAATTATATGCAAGGCTGCAGAAAGGCCTAGCTGAGTAATAGTGAGGCACTACAACTCCCAGCAGCCAGGCAGCAAAATGCACACGGTCACAGGTAGCCCTAAGAAGGAGCTTTTTTTAAAAAAATTTTGAAAAAGAATACAGGCTACATAGCGTGTATATGACTTTCCCTCTATCAGGGGCTGTCGCCGCACGCTGTGCGTGTGAAGTTGACGGCACACACAGAGCGGTGTAAAAAATTATGGAATTATTGGCGTCCAGTTGGAGGCTGACAGCGGTTATGTAACGCAAACTGCAGTCAGAAAAAAATTATATGCAAGGCTGCAAAAAGGTCTAGCTGGGTAATAGTGAGGCACTACAACTCCCAGCAGCCAGGCAGTAAAATGCACACGGTCACAGGTAGCCCTAAAAAGGACCGTTGGGGTTCTTGTAGACAGGATTCTACACTACCACTGTCCTGCCTCACCAGTACTGCCCCTACACTCTGTATAATTGACTGCAGACTGAGAACGCTATAGCTGTAATAGCCTGCAGAGCCCGAGATGAAAAAAAAAATTTTGGGTGCAAAACTGCTCCCAACAGCCACAACAGTAATGCACATGGTCAGATGTGGCCCTAAGAAGGACTGTTGGGGTTCTTGAAGACGCCAACTCTCTCACTATAGCACCAGCAGCACCCGCTTAATCTCTGCCAGCGTGTGTCTGAGGCGAGCCGTGGGCGGGACCGCTTTAAATACTTGGCGGTCACTTGATCTCGCCAGCCACTGACTGCGGGGGGGGTGGGATAGGGCTGGAACGTCACAGGAGGAAGTTTTAATGCCTTCCCTGCATGTCTATTGGACAGAAAATGGCGCTAAACATGCAGGGAAGGAAATGGAATTGACTCGAGTGCCGCGTGGTGTTTGTCTCGAGTAACGAGCATCTCAAGTACCATAATACTCGAGCGAGCATCAAGCTCGGACGAGTATGCTCGCTCATCTCTAGTTACCTGTACTTGAAATTGTGAAAAAGCGTAAATGTGCAAATGTGGTTTCTGGACTTCTATCTCTGAGCGTACAGATGTGACTAAGGACAGACTGTCACCATCTGGAGAGAAATCATCTGGGCTTGAATGTCTTGTCTGATAGACAAAAGATCTTTCATTTCATAATCTTTTCCTTCAAAGAACGTTCTCAGAAAGATAGTTCATCCGCCACACAGTGAGCATATATGACCGCTTTGAACAACTGTAACAGTAAGTATACACTAGAATGGCTGTTTCTGCAAAACCAGACAATCATCAACCTAGTTTTATCTAATGTGTATGACCAGCCTAAAGGGGTTGTGTGGTTTAAAATAAAAAAATGTTACCAGCTTGGCATAAGTTAAAATAAACAAGAAAACATATTCACCGATCTTCAGATCCCCAGAGTCACCAATAACCGCCTCCTGCTGCTCAGTCCCCATTCTCTGCCACCAGAAGTCAGATGATGGCTGCGGGTAATCAGAGGCTGCAGGGAACTCCTGGCATCATGGCACCAAGGATGTGAATGCTGATGCCAGGAGTTCACAAGGTGATGCTGCAGCCTCTGATTGGCTTCAGTGTTCTCACAGACTCCCAGTGGCAGAGAACCGGGACAGAGCAGTGCCTAGGAGGGGAGGAGGTGCAAAGATGGGTGAGGTTGCTTTATTTTTTTAATTTTAACATGCTGAGCTGAGAAAAATGTTTAATTTGAAAAAACATAACTCCTTTAAAAGAGCCATCTGTCCCAAACTGATAAAGATTCCCCTGATTCTTCTTTCGTAAACATCAACTGTCAAAGGAAAGCTGAGCTGCCCTGGACAAACTAGAGTTGTCTGGCCACATGGCTGTTATTAGCGGGTTTCGTACAACTAAAGTCTAATGTATATGGGGGCCTTAGACATAAAAACCTTTCAACACATTTTTTCTGATAAAAAGTGCATTTTGTAGTCTGAATAATATGGGGCGTATATATAGTACATATACTTTTTTTTCTATGCTATATATGTATGTCTTATATGTCTCCTGGTGGTTCTCCATCATGACGTCCTTGTACAGATCCTTGTGTGCTTCTAAATACTCCCACTCCTCCATGGAGAAATAGACAGCGACATCCTGACACCTTATAGGAACCTGACAACACAATGATACCGTCATTACCCAGACTCCTCTAGTGCTGTTACTGTATAATATCCCAGCAGTATATCAAAGTATAAATGAAGTGGGCAACAGCACAACCCAAATACAATGCCCCAAGGTGGTAGAATATATATAAGCGTGGTGCAGGATTTCAGGATAGGTGTGGACTTATTGACCCGTATCAGTATAATTACCCCTCCATTGGTTTGGGGTGAAATCAGCCCTCCAGGACTTGGCTTTTAAAAGGAAGAACTTTATTCCTCCATAAGCTAGCTGCGACGTTTCGACCTTGAGGAGGTCTTTCTCAAGCAGGGGGCCGTGTGCTGCTCTAGAGCAAAGGCAGGATTGAGGCGCTCACCCCAAGGTCTCTACACCAAGATATAAAGCCGCCTTCACACAGGGAGTAACACTGAGAATCCTGCAGTGTCTACAGTACACGTCAACGGAAGGAACGTCTACAAACCTTCACACATCATGGCTTTTGTCCTGCACGACATTTGAGAAATACTGCGTTTTTGATACGGACAGCATGGAGGCTCATCTATTTATATTGCAGGAACACCAGATATGTGCAGCGGGCTTTCACCATAGAGATCGATGGGCAACACAAAAAACGCACCGTAAGAGATTATGGTTTCTGTAGCTTTTCCGTTCTGAAAACGCTCTTAATTCACTTAAAAATCCGCGTTTGTTTTGTTTTTCTTAATTATAGGTTTATTGAATATTTATAAGGAAACAAATAAGAAAGTTTACAATTAGAGATGAGCGAGCGTACTCGCTAAGGGAAATTACTGGAGCGAGTAGTGCCTTATGCGAGTACCTGCCCGCACGTCTCAAAACATTTGGGTGCCGGTGGGGGAGAGCGGTGAGCAGGGGAGAGCGGTGAGCAGGGGGGAGCGGGGTGGGGGGGGGGGGGTGGGGGAGAGAGAGTGAGAGAGAGATAACGATTTTCTCGGAACATTCAGATAAGCGTAAAAGTATGGCAAGTGTTTCCAATATACTTTAATGAGAGTAATCGCATCACCGTCACATGTACATCACATGGCATACGAGTTTCCAAGGTTCAATAGGAAACAATGGGCGACCCCTCCTGCGGGAACGCCCCGAAATAGAACACACTGCAAGGGGGAATATGGATAATTAGAACTCAAGCGAGTTTCTTGTTCATGTGAACAAGCCCTAAAAGTTGCATTTTTGTGCTTAGTCTTCCACACGGACCATCCGCATCCATCCTTGTTGATAACAGCACGCATATGCGACCATACGCAAATAGTTTCCATGATCATTTACAGGTCTTCCACTGCTGTATCCGACCCCCTCGTGTGAGCACATCCCTCAACATGCAGGGTGGGAGAGCATACAAAGGGTGTCAGACCACCTAGTACTTGTAGTGCACCATACAGGCTTACAAGGTGTGAATGGCTGTTCATCAGTACCTGACCCTGTGTAATGCTCCTCCATCTGACTGTCTGCATGCTGGGAGTTGCGGTGCTTCTACCTGCCCTCTGGTATTAGTACATTGGTAAGTATACGGCCACTTTCTGTATCTTGTAATGGTGGTTAAATAATTTTAACACCCAGTTCAGCATCATCCTGCAACGTTGATCTAAAGGCAAAACCCGATGTGTTAAAAATCTGGTTTCAGCATTTTTCACATTCAAAATAGGAATCTGGTTTCCTTGTAAAAGGTTTTCCACGTATAGAAATCAAAACATGTGAATTATTTGATGATATCTACAACTGGTATGAGTAGTAAAACATTTCCCACATTATTAACAGAAGGCCTCGCTACTATGTGAGTTCTCTCATGTTGAGTAAGATTTGATTTCACTGCAAAACATTTCCCACATTCTGAACATGAATAGGGCTTCGCCTCTGTGTGAATTCTCTGATGTGCCATAAGACATGATTTTTGGATGAAACCTTTCCCACATTCTGAACATGAATAGGACTTCTCTCCTGTATGAATTTTCTGATGTCTAACAAGATCTGATTTTTGGATAAAAGATTTCTCGCATTCTGAACATGAAAATGGCTTCTCTCCTGTGTGACTTCTGTGATGTGTAGCAAGATCTGATTTCCGGGTAAAAAGTTTCCCACATTCTGAACATGAATGCAGCTTCTCTCCTGTGTGCATTCTCTCATGTTTAATAAAGTATGATCTGTGTGCAAAACATTTGCCACATTCTGAACATGAAAACGGCTTCTCTCCTGTGTGAATTCTCTCATGTACAATTAAGTGTGATCTATGTGCAAAACATTTTCCACATTCTGAACATGAAAATGGCTTCGCTCCTGTGTGACTTTTCTGATGTCTAACAACATCTGCTTTTTTGATAAAAGATTTCCCACATTTTAAACATGAAAACTGCCTCTCTCCTGTGTGAATTCTCTCATGTCTAACAAGTTCTGATTGCTGGCTAAAACGTTTCCCGCATTCTGAACATGAATGCAGTTTCTCTCCTGTGTGAATCCTCTCATGTGCATTCAAGTGTGATCTATATGCATAACATTTCCCACAGTGTGAACAGGAGTACGGCTTCTCCCCTGTGTGCACTCTTGTGTGTATAAAAAGACCTGATCTTTTTAAAAACTGTTTTCCACATTCACCACACTCAAACTTTTTACCCACTTTGTGAGTTGGAGGTGAGGTAACCATCTGTGATTGGTCAGGAGAAGGTTCCTCATGATTAGGGGGATTACATGATAGATCTGTACTGACAAGCTGTGATTGGTCAGGAGAAGGTTCCTTATGATTAGCGGGATTATACGACAGATCTGTACTGACAAGCTGTGATTGGTCAGGAGAAGGTTCCTTATGATTAGCGGGATTATACGACAGATCTGTACTGACAAGCTGTGGTTGGTTGAGAGAAGGTTCCTCATGATTAGGGGGATTATACGACAGATCTGTAAGGACAAGCTGTGATTGGTCAGTAGAAGGCTCCTCACGTTTAGGGGGATTATATGATAGATCTGTACTGGCAAGCTGTGATTGGTCGAGAGAAGGTTCCTTATGATTAGGAGGATTATATGACAGATCTGTACTGACAAGCTGTGGATGAACATGAAGGGTGATGAGGTTTTCTGCTGAAGAGCGCTGCATGATATCTTCATCTTCTACTTTATAATTACACGATAACATCAAGTTGCCTTCTGAGTTCTCAGGTGGATTATCTGTTAGAAGTAAAAAAAAAAAAAGGTTTTTGTGATTTTTTTTTTTTCAGATCGCAAAAGTCCAAAAATGTATAGAATTTGTATTAGGCTGGAAACACACTTTTGGCTTTTCATACAAGATAAAGTACACCAGCAGCACACTTCAACCCTATCAGGGGTCAGGTCAAAGGATGCATAAGCCAAGTCCGGACCAAAAAAGAACCAAAGGTCCACGTTAGAATCCACAATAAAGAATGACTGGCAGCATAAGCAGGATTGCAAATGTGAAAAAAGGCTTCTTTATTCCCCCATTACATGGATAGCGACGTTTTGGCCTGTGTGGCCTTCCTCATGAGGAAGGCCACACAGGCCGAAACGTTGCTATCCATGTAATGGGGAAGGCCACACAGGCCGAAACGTCGCTATCCATGTAATGGGGGAAGGCCACACAGGCCGAAACGTCGCTATCCATGTAATGGGGGAATAAAGAAGCCTTTTTTCACATTTGCAATCCTGCTTATGCTGCCAGTCATTCTTTACTTTTGGCTTTTCATGTCATTTGAGCTGCAGTTTTTGAGACAAAACGCAGAATTGGATCCGACAAGGCTTAGAAATAAAAGCACCTCTTTATATTTTCTAAACAGAAACAAAAACTATACATGTGATTCCGGCCTTTGTATGTACTTCGCCTTATGAGGCATCGATTCATGCAGGTTTTATGGAACACCTACCACATACGGCTTACTTTATTGTAAAAATCAATATCCCCCAAAAGTAAAAAGAATTCTAAATATGACACTTAATGATGTGCAGATTATGTTTAATTTACGGAAAAGACGCAACTCTGCATGCGGTTGGAATCCTAACTTCTGGGTTGGTGATTACAGCAGGCCTGCGCCTTCCCACAAGCCCCAAGGCTCTATACAAGAAAAGTCTGCACATCTGTAACGGCCTGCTGGTAAGTGCCCAGGATGGAGCGGAGATGACAAACGGAGGCAGAAGAAGCACTTTATTTTTTACCATTTTGATTTATTTACTTAAAATGTGAAACGGTTAACTACTACACCCAATAGGAGGCATGGACAGCTATCTGTGTAGGACTGTGCCTAGAGGGGTAACTGATATGGAGTGCATGAGAGCTGAAGCACTGCTACATCCCGTGATATTGATCGCAGAGGGCCAATGGATGCCAGACAACATCATCTAGGTCTGCCATAGCCTGTGAGTGCTAGGACAAGTGATAATACACTGCAGCATAGAAGTATTGCAGTGCATTATCTGAGCAATCATATGATGGAAGAACTTAAAAATATTCAAAACAGTAAAAGAAAGGCCTCTTTTGCATACTTTTCCTTTTGTACGTTTAAAAAAGCAAATATATATGTTTGCTATTGCCACATGTGTAACAATCCTTACAAGAAATTGAACACACCTTGCATGCCTCACGGCAAAATGCTATTCGGAAAAAACAAAAAACCTAAGGCAAAATGCGTTTTCTTTTTTGTCTATAACTGGACAATAATCATTACCTTCCATATTCACCATAAACTCGGAGCATTAAGGTGCCATACACATTCAAAAACTGTTCCAAGAACAATTGCTCATCCCACGGCCGTTTCCCACGGATACCCCACATGGATGAAAGTTCATCTGGGCCAAACGTTCATGTGTTTAGAGGTAAGCTGCAGCCAGACAACTCTGATGACGCCTTATCTCCCAGGAACAGGAGGATCCGGCTATGAAAGTTAACATTCGATTCTTCTTTTCTCAAATATCATATGCCAAATGAAGCTTGAGCCGCCCCGGACACATTAGAGACTTGTCCGGCTGCCAAACCTACCGTTATCAGCAGGTTTTGGACAACTAAAGTCTAATGTGTATGGGGGGGGGGGGGGGGGGGCTTCAAGGGTCCTTTTACACGATACGAATGTTGTCCACTTAAGTGCCACAAAGTCATCCCAAAGATGATGGCTTCGGTCCTTTCACACAGAAGCGATAATTACTTAGACCGCTTTCATGCGGCTGCATTGAATAGGTGTAATTGGTTCATCAAGTGTTGCAGTGATTGGTTCTTAAGCGCTGCAGCTCAGCCAATCAGAGCCAGCACTTCCTGGAGGCAGGGTTTTTGAACCTCCAATCCAGGAAGCGCTGTCTGAAGACTTCAAAATAGTGGTGGGGACAAGAGATGAGCGAATCTACTCGTTTCGAGTATTTACTCGAACGAGCACCGCGATTTTCAAGTACTTCAGTACTCGGGTGAAAAGATTCGGGGGCGCCAGGGGGCGGCGTGGCAGAGTGGGGGGAGCCCTCTGTCTCTTCCTCTCCCCCCCACTCCCCGCTGCAACCCCCCACTCACCCACGGTGCCCCCCGAATCTTTTCGCCCGAGTACGGAAGTACTCGAAAATCGCGGCGCTCGGGCGAAAAAGGGGCGTGGCCGAATAGGCTCGCTCATCTCTAGTGGGGACCTGAGAGGAGACATGCGGCGTAGACGTCTGTTAGGTAATGCGTTCTGTCTTTTTAATGCAACCAGGGCTTATTTTTGGAATAGGGTTATATTTCCAGCACTCCAAAAATCCTGGCAAAAGGGGGCTATAAAGTCGTGCAACTTTGTAGCAACACAAAAAATGCAATATCGCCGTGAGAAAATGCAGCGATGTTGCTGTTGCCCATGTGAAAGAGGCTCATGGGTGGCTTCACACAGGTGAGAAAATTGTGCGATTTCTCACCAGTTAAAAAAGCTGATTAATGAAACCAATGATATACAATGCTTTCCTTTCCATTAGCGATATTTTCACTCCTGCGATGATGAGAGAACAAAAAAAATTGCAGCATGCTCTGTCTTTTTGCGATGTGCGATTTTTTTAATCTCTCCTATTTCCCTATGAAGCCTTCTATTTATAGCACCGCAACACACGGAACGTGCATTATAGGGCGGCAGCGATCAAGAATATTCTAAAAAAAAAAAATTGCATTGCTAACACTCAAAAATCATGGCCACAAAGACGCGATCGCTCGTGTGAAACTACACTACATATGTAATCTCTTCTTACCTTGTGATATCGGAGGCTGGTGGTCCTCCATCATGACGTCCTTGTACAGATCCTTGTGTTCTTCTAAATACTCCCACTCCTCCATGGAGAAATAGACAGCGACATCCTGACACCTTATAGGAACCTGACAACACAATGATAACGTCATTACCCAGACTCCTCTAGTGCTGTTACTGTATAATTTCCCAGCATTCCCAGTAGTGTCACCTCTCCAGCCAGCAGCTCAGTGATCTTGTTGGTGAGTTCTAGGATCTTCTGTTCCTGTATAGGTGAGGAGGAGCCTCTGTGATGGGGCTCTGGCTCCTCGCTGTTGGGAGTTGTACCGTCACCCGATGTCTTCACTATTATATAATCCTGTGTATGGAAAGACACATGTAGAGAACTGAACACAGTATACCGACTTCAGTAGAAAGTCTGAGATTGTGATCCCACTGTATATAAGCCTCTACAAGGGAGACTAGATGGACCATGTGTTCTCCTCCTGACACCAATATTTACAATGTCTATATAGATGTCAACCTAGTGGCAAAAGTCCAAGTCTCCAGGCCAAACTCCGGCCGTGTGATCCGGCTGGTTCCTGGCTGCGCTTTCCTCCTCATTACAAGGAGCCTACTTACCATTCTCATTGCTCCTACAACATTACTATTAGCTCATTGGTTCCCACCATACAGAACTGACCATATTGGTGGCCAATCTTCACATTTTCTGCTCTTTCTTTGACCTCACTTGGAAGGTCTGGAAGCTGTTATAGAGGACACTGGATTGTTCCTGTGCTGGATTGTTCATCTGCTGTTCAGTTCTTCAGTTCTCCCTCACTTGGAAGGTCTGGAAGCCGTTATACAGGATATAACACACACACACACAAATAAAAGTCCTTACTGACTCACTACTAATTCTCTAACTTCCCGATGTCGTACAAACAAGAAATTTGGCAGAAGCATTCTTTAGGTTCTAAATAGGAAAAGTAAAGGGGGTCACAACTCGAAAATTTAATGCTAAGCGCAAAAGTATTCGCGCCCCTGTGTAATGTACCAAATCTAATTCTCTAAAATCCTGATGTTGTACAAACATAATATTTGGGATAATCATTTTTTAGGTCCTAAATAGAAAAAGTAATGGGGTCACAACTTGATTATTCAATGCTAAGTGCAAAAGTAAGTACACCCCTATATAATGGAACTTCTCAGTGTCGTACAAGCATGAAATTTGGCAGGAGCATTCTTTAGGTCCTAAATGAGGAGAGTGGGAGGTGTGGTACATTCTGCAGAGGGACATCCATACATACAGCCTGAGGAGAGTCTAACGCTCCTCTATATGTATACATAGCTTATTCTTCGGTTACTCTAAAGTAACCTTGACTTCATAAAATGTTTTGTGCAAACACGTAAATGCCTGTATCAAATTAACTCTGGCAAGGCCGGTTATATCAGCTACTAATATAATAAAGCTGATAGGAATATAGAAAAGTTTACCTCTCCGGTCAGCAGGTAGATGATCTCTAAGGTGAGGCTTAATATCCTCTTGGTAATCTCATTGCTGGTCTTCTCCATCCTCGGTGGGTCATTCATGAGGACCATTTTGGGTGAGCATATGAGAGAACTGGATGAACTGGAGGGTTCTAGTGCTGCCGGCCCTTTATGAGAAAGAAAAGGCCCCAAATCATACAGTGTGATATACAGAACCTCACTTACTGAGCATTGAGAGACGCAGGCTCTCAGAGCCGTCACCACATGTATACGGGTATGTTCACACAGACGGCAGATGTTTGCTGCGGATATTGACATTCCATGGAAAATTCCACCGCAAATCTGCACCCATTATAATCAGTGGGAATCTGCGCTATAATCCGTATGATACAGAATTTTCTCACATGCAGATATTAAAATCCCGGGGAGAAAAAAAAAAAGTTGTGTCACTTTCCATGGATTTTATGCTATTTCCACGCCGAGAATTACACACGCAGATTTACAGAAATCCACAGTTCACAGTATTCACGTGGAAAAATCCATGTTGAATTCTGTGATCTGAACACCCTTAAAGAGCCACTCCACAGATTCCCCCCCCCCATTCCCTATGTAGGTATCCCCC
Organism: Eleutherodactylus coqui; assembly: GCF_035609145.1. NCBI lineage: Eukaryota > Metazoa > Chordata > Amphibia > Anura > Eleutherodactylidae > Eleutherodactylus > Eleutherodactylus coqui. The sequence goes on from NC_089837.1 coordinate 43,217,339, forward strand.
AGTGTATATAAGTGGGCTAATGTTACATTGGTTAGTTATTCCTTCCTGTCTGAGTCTCCCAGCCTCCTTCTCCTCAGATGGTCATGTGATCTCAGTCCTGACCAGCCAAGATCTACTTGGGGTTATGTATTCAGCTTCTAGTCAATTTCACAGTCTGTGTGAGGCTGATACATGAATGCGACCACAGAAACTGACTAGGAGACACTGACACTCCTATCACAGTTACTGATGATGATCACACAGCTCCTGTCACACCGGTATAATACAGGAGATCACAGCTCATTCTCCTGACTGTATATTTATGGTCCATGGCTTATTTAGATGAATATAGAAGAGAATCATAATTAAAGGGATTGTCCAGTTCTAAACTATTCAGGGCCCTATATTTAGGATGAGCCATCATTAGAAGATCAGCAAGGGTCCGCCATCCAGCACCCTCGCTGATCACCTGTTCACTGGATCAGTGTGCTTGTGCACTGAGCTGAATTCTTTAACCCCTTAGTGACCAGCCCATAGTATTTCTACATCCTGCCCAAGTGGGCTTTATTCCCTGAGGACGTAAAAACACGTGTCCCGCAGGGAATAAAGCCCATGGGCTATGGACGTGACAGCTCCATGCTGTCTGTACCCACAGGTAGCCGACAACATGGAGCTGTCATCCTGGGCTGCGGGCAGTCCCCCTCAGCAATGCAATCGGCATTATCCAATGAATAGCGCCGATTGCAATAAAACGAAAAAAAAAGTTTTAGATTCAGCTGCCCTGATGGATCGGACCCCATCAGGACATCTGAAATTACTCACCCGCCTTCTCTGAGGTGTTCTGCGGTGAAGGGGTCCTCCGTGACCCGTCGCCGCTCTTCTGCGCATTCGCGCCAGACAAATGATGTCACGCTCATGGGCAGAAGGCCGGGAACCCCGGCAAATTCAAAATCTCCTGGCTCCTGAAGGTGTTCCGGGACCTGAAGTCCCCTTCTGCTCATGCGCGCCCAACATCAATTATTGGGCGCTTGCACAGAGGGGCTCAGGCCCCGGGAAATTCAAAATCCCTTTGCTGCTGACTACGGTCACTGGGGACATGATTACTGTTATCCAATGGATAACAGTGACGATTTAAAGTAAAAAAAAAAGTGTAAAAAAAGTAAACAAAAAGTTTAAAAAGCTTACGTTTCATCTCCCCTCACGGATCATATCCGTGAGGGAGGATGAAAGTATGTACATAAAGCCCCCGGATTTATCCATGGACCTTATCTCCGCTTCTGCGCACACACCCTTTGCCAAAATGGCGGACGCATGCGCAAAAGCTGTGGATTGCCAGGTTAATTTAAATTCTCCCTGCTCCTGGCTACAAAACTGAGCCAAGAGCCTGGAGATTTCACAGGGGGGGCGCGGTGTGCGGTTCCTGGTCACGCGTTCGCCGTTATCCAATGGATAATGGCGGTCACGTAAAAAAATAAAAAAATAAAAAACGAGAGGAGATGAAACTTTTTACTGGAGGTGATCCGCAGATCAATCGCATTGGATTACACAATTCCGCTCACATTAGTGGGTTGGAATTGTGTAATCCACTCGCAGAAAAGAGAACGCAGCAGGTTCTATTTTACTGTGGATATCCACAGCATAGAGCCCATTGTGCTCCATGTTCGTGGATATACCCGCAGCCCATACGCAACTACATTGTATACGGGCTGCGGGTACCGGCGTCATCGCTAAGTGACGGTGTGAAAATACATACCAAAAAAAGGTGTACTGCGCATGACCGCCTCTGTGAGTAGGCAGTTATGCGCAGTACATTGCGTGGCCGTACACAGGGCTCACAGCTGGGATCCGCTGCGGGCCTCCGCAAGCAGATTCCACCTACGGCCGTGTGAGCCCGGCGTTATTCAGACCGCTACCTGTAATACGTGTTTTACAAGAAGCCCCGGGAACGCTCGCCTTCCTGCAGTTCCAGGAGCAGCTTGTTGAGCGCCTTCTGTGTGAGACCGCCGCACCTCAGCAAGCTTACGAAGATTCATGGAGCGCCACTTTTTACACCCCATACCTGCCGCTGAGGTCATGAAATACCCCCAAAAAGCATGAGAGGAGGGGGGATACCCAGTTTTATTGCCCCATGTACCCATCCCAACCAGCCTCTGTAATTACCCCTGTCTTCGGAAATACCACATAGTTCACATTATTACTTTTATCTAAGAGTTGGGGGAACGCCGAAAAGGGCGCGGAGCGTGTGTGGGCGGGGGGGGGGGGGGAATTTTAGGGAGTCCATTTTTATTCCGTACAAATAAGCAATGGGTCCTGGAATGTATTCAGTTGTGCTCTGCAATCCAACGGGTGTTCCCTCCATTATAGGCCTTGCCATGTGTCCTGTAAGTAGATTAGGGCCACAATGGGTATGTTTCAGAACACGGGACAAACGGGCGTATCCATTTTGGGGTGAACGTCTTCATTCCTATGTACACTGTACAAAAAAAACTGTTGTTACATTGACAAAATTGCCAAAAAAAAAATTTCCTTCTGTTTTGCTTAGATTTATTTAAATACTGTGTGGTTAAAATGTGCAGTACACCGCTAGAGGAATTCGTTAAGCGGTCTAGTTTTCAAAATTGGGGCTTTTAAGGGGGTTCCTTATTGTTTTGGCCGCTCAATGTCTCTACAAGTGAGCAAGGGGGCCTGGAATTTATTCCGTTGTACCCTGAAATCCAACGTGTGCTCCTTCCATTATAGGCCTAGCCATGTGTCCTGTAAATAGATTAGGGCCACAATGGGTATGGTTCTGAACACGGGACAAACAGGGGGATCCATTTTGGGGTGAAAGTCTTCATTTATATGTGTGCTGTACAAAAAAAAAAAACAGTTTTTAAAAATTGCCACAATTGCCCAAAAATGAAAATTGTAATTTTTTCTTACTGCTTTGCTCAGATCTATTCAAAAATTGTAGGGTTAAAATACACCATACACCCCTAGATGAACGCGTTAAGTGGTCTAGTTTTCAAAATGGGGTCATTTGTGGGGATTCTCAATAGTTTTGGCAGCTCAAGAACTCTACAAGTGTGCTGTACACGCTGTTCTTAAAATAACAATTTTTTCCTTTTGCTCTGCTTGAATTCATTCAAAAACTGTGGGATCAAAATACACAGTGTACCCCTGGATGAATTCGTTAAGGGGTCTAGTTTTCAAAATGGGGTCATTTTCTATTGTTTTGGACGCTCAAGAGCTCTACAAGTGGGCAATGAGGCCTAAAAGGACTTCAAGCAAAATCTCTGTTCTAAAAGACACTGCTCCTTTCGTTTTGGGCCCTGTTGTGCATCCAGATATAAGATTAGGGCCACAATGGGTATGTCTCTGAACACGGGACAAACAGGGGATCCATTTTGGGGTGCAAATCCTCATTTTCATGTAAACTATAGGAAAAAATGTTTTTCAAATGTGCATTCAGAATAAAGTAAACAGATGGAAATATATATCTTAGCAAAACTTTGTACAGTATGTTTGGACATATTTGAGATATTACAATTGAAAATGTGAAAAAACACGATATTTTTTCAAAATGTTCCCAATTTTGGCACTTTTAATAAATATACACAAATTCTATCGGTCTATTTTCACCACCTAAATGAAGTACAACATGTGGAGAAAAAAACAATGTCAGAATCACTCAGATATGCAAAACCTTTACGGAGGTATGCTATGTTAAAGTGACATGTCAGATTTCCAAAATTTAGCCTGGCATTAAGGCGCAAACAGGCTTGGTTACTAAGAGGTTAAAGTGCAAACAGCTCCGTTCTCACTGCAATGACCAGGGTTGGTATTACAGGCAAAGTCAGTGGCTTTCCAGCGAACGTAGTGGGGGGCTCTATCTAGGCTGAACTACTATGTCTGTTCTTCTTTCAAGTACTCTCTCCACTTGCTGAGACTACAACCTGTTGTTTTAATCACTCCTAGGTGTTTTCATCTCTTACCTGTAATGTGTTTGGATACTATTGATATATGGTTTGTTTTGTTACAGTTGCCCATGACTATTATTTGTATATCTGTTTAACCCCTTAGTGACGGCCCCATAGTGTTTTTATGTCCTGCCACTGCAGGACCTTGTGGAGGGAGATAGCGCTGCCATGTTCCTCCATACATTGCAGGTGTCAGCTGTTTATTACAGCTAACACGCACAGGCAACAGCCCAGACAAGCCACGTGGTCAACCCTTTAAATGCCCCAAACAATGTTCGGGGGTCCCGTACGCCTAACACACACACACACACACACACACACGAAGCCACGAGGGTGTCATGACCCCAGGGCTGTAGGACAGAATGGAGTATGATGTAATGCTGCAGCAGATGGCAAATTGGGATAGTTAATTGTATGTTTTGCTTTAGATGTGATTGCCTTAATGTAAGGCTGCATTCCCACGAACGTATATCGGCTTGGTTTTCACGCCGAGCCGATATACGTCGTCCTCATGTGCGGGGGGGGGGGGGGGGGGGATGGAAGAACCAGGAGCAGGAACTGAGCTCCCGCCCCCTCTCTGCCTCCTCCCCGCTCCTCTGCACTATTTGCAATGAAAGGAGGCGGGACGGGGGCGGGGATAAATATCGAGAATTAGCCCCACCCCCATTCCACCTCACCCCATTGCAAATAGTGAAGAGGGGCGGAGAGGGGGCGGAGAGGGGGCAGAGAGGGGGCAGAGAGGGGGCAGAGAGGGGGCGGGAGCTCAGTTCCTGCTCCTGGCTCTTCCATCCTCCCACCCCTGCACATGAGGACGATGTATATCGGCTCGGCTTGAAAACCAAGCCGATATATGTTCGTGGGAATGCAGCCCAAGTTAAACAAAGATAGCAATCAGTTCAATACCCCTCTGTTCCCTCCAAATCATTGGAATTGCTAATATGATGTGCACCATTTTCCCATCCAGTGAGAAGCCTAACACATCATACACAGCATATACTTGGGGCCCAGTGTTTATCTAAATTACCAACTTTACACCCAAAATAAAGTTCAGAACACACCTTCTTGGCATATTGAAATTTTTCTCAAACTAATAAAATAAAAAAGAATGTACAGCACAAAATACTACGCCTCAGGCCTTATGCCAACGGCCATGACGGACTCCGCCAGCGGAATATCACAGCAGAGTCAGTCACGACGCCCCCCAAAGACCCCATACTCACCTCTCTGGATCCGCTCTACGCGTCCTGCCTGACAATACAACGTGTGATGCGCCCACAGTGCGGGATGATGCGGCTGGCGGTGGGCAGGGACGTGTAATCACGCGATTCTTCTCTTGTGCTACAGCAGAAGTATAGCATGACGGCCGGCTTCCATTGACTACAATAGAAGCCGGCCGCGCGTATTCCCGGTTTCTTTCACGCTACGGAATTCCGCGGTGGATTCTATAGTGTGAACATTGAGCTATTAGGTTCAGCAGAACCTAATAGCTGCGGCATAACGCTGTGGATTTCGACCATGTAAAACACGGCAGAAATCCGGCCGTGGGCATTAGCCTTTAGGAGAAGCAAATACTTACATTGACTGACTCAGTCCACTACTGACTGCCTGCTTACCATAGCAATCAGTGAAACATGTCTGAATGTGTCGCACAAGAATAAGCTTGCATGGCAGAAGGCATTTTGCCGAGTACACATTATTTAAAAACAGAGGGGATGGAAGAGCCAGGAGCAGGAACTGAGCTCCCGCCCCCTCTCTGCCTCCTCTCCGCCCCTCTGCACTATTTGCAATGGGGAGAGGTGGGGCAGGGCGGGGCTAATTCTCGGAATTTAGCCCCGTCCCGCCTCCTTTCATTGCAAATAGTGCAGAGGGGCGGAGAGGAGGCAGAGAGGGGGCGGGAGCTCAGTTCCTGCTCCTGGCTCTTCCATCCTCCACCCCCTGCAGATGAGGACGTATATCGGCTCCGCGTAAAAACCAAGCCGATATACGTTCGTGCGAATCCAGCCTAAGGATGCAACGATTTTTGGCGGATTTTCATCTCAAAAGCCATAACTTTTTTTTTTTTCCTTCGACGCGGCCGTATAAGGGCTTGTTATTTGCGTGGGGAGCTGTAGTTTTTATCGGTGCCATTTTTTGGGTACATAGACTATATCGTAAAACTTTTTTTTTTATGACAACAGGGAGAGAAAACGCATCAATTCTGCCATAGATTGTTTGGGTTTTTTTTTACGTTAATCATGCAGCATAAATGACTCAATATGTTTTTTCTGCGGGTCAGTACGATTGCAACGATACCAAAATGCTTATATTTTTTTAGGTTTTTCCACTTTTTTGCAAATTTTTGTTTTCTTTATAGCTGCATTCAAAGTCCTGTAACTTTTTTATTTTTCCATGGATGGAGCTCTCTGAGGGCTTATTTTTTGTGAGACGAGCTGTAGTTTTTATTAGTACCATTTTGGGGAATATACAGCTTTTTTGATCACTTTTATTGCATTTTTTGGGAGACAAAATGCTAAAAATTTGCAGTTTGCCTGTTTTTTAGCGGTTTTTTTTTTACGCTTTTTGCCGTGCAAAATAAAAAGCGTGTTCAAATTTTTCTACACAACGTTGCGGACGTGTCAATACCAAATATGTGCCGTTTTAATTCTTTTATGCTAATAAAAAAAAAAAAAGCACAAAAAAGGTTTTTTTTTTTACATTTTTCCTTTTCTTTTCTTTTACACTATTTGAGTCCCTTTGAGGGACTTGCAGCACAGCACTTATGATCGCTGGAATAAGGCATGGCAGGACGCACCGAAAGATGGCGGAATGTTGTTTTTTCTTCATTTCTCTCCACTTATAATTTTTAAAAAGTTTTTCAGTACATTAAATATCACCATTGAAAAATACAACTCGTCCTGCAAAAAACAAGCCTTCATACAGCGACGTCGATGGATAAATAAAGGAGTTACAATTTTTTTTTAAAAGGGGGAGGAACAAACGAAAATAGAAAAAAAAACAAAAAAGCTCCGTCACTAAGGGGTTAAGAACCATCTTCTGTGTAGGGAAGAACAGGGAGTCCTGGAAGTGATGATTTGGCCCCACAGAGCTCTGATCTCACACCATCCAGTCTGTCTGGGATTACATGAAGAGACAGAAGGATTGGAGCGAGCCGACATCCACAGAAGATCTGGGCTTAGATCTCCAAGATGTCTGGAACAACCTCCCTGCTGAGTTCTTTCAAAAACTGTGTGCAAGTGTCCGTAGCAGAACTGATGCAGCTGTGAAGGTGAAGGGCGTCACCCCGAATACTGATGGGGTTACATTTCTGTTTTGTTCGGTCACTTTGTATTGTGGTAATTACCAATAATAATCTATTATCCCTTCTGGCCTCATCAGCGCTCTTCCTCCGCAGCGTTCTCTCCCCACCGGCCAGGAACACTTCCACAGCTCAGTATATCACCGCCATCCATCCTCTGGGACCTTCATACATTCCTCCCCCGCACCCCAGTAGTAATAACCACATGGACCGTGTCTGACCTCCCCACAAGACCCTCCGCCGCCTCTTACCTGCCGGCCGGAGTCACACGCAGAGCTCTGATACTGTAATATAATGTAGCTGATATCAGTGTGCTGTATATGTGTATATATATCCTCTGGCTGATAACAGCAGGGAGCAGGACCTGCTACATTGTGATAGCTGAAGGACCTGTGATGATGTCACCACCATGTGATCAGTATATAAGGGGTGGAGCTCAGCACTGAGGAGAAGTAGTGGCTGAAGGACCTGTGATGATGTCACTCTCATGGCGGTGTGCTGATGGTCATGTGATGTGATGGGGCGGAGCTCCCATTTAATGTATGGAGTAGAAGAAATTGGTGACTTTGTGGGTTTGTGTCTTTAACCCCTTCTAGCCCAGTGACTTAATATTATCCCTAAGGGTCTTGCTGAGATTTGCCCTGACGCTGCCGCCCAATTTTTTTTCCATCTCTGGCTGTGCAGGCAATTACAGCTATAGCGTTCTCAGTCCGCAGTCTATTATACAGAGTATAGGGACAGTACTGGTGAGGCAGGGACAGTGATAGTGTGGAATCCTGTCTACAAGAACCTCAACGGTCCTTCTTAGGGCTACCTGTGACCGTGTGCATTTTACTGCCTGGCTGCTGGGAGTTGTAGTGGCTCACTATTACCCTGCTAGGCCTTTCTGCAGCCTTGCGTATAATTTTTTTTTTACTGCAGTTACAATACCGCTGTCAGCCTCCAACTGGACGCCAATAATTCCATAGTTTTTTACACCGCTCTGTGTGTGCCGTCAGCTTCACACGCACAGCGTACGGCGACAGCCCCTGATAGAGGGAAAGTCATATACACGCTATGTAGCCTGTATTGTTTTTCAAAAAAATTTTAATAAAAGCTCCTTCATTGGGCTACCTGTGACCGTGTGCATTTTACTATCTGGCTGCTGGGAGTTGTAGTGGATCACTATTTCACAGCTAGGCCTGTTTGCAGCTAGGCCTAGGCCTTCCGTATTCTTTATTTCTGCCTGGAGTTAGCGTTACAATACCGCTGTCAGCGTGAAAGTGTACGCAAATAATTCCATAACTATTTAAACCGCTCTGTGTCTGCTCTATTCGTAATACACCATGCTGAGGGGTAGGGGTAGGGGTCGAGGACGTGGATGCAGGCGAGGACGCGGAGGTCCAAGTGAGGGTGTGGGCACAGGCCAAGTTCCTGGTCCAGGTGAATCGCAGCTGGCTGCTGTGGGATTAGGAGAGAAGCAAGTTTCTGGGGTCCCCACATTCATCTCACAATTAATGGGTCCACGTGGTAGACCTTTATTACAAACAGAGCAGTGTGAGCAGGTCCTGTCGTGGTTGGCAGAAAATGCATCCAGCAATGTATCGACCACCCAGTCTTCTACGCCGTCCACTGCTGCAACTCTGAATCCTCTGGCTGCTGCTCTTTCCTCCCAGCCTCCTCACTCCATGAAAATGACACATTCTGATGAGCAGGCAGACTCCCAGGAACTGTTCTCCGGCCCCTGCCTTGATTGGGAAAAAATCGTTCCTCTCTCACCTGAGGAGTTTGTCGTGACCGATGCCCAACCTTTGGAAAGTTCCCGGGCGATGAGGTGACTGACCCCACCTGGTTCGCTAAGCCAACAGAGGACAGGTCTTCAGAGGGGGAGGCAAGTGCAGCAGCAGGACAGGTTGGAAGAGGCAGTGGGGTGGCCAGGGGTAGAGGCAGGGCCAGACCGAAAAATCCCCCAACTGTTTACCAAAGCACCCCCTCATGGCAAGCCACCGTGCAGAGGCCTGGGTCTTCAAAGGTGTGGATGTTTTTCAGTGAGAACGCGGACGACTGACAAACAGTGCCACCAGTACCAGCCTCACCACCACCAGCATGCGCAGGCATATGACGGCCAAGCACCCCCCAAGGTGGGACGAAGGCCGTTCACCGCCTCCGGGTCAGACCACTGCCTCTCCCCCTGTGCCCCAACCTGCCACTCAGATCCAACCCCCCTCTCAGGACACAGGCATGAGCGCCTCCCGGCCTGCACCCACACCCTCACCCTCACCTCCGCTGTCCTCGGCCCCATCCAGCAATGTCTCACAGCGCAGAGTCCAGCTGTCGCTAGCGCAAGCGTCAGAGCGCAAGCGTAAATACGCCGCCACGCACCCGCACGCTCAAGCTTTAGACATGCACATTGCCAAATTGATCAGCCTGGAGATGCTGCCATACAGGCTTGTGGAAACGGAGGCTTTCAAAAACATGATGGTGGCGGCCCCGTGCTACTCGGTCCCCAGTCGCCACTATTTTTCCCGGTGTACCGTCCCAGCCCTACACCAGCATGTCTCCCGCAACATCAATCAGGCCCTCACCAACGCGGTGACTGGGAAGGTCCACTTGGCAGGGCCACTATATCTCCCTGACAAAACATTGGGTGAATTTGGTGGAGGCTAGGACCAAGTCAGAGCCTGGGACCGCACACGTCCTACCCACACCCTGAATTGCGGGTCCTTCCTCGGTTCTGGTATCTGCGGCGGTCTATGCCACCTCCTCCTATGCAACCTCTACCTCTCAATTAAGAAATGTGAGCAGCACGTCGCCAGCAGTCGGTGTGGCGCGGCGCAGCAGCACAGCGTTGGGCAAGCGTCAGCAGGCCGTGCTGAAACTACTCAGCCTAGGTGACAAGAGGCACATGGCTCCCGAGCTGTTGCAGGGTCTGACTGAGCAGACCGACCTCTGGCTTTTGCCGCTGAGCCTCCAACCGGGCATGGTCGAGTGTGACAATGGCCGTAACCTGGTGGTGGCTCTGCAGCTCAGCAGCCTCACACACATGCCATGCCTGGTCCACGTCTTCAATCTGGTGGTTCAGCGGTTTCTGAAAAACTACCTGCACTTATCTGACCTGCTCGGCAAGGTGCGCCGCGTCTGCGCATATTTCCGCAAGTCCACCACGGACGCTGCCACCCTGAGGACCCTGCAACATCGGTTTAATCTGCCAGAGTAACGACTGGTTTGCGAAGTGCGCACACGGTGGAATTCTACGCTGCACATGTTGGCCAGGCTGTATGAGCAGCGTAGAGCAATAGTGGAATACCAACTCCAACATGGGCGGCGTAGTGGGAGTCAGCCTCCTCAATTCTTTACTGAGGAGTGGGCATGTATGGCAGATATCTGCCAGGTCCTTGGAAACTTTGAGGAGTCTACCCAGATGGTGAGCGGCGATGCTGCAATCATTAGCGTCACCATTCCTCTGCTATGCCTGCTGAGAAGTGCGCTGCAAAGCATAAAGGCTGACGCTTTGCGGTCAGAACAGGAGACGGGGGAAGAGAGTATGTCGCTTAATAGTCAGAGCACCCTCATGTCTATATCTCAGCGTGTTTTGGAAGAGGGGGAGGAGCAGGAGGAGGAGGGGCAAGAGACAGCTGGGCCCACTACAGAGGGTACCCATGCTGCTTGCCTCCCATCTGTTCAGCGTGTATGGCCTGTGGACGAGGAGGAGGAGGATCCTGAAAGTGATCTTCCTAGTGAGGACAGCCATGTCTTGCATACTGGCATCCTGGCACACATGGCTGACTTCATCTTAGGCTGCCTTTCCTCTCACGTAACCTCAGCTATCCGGGGCACTGCAATGGGATTTCTTTCTGTACCGTCTGTGTGTTCCTGCTAGCCACCCATGCTGCGGGTGCACACAGACTTGCCATAGCGGAGTTGTACCTGCCTTTCCCCAAAACACTGACAGACTTGGGTAGGGTGCAGAGTGCAGATGGTTTACCCTTTGCGTTGTCGATGAGGTATCCGACACCCAAACAGAATGAGTAGTGTGTGGACACATGTAGTCCCCATTGCTATATCACTCGCAGCACCTTGTCCACACAAGGTGTTTGCTCGGACAGAGGCTGACCCAGGGCCCGCTCACATACTTCCCACACCGAGTATTGCTGCATTGTGGAGATGTGTAGAAGTGCTGGGCTGGCAGCGGACTCCCCTTTATGCCCACGTTTGCAGCTCCTGATGGAGGTGGCACAGGATTGGAATGAAGATCGAACATCAATTTCTCATCCATTCTCAACAGCATTGTGGGCTGTCGCCCACCCCTTTCGAAGAGGGTCACTGCCTGGCCCTGCCAACCCTCTGCAGTGTGTGCCTCCGGTTCCTCCTCATCACAGACACACTTATAAATAGACATGTGGCTATGAAGCCAGCGTGTGCCTGAGGGCAGCTGAAGGTTGTGCAGGGACACTTTTGTGTGCGCTGCGGGCGCAGCGTCGTGCGGGGAGGGGGGGGGGTGTTGGGCAGCATGTAACCCAGGAGAAGAGGCAGCGGTGTGTCCCGCAGGCAGTGATTGTGCTTGGTTGGAGGTAGTGTGGTGCTTAGCTAAGGTGTGCCTTGCTAATGAGGGTTTGACCAAAGTAAAAAGTGTTGGGGGGGGGGGGGGGGCGCACACTTGCCGCTATTGTGGCTTAATAGTGAGACCTGGGAACCTGAGATGCAGCCCAGCATGTTGCCCCTCGCCTGCCCTATCTGTTTCTGTGTCGTTTTCATCACTTTCGTAGGTTTTCCAGATTTTCACAAATGAAAACCTTAGCGGAGCATCGGTCATATACAAAAATGCTCGAGTCGCCCATTGACTTCAATGGGATTCGTTACTCAAAACGTACTCTCGAGCATCACGGAAAGCTCAACTCGAGCACCCGAGCATCTTGATGCTCTCTCATCTCTAGTGCACATAGTTACAGCACTTTGTGTTCCCCGTCACCGCGGGGCGCACTCACACGGCGTGCGGTTGTGGAGATATGCTGCTGATTTATCTGCCCTAACTCTGTTTATTGTAATTTTCTTGTATTTTTTTTCTTCATGTGTTCATCCACAGTGAGCGCTGCGGACTTCCTGCACTTCTTGTTCGTCGTTCATGTTACACAGGCATAAATATCGGTTTAACCAGCGCTCGTTCGGTCCCTCTCAGTCGCTTATACAGCGAACGAGAAAGACTGAACGATTCTTGTTTGAACGAGCCAACAATGTATCTGCTGTATAAACAGGCTGCATGAGAGTATGCAAATCAGTTGTCCCAAACACACCTGATGCAACCAATCAAGGACTTCATTCGTTACAGCAGGTGTCCTTGGGATAAAACACATCAAATACCTGGGCTGGCTAGAGGGCTTTATTGGCTGTGTTAGAAACATGGCAAAGGTAAGACGCGACAGTGTCTCTCACTGTACCTGAAGACGGTCTGGACCATACACAGAACCCCTCTTTCCTTCCCTTTCACAGGTGCGGCCTCCAGACGTCTTATGTTGTGTGTGTGTGTGTGTGTGTGTGTGTGTGTGTGTGTGTGTTTATCAGATGGGTGTTGCCTGACACTGTTTCCTATGTAAGCACGATGGCTGACTCTCTCTATTCCTTCATTGTGAGGACAATTGGACTAGCTATGGTTTACTATCTGCATGCATGTGAGCTCTGGGTGGGGTTGCATGTAGGTGTGAACAGTGACATGTGTGGTATATCTGTGCAGGTGCCCAGACATGTGCTATATGTGCACTTCTGTTGTGTGTGTGTGTGTGTGTGTGTGTATACAGTGTCGTGCCCTATGTATGTTTTAAGCTTCTCTCCAGGCTCCTAATCAGGCATAGCCAGGTTCCAGATAAAGACAGTGGGGACAACCTTATTGGAACGAACACCCCACTTTTAGGCTCAGGTTCCAAGTGTCCTTCCATGTTTGCCTGGAGCGGTGCAATTGGTCCTTGTGTCCAATTGGTCCCACTCTGTGTGTGATTGTGGTTTTAAATGGACACAATCTTGCGTTTGTACGGAGGCATGGCACTTTAGTGCGCCCAGCGAACGTAACATAATGACCAGTAGTAGCAGTAGCATACTCGAAGGTGCTCGTTACTCGAGCGAGCACTACGGGGTGCTCGAGAAAATTATATCCTCTCCTCCCCACATGTTAGCGCCATTTTTTAGCCGATAAACATGCAGGGAAAGCTTTGCACCTCCTGCTGTGACGTGCCAACCCTGTGCACATCTATAGCAGTGACTGGCTGGCCTGATCGGGTGACCTCTGAGTATAAAAACTCTGGTCACCTGAGGCTCGCCTCACACGCATGCTGCATGAGCTGAGGGACAGACCTGCTGATATTCAGGGAAAGCGATAGTGTAGGGTAGAGGTTGTGGTTAGGCAGTGATCCTTGTTCCAAGAACCAAACAGTCCTCCACTGCCTCCAACTCCTCTTATTGTGTGCATCAGCAGTTTGGATGGCTGGGAGCAGTAGTGCGCACAAAGTATTCTCAAGCATCCCAGCTGTATACTGCATACTGTTACCAGTTTTATGCAGTATACTGCTAGCGGTGTACATAAAGTACATAGGAAGTAACAAAACTCCTATCATTTTTAATTTTTTTAATTTTTGGGTGGGCTTTAAATGTACGCTATATACCCCTGTGTGCGTCCTGTCAATCCACACTATCTAACAGTATACGCTGTTTAAAATTTTTTTTTTTGCCCTCTCAAAGCATACACTATATACCCATGTGTGGGTGCTGTCAATCTACGCTATCTGACAACAGTATACACTGTTTAAATTTTTTTGGGGGGTGCTCACGGCGTACGCTATATACCCGTGCGTAGGTCCTGTCAATCCACACTATCTAACAACACTATACGCAGTTTACAGTGTCTATTTGGGGCTATAAGCGTACGCAAAATACCTCGCAATTTGCGTTGCATTTTGACCAGGTGCATTTTACAACATGATGAAGACTAGAGCTAAGGGTCGAGGTCGAGGATGTGAACATGGGTGTCCGAATGAGGGTGTGGGCAGAGGCCAAGGTCCTGGGTGGGGTGAAACAGTGCCTGCTGCTGAGGGATTAGTAGAGCGCCGGGTATCTACGCTCCCTAGCTTCATCTCACAGTTTGCAGGTCCGCATGGTAGACCATTATTAAAAGCAGAACGGTGCGATCAGGTGATGACGTGGATAGCGGGTAATGCGTTAAGTAATTTATCCAACAACCAGTCTTCCACGCAGTCCACTCATGCTAGCTAAGAGACTGGACCTGTGAATCCTCAGGCTGCTCCTCCTTCCTTGCAGCCTGGTCACTCCAGGAAAAGGAGAGATTCAGAACAGGCATACTCCCAGGAACTGTTTTCGGGTCCCCGCCCTGAGTCGGAAAAAACGGTTCATCAGCCACCTGAGGAGTTTGTCGTGACCGATACCCGAAATTTGGACCTTTCACAGACTCAGGGTGATGAGACTGGGGACTTCCAAGTAGTGTCTCAAGAGCTATTTGTGGATGATGATGATGATGGGACACAGTTGTCTGTCAGTGAGGTTGTTGTTAGGGCAGTAAGTCTGAGGGAAGAGCAGGCTGAGGATTCAGAGGAAGAGCTGGTAGATGATGAGGTGACTGACCCGACCTGGGTTGGTAAGCCTACTGTAGACAGGGCTTCAGAGGGGGAGGCAAGTGCAGCACCAGAACAGGTTGGAAGAGGCAATGGGGTGGCCAGAAGCAGAAGCAGTGCCAGAGCAAGTAATCCCCAAACAGTTCCCCACAGCACCTCCTCACGGCAAACTCCCGTGCAGAGGGCTAGGTGTTCGAAGGTCTGGAAGTTTTTCAGTGAGAGTGCGGATGACCGACGAACAGTGGTTTGCAACCTGTTCTGCACCAAGATCAGCAGGGGAGCCACCATTACCAGCCTGACCACCACCAGCATGCGCAGGCATATGATGGCTAAGCACCCGATGAGGTGGAACGAAGGTCATTCACTCCTTGTGGGTCACACCGCTGCTTCTTCCCTTGTGTCACATCCTGGCATAGAGATGCAATTCCCTCCCAAGACGCAGGCATGAGCATCTGCGGGCCTGCACCCACCCCTTCACCTCCACGGTCCTCCACTGCCTCCACCAATGTGTCCCAGCGCAGTGTTCAGCTGTCCATAACCCAAGCATCAAAGCACAGGGGGAAATATGCAGCCACCCACTCGCATGCACAATCGCTAAACGTGCATATCTCCGAACTACTGAGCCTGGAGATCCTGCCATATAGGCTTGTAGAAACGGAAGCTTTCCGCAACCTCATGGCAGCGGCCGTCCCTCAGGTCTTGGTCCCCAGTCGCCACTATCTTTCGCACTCTACCGTCCCCGCCCTATACCAGCATGTCTCACGGAACATAAACCATGCCCTCACCAATGCGGTTACTGGGAAGGTCCACTGAACTGCCGACACATGGACAAGTGCTGGCAGGCAGGGACACTACATCTCCTTGATGGCACATTGAGTTATAACCTGGTGGAGGCTGGGACTGAGTCTGTCCCTGGGTCCACTCACATGCTACCCACACAGAGGATTGCAGGTGCTACCTCGGTTATGGTTTCTCTGGCTTATTATGCCACCTCCTTCAACCCCCCCCCCCCTCCTCCTCCACCTCTCAATTACCAACTGTGAGCACATAACCTTCAGTTGGTAGTTCGAGGTGCTGCAGCACTGCCGTGGGGAAGTGTCAGCAGGCCGTGCTGAAACTCCTGAGCTTAGGTGACAAGAGGCACACCGCCTAAGAGCTGTTACAGGGTTTGACGGAGCAGACAGATCTGCGGCTTTCACCACTGAAACACCAACCAGGCATGGCCGTGTGTCACAATGGGCGTAACCTAGTGGTGGCTCTGCAGCTTGGCAGACTAACGCACGTGCCATGCCTGGCCCACGTGTTCAATCTGGTGGTTCAGCGCTTTCTTAAAAACTACCCCAATTTGTCTGAGCTGCTCAGCAAGGAGTGTCGCGTGTGCGCACATTTCAGAAAGTCCACCACAGATGCTGCCACCCTCTGGACACTGCAACATTGCTTCTAGCTGCCAGTGCACCGACTGTTGTGCCAAGTGCCCAGGCGCTGGAATACAACGTTGCACATGTTGGCCAGGGTTTATGACCAGCGTAGAGCCATTGTTGAATACCAGCTGCCACATGGCCGTTGGAGTGGTAGTGAGCCTCCGCAGTTCTTCACAGTGGAGTGGGCATGGATGTCTGACATCTGTCAGATCTTAGGAAACTTTGAGGAATCAACACAAATGGTGAGCGGCAATGAGGCCATTATCAGTGTAACCATCCTGCTGCTTTGCCTGCTAAGAAGCTCACTGCTAAGCATTAAGGCTGACACTTTGCAGATAGAACAGGAGATGGGGGATGACAATACGTCGCTTGATATCCAGACCACCCTCACGTCTGTTTCTCTGCGCATATTGGAGGAGGAGGAGGGGAAAAAGACTGTTGCCCACACTGCAGAGGGTACCCATGCTACTTCTTTCACATCTGTTCAGTTTGTATGGGCTGAAGAGGAGGAGAAGAAGGAGACTGAGAGTCATCCTCCTAGTGAGGAAAGCGATGTGTTGTGTACTGGGACTTTGGCATACATGGCTGACTTCATGTTAAGCTGCCTTTCCCGTGACTCTCGCGTTAGATACATTCTGGCCAACACAGATTACTGGGTGTTCACCCTTCTCAACCCACGGTATAAGGAGTACCTTTCCACTCTCATTCCCCAAGAGGAAAGGAGTACAAGAGTGATGCAATACCACAAGGCCCTGGTGGAAAAGCTGATGCTAAAATTCCCATCTGACAACGCTAGTGGTAGAGGACGTAGTTCTGTTGGCCAACTAGCAGGGGAGTTTCTGCGAACAGGCAGCATGTCCAGCGCAGTATACTAAGGCAAACTCCAGGCAGAAAAAAATAGTCACGAAGGCCGCAAACAGGCCTAAGTGCAATATTGATGGACTAAAACTCCCACCAGACACCCAGTAAAATTTAAGCGGTCAGCGGTAGCCCTAAGAAGGACCTTTTTTTTTTTGGTCAAAGAATACAGGCTATATAGTGTGTATATCATTTCCCCTCTATCAGTCGCTGTGGCCGTATGCCGTGCGTCTCTAATTCACTGCAGACACAGCCCGGTGTAAATAATCTTGGAATTATGTGAGTAGACTTTGTCGCTGAGAGCAGTCTAGCAAGGCAAACTCCAGGCAGAAAAAAAGTCAGGAAGGCCAAAACAGGCCTAAGTGCAATAGTGATGGACTACAACTCCCATCAGACAACCTGTAAAATGCACACGGTCACAGGTAGCCTTAAGAAGGACCGTTGGGGTTCTTGTACACAGGATCCTACACTACCACTCTCCCTATCACAGCAATGCTGTCCCTATACTATGTAGTACAGACTGCAGCCTGAGAACGCTATAGCTGTAATGGGGCAACAGCAATGCACACGGTCAGATGTGGCCCTAAGAAGGACCGTTGGGGTTCTTGTACACAGGATCCTACACTAACACTTTCCCTATAGCAGCACCAGCACTGTCCCTGATCTCTCCCAGTGTGTGACTGTGGCGAGCCGCGGGTAGCCCCACTTTAAATACTCGGGGGTCACTTGATCTCGCCAGCCACTCACTTCAGGGTTGTGGAATAGGGCTGGAACATCACAGGAGGAAGTTGTAATGCCTTCCCTGCATTTCTATTGGCCAGAAAATGGCGCAAAACTTTTAGGGAAGGAAATGGAATTGACTCGAACATCGTGTGGTGCTCGCCTCGAGTAACGAGCATCTCGAGTACCCTAATACTCGAACGAGCATCAAGCTCGAACGAGTACGCTCGCTCTTCTTTAGCGAGCCCCAAAATGCTCGAGTGCTCGTTATTTGAGCCAAGCTTTTTGTAATGCTCGAGAGCTCGGCTCGAGTAACGAACCCCATTGAAGTCAATGGGAGACGCAAGCATTTTTCAAGGTGCCTGATGCTCTGCATTGTTTTCAATGGATCCGCGGCTGCTGCTGGCGGCTCCATTGAAAACAATGGTCTGCCGGCACCCCTGAATTGTTTTACATATAAGCCCTTCCCTAAAAAACAATAATTTTAGTGCAAAAAAGCCAAAACATCCTCCGCCACTGCCGTGTCCCCCGCGGGGATAAAGAACACATCTTCTGCATGCGGCAGATGTTTCCTTCATCCCCGCTAGTAAAAAGAATTCCCAGCTGCTACATATGCCACATCTGTGACAGATGCAGCAGAGGAATTCTTCAATTCCCTATCGCAGCTGTCATGTATTCATGAATGGGTGAGTGAGTACTGCCTCTGATTGGCTGAGTGCTGGGACCAATCAGAGGCAGCTCTCAGCTGTCATTTAATAGCTGAGAGCTGCCTCTGATTGGTCTCAGCACTCAGCCAATCAGAGGCAGCCCTCACAGCAGTGCAGGAGAAGAGCCGGCTGGACGCGGCTGAGCCCCGGCAGCTGAAGAAAGGCGAGTATAGATTTATTTTTAATTTCTATCACCATTTTTTCTTGTTTTTCAGGGAAGGGCTTATATTTAAAGCCCTTCCCTGAAAAACAGTTACAGGATGCCAGCAGCTGGATCCCATACCGCAGCTGTCATATGTAACAGTTGTGGTAGGGAATTCTTTAGTGCCTACAGGGATGAAGAATTCCTTTGCTGCATCTGTCACAAGTGTGGCAGGTGCAGCAGGGAATTCTTTTTTCCTTGCAAAGATGAAGGAAACATCTGCCACATGGGGCAGATGTGTTGTTCATTCCTGTAGGGACATGGCAGCGGCGGACAGGTAAGTTTTTTTTTTTTACACTAAAATTCTTTTTTTTTTCAGGGAAGAGCTTATATGTAAAGCTCTTCCCTAAAAAACAATTCGGCGGTGCTGGCAGACCATTGTCTTCAATGGAGCCACCGGCAGCAGCCGCAGCTCTATTGAAGACAATGCGTGCATTTTTATTTTTTTTTTTACACAAAAATTCTGTTTTTTTCAGGGAAGGGCTTTTATTTAAAGCCTGTCCCTGAAAAACCATCAGCTGCCGGGGCTCAGCCGCGTCTTATCCCTGCTGTTCCCAACTCTGTAGCACTGCTGACCTATCAGCACGCGGGGATTTAAAATCCCCACCTGCTGAAAGAGCTGATTGTGATTGGCTGAGCGCCTCAGCCGTGGCTCTATTGAAAACAGGTGGGGAGGAGAGGGTCAAGATTTTCTCGAGCACCCGAGTAACAAGTACTTCGAGTATGCTAATGCTCGAACAAACATCAAGCTCGGACGAGCATGCTCGCTCATCTGTGGTAAATATGACAAACAAACCTAACAAAAAATGGGGGTGGGGGTAAATAATTTTGACATCCCGTTCAGCATCATCCTGCAAATTTGATTTTCACATTCCAAATAAATATCCGAATCCTTTTATGAAATGGATTTATTGTAAAATGTTTTACACATGTTGGAATCACAACGGTTTCTTGTGAATTCTTTGATGATACCTACATTTAGTATGAGTAGTAAAACATTTCCCACATTCTGAACATGAATATGGCTTCTCTCCTGTGTGAGTTCTTTGATGTATAGTAAGATTTGATTTCACCGTAAAACATTTCCCACATTCTGAACATGAAAACGACTTCTCTCCTGTATGAATTCTCTGATGTCTAGCAAGATCTGATTTATGGATAAAAGATTTCCCGCATTCTGAACATGAAAATGGCTTTTCTCCTGTGTGACTTCTCTGATGTGTAACAAGTGCTGATTGCCAGGTAAAATGTTTACCACATTCTGAACATGAAAGCAGCGATTCTCCTGTGTGAATTCTCTGATGTCTAACAAGTTCTGATTTTTGGATAAAAGATTTCCCGCATTCTGAACATGAAAATGGCTTCTCTCCTGTATGAGATCTCTCATGTCTAACAAGCTTTGATTTCCGGGTAAAAGGTTTACCGCATTCTGAACATGAATGCAGCGACTTCCCCGTGTGAATTCTCTCATGTGCAATAAAGCGTGCTCTGTATGCAAAACATTTCCCACAGTGTGAACAAGAGTATGGCTTCTCCCCTTTGTGCACTCTAATGTGTGTAGAAGGACTTGATTTTTTTAAGAATGGTTTTCCACTTTCACCACCCTGAAACTTTTTTCCCCCTTTGTGAGTTGTAGGTGAGGTAATAATCTGTGATTTGACAGAAGGTTCCTCATGATTAGGGGGATTATATGACAGTTCTGTACTGACAAGCTGTGGATGTACATGAAGGGTGATGAGGTTTTCTGCTGAAGAGCGCTGCACGATATCTCCATCTTTTACTTTATAATCACACGATAACATGAAGTTTCCTTCCGAGTTCTCAGGGATATGATCTGTTAGAAAAAAAGGGATTTAGTGATTTTTTTTTTTTTTAAATCGCAAAAATACAAAACTTTATAGAATTTGTATTAGGCTGGAAACACACTTTTAGCTTTTCATATCATTTTTGAGACAAACGCAGAAAAGCCTCAAGACACAATACATTTCGAATGCGAAAAAACATAAAAATCTGCAGATCTGTAACGGGCTGCGGGTAAGTGCCCAGGATGGTGCGGAGATGACAAACAGAGGCAGAAGAAGCACTTTTTTTTTAACTATTTTAATATATTTTGTTACTTAACAAACTGGCAAAGGGTTAACTACTACACTCTATTGGAGGGCATGGACAGCTATCTGTGTAGGACTGTGCCTAGAGGGGTAACTGATATGGAGTGGATGAGAGCTTAAGCACTCCTACATCCCGTGATATTGATCACAGAGGGACAATGGATGCCAGACAACATCATCTAGGTCTGCCATGGCATGTGAGTGCTATGACAAGTGATAATACACTGCAGGATAGAAATATTGCAGTGCATTATTTGAGCAATCATATGATTGAAGGTTGAAGTCCTATGGTGGAATAAAATGGGTTAAAAACATAAACTAAAAAAAGTAAAAAAAAAAAAAAAACTAGCTTTTTTTGCACACTTTTCTTTTTTTTCCCATTTGAAACGAAGTGAATAAAAAAAGATATGCATATGCTATTGCCGCATCTGTAAAAGTCCTTACAAGAAATGGAACACTTTGTATGCTTCACGGCAAAATGATATTAAGAAAGGAATGTGTTCATGTGTTTAGAGGTAAGCTGCAGACAGACAACTCTGATGCCACCTTATCTCCTGAGGAACAGGAGGATCGGGCTATGAAAATCAATGTCCCGGAATCTTATTTTCTCTGACATCATCAGTCAAAAGGGAGTTGATCCGCCCCGGACACATTAGAGACTTGTCCGGCTGCCAAACCCACCGTTATCAGCAGGTTTTGGACAACTTAAGTCTAATATGTGGTGGTGGTGGGGGGGGGGGGGGGGGCTTCTAGAATCCCTTTACATATGACAAATGTTGTCCACTTAAGTGCCTCAAAATTGTCCCGGCTAGAAGATTTATGGCTTCTGTTCTTTCACACAGAAGTGATAATTACTTAGGCCGCTTTCACACAACCGAGAAAATCCCACAAGATTTGTGCATTGCGAGACGCATAAATCTGGCATGAATATGAACCCCGTTCTTTTGAATGGAGTCATATACACCAGTGATTTATCCGCGGAATGCATCGCCCATTGTTTTAATTGGAAAACGTGGCTGTAAGCCCCACCAGGAAATCGCTGCTTTCCAGAAGTGATGGGAGGCGTTTTTGACAGAAAACCGCCTTGCATCCGCAGGGCGGGGCCACTCTGGCATGCTCGCGCCGCACAGGTCTTCTGCGCATGCGCAGAAGACCTCTGCGGCGTGAGCACGCCGGAGCCAGACAGAAGAGGGCACACTGCGCAAGCGCGTCTAATCCAGGCAGAAGGCGACTTTGGTCGGCGCCATAGAGACGGGGACGCCAGCATCGGAGGGGGTAAGTGTATAACTTCTGTATGGCCAATATTTAATCCATGATGTATATTACAAAGTGCATTAACAGGGCCATACAGAAGTGCTTAAAGGGGTTGTCCCGCGCCAAAACGGGTTTTTTTTTAATTCAATAGGCCCCCCGTTCGGCGCAAGACAAACCCAATGCATGGGTTAAAAAAAAAAACGTTTAGTACTTACCCGAATCCCCGCTCTGCGGCGACTTCTTACTTACCTTACCAAGATGGCCGCCGAGATCTTCACCCACGAAGCACCGCGGGTCTTCTCCCATGGTGCACCGTGGGCTCTGTGCGGTCCTTTGCCGATTCCAGCCTCCTGATTGGCTGGAATCGGCACACGTGACGGGGCGGAGCTACGAGGACCAGCTCTCCGGCACGAGCGGCCCCATTCACCAGGAAGAAGACCGGACTGCGCAAGCGCGTCTAATCAGGCGATTAGACGCTGAAATTAGACGGCACCATGGAGACGAGGACGCTAGCAACGGAGCAGGTAAGTGAATAACTTCTGTATGGCTCATATTTAATGCACGATGTATATTACAAAGTGCATTAATATGGCCATACAGAAGAGTATAACCCCACTTGCTGCCGCGGGACAACCCCTTTAGCCCCACTTGCTATCGCGGGACAACCCCTTTAATAATAATTGTTCCGTGTAAAAGCCCCCTTAGACACAAACCGTTACCAGCATTTTTTCTGATAAAAAGTGCATCTGAAAAAATGACAAATATATATATATATTTTTTTTTTTTTTCTACTCTACATGTAAATCTCTTCTTACCCTTTGATATCGGAGGCTGGTGGTTCTCCATCTTGACGTCCTCGTACAGATCCTTGTGTTCTTCTAAATACTCCCACTCCTCCATGGAGAAATAGACAGCGACATCCTGACACCTAATAGGAACCTGACAACACAATGATACCGTCATTACCCAGACTCCTCTAGTGCTGTTACTGTATAATTTCCCAGCATTCCCAGCAGTGTCACCTCTCCAGTCAGCAGCTCAGTGATCTTGTTGGTGAGTTCTAGGATCTTCTGCTCATGTATCGGTAAGTGAGGAGAAGCCTCTGTGATGGGGCTCTGGCTCCTGCTCCATCCTCCTGACTCATGGAGATGGCTGTTGGGAGTCGCAGTGTCACCCGATGTCTTCTTTACTATTGTGTAATCCTGTGTACGGAGAGAGACATATAGAGAACTAAACTCTGTATTCCTCCCTCTGTAGAAAGTGAAAGATCGTGATTCTGCTGTATAGAGCTCTACAATGGAGACTAGATGGAATATGTGTTCAATATTTAACATGTCTATATAGATGTAACCTTACTGGAAAATATAAGTCTGTGATCCTGCTGGCTCCTGGCTGTTGATTGGTTTCTCCTCATTGCAACGAGCCTACTAGCCATGAGCTAGTAATGAGCCTATTAGCTCATTGGTTCCCACCATACAGAGCTGACCATACTGGTGGCCGATCTTCACATTTTCTGCTGTTCAGTTCTTTAGTTCTCCCTCACTTGGAAGGTCTGGAAGCCGTTATACCAGACACTGGATTGTCCCTATTACTTCCTAGAATGGATTTTCTCTTCCCTTACTCTGACTTATTACATAATACAATAAAGATTATATAAATATAGAAAAGTTTACCTCTCCGGTCAGCAGGTAGATGATCTCCAAGGTGAAGCTTAATATTCTCTTGCTAATCTCATTGCTGGTCTTCTCCATCCTTGGTGGGTCATTCATGAGGACCATTTTGGATGAGGACATGAGAGAACTGGACGAACTGGAGGGTTCTAGTGCTGCCGGCCCTTTATGAGAGAAGGAGAGACTCTAAATCATACAGGGACATCATCATGTGTGATATACAGAACCTCACTTACTGAGCATTGAGAGACGCAGGTTCTCAGAGCCGTCACCACATGTATACGGGTATGTTCACACAGACGGCAGATGTTTGCTGGGGATATTGACATTCCTTGGCAAATTTCACTGCAAATCTGCACCCATTATAATCAGTGGGAATCTGCGCTAGAATCCGTATGATACAGAATTTTTCCACATGCAGAAAAAAAAATTACGTGTTACTTTTCGTGAATTCTAAGCCGAGAATCAGACAAGCAGATTTGCAGAAATCCACAGTTTACGGTATCCACTTGGAAAAATACATGTTGAATTCTGCGATCTGAACAGTCTTAAAGAGCCACTCTGGGATTTTTTTTCATTCACTATATAGGTATCCCCCAGTGTATATAAGCTGGCTAGTGTTACCTTGGTTAGTTATTCTCTCCTGTCTAAGACTCCCACCCTCCCTTTCAGATGGTCATGTGATCTCAGTCCCAACCAGCCAAGATCTACTTGGGGTTATGTATTCAGCTTCTAGTGAATGCTACCACAGAAAGTGACTAGAAGGGGACACGGACACTCTTATCACAGTTACTCATGATGATCACACACCTCCTGTCACACAGGTATAATACAGAAGATCACAGCTCATCCTCAAGACTGTATACTTATGGTCCATGGCTTATTTAGATGAATATAGAAGGTAAGGAATTAAAGGGATTGTCCAGTTCTAAACTATTGAGGGCCTATATTCAGGTTGGGCCCTCAATAGAAGATCAGCAAGGGTCCGCCGTCCAGTATCCCCACTGATCAGCTGTTCAATGGATCAGTGCGCTTGTGCACTGAGCTTTTTCTTTACGTAACAGACAGCTCCGTTCTTACTGCAGTGGTCAGGGTTGGTATTACAGGCAAAGTCAGCAGCTTTCAAGCGAATGTAGGGGGGACTTTGACTTGGATGAACTACTGTCAACCTGTTGTGTCTAATCACTCTTACAGTTGCCCATTACTATTATTAGTATATCTGTCCAATAAAAGTTATATTTTAACAGGGACCTTTTTCAGCAATTCCTACAGGCAAAGTTTTCATTCACTTTGTGAAGGCTATGGGCCTAAACAGATACATATATATTTCATCCTGTCTCCTATGAGCATCTTTGATATACGCTTGTACATTCATGTGTTGTTTACTCAGCAAATTGCATTGTTACAGGAATAGAAATGAGAGTAGTACTCAGCAAAAGTATATATAACTATAGCATTCTTCCTTATCTTCTGTTACACTGTTCAAAGGTCAGTGTGCAATAGTGTCCAGTAAAGACAATGTCTTAATGTTTAACTGCTATCTATGTAAAAGCACATGACTGGCTGAAATGTACACTTATTGACAATAGACCACTCTCCTTTAAAATACTATATAAAGAAAGATGTTTTGTAATAAAGGAAGATTGCTTTTAGACACTTTCATGATGTCGGTGTCTATTGCTTTCTCACGCGGCCACCATAACCACCTCTGATTTGGAGCCTCACAGCATATTGACGGAACGATTGAGTTTCCCTAACAAATTAATTGGGAACTTGACCTGTAATACTAAGCCTGGCCACTGCAGTGGGGATAGAGCTGTCTGCTTCCTGCAGTAATCAGGTCAATGCATGAGTGCAAATAGCATATCAAAAGGGCTTCTGTGCAGCAGACCCCCGCTGATCTGCTACTGATTGCCTATCCTATTGATATGTTATTAATACTTTACAACTGGACAACACCTTTAAACTGTTCCCTCAGCAGGCGGAAATGGTATAGCCTGTGTGCTGATGTATCGTTGGATTGATTTGAAAGTGAAAGTAAAAAAAAATCAAGATGGTGCCCTATAAGCATCAGACAGGGGGCTGCAGCACACAGAGGAGACCCCCCATAGTGTGACAGGCAATCAGGTGAGGGGACTGGGAAGGAAAAATATATTTTCACCAGAGTGGCCCTTTAACCCCTTAACGACCAATGACGTACCTGGTACGTCATGGAGCGTCGGGGTATGTATGAAGAGAGGTTGCGATGCAACCTCTCTTCATACAGTGCGGGCATCAGCTGTTTATAACAGCTGACATCCGCGGGCAATAGCCGCGAGCGGCCGCGCGGCCGATCGCGGCTATTAACCATTTAAATGCCGCTGTCAATTCTGACAGCGGCATTTGAATCCCACGAACGATGTTCGGGGGTCCCGCACGGCCCCCCCGCGGTGAGATCGGGAGAGCCGTGCATGTGTCATGGCAGCCGGGGGCCTAATGAAAGGCCCCAGGGCTGCCTTAGCAGACTGCCTATCAAGCCGTCCCCGTGGGGTGGCTTCATAGGCTGCCTGTCAAAAAGCAATATGACGTAATGCTATAGCATTACGTCATACTGCAGGAGCGATCAAAGCATCGCATCTTAAAGTCCCCCAGGGGGACTTCAAAGTAAAGTAAAAAAAAAAATCAATAAAGTTTTTTCTTAATTGAAAAAAAAAAAAAGTTGTAAAAGTTTAAATCACCCCCCTTTTGTCATATCTATTATTAAAAAATCTAAATAATAAATTAAAAATATGTATTTGGTATCACCGCGTCCGTAAAAGTCCGAACTATCAAAGTACCACATAATTTTTCCCGCACGGTGAACGTCGTTCGAAAAAAGAAATGAAGAACGCCAGAAATGCATTTTTTTAGTTACCCTGTCTCCCAGAAAAAACGCAATAAAAAGCGATCAAAAAGTCGTATGTATTCCAAAACGGTACTATCAGAAACTACAGGACATCCCGCAAAAAATGAAACCTTGCTCAACTACGTCGACGGAAAAATAAAAAAGTTATTGCGCGCACAAAATGACTGCAGAAAATAATTGAAAAAAATTTTATGTCTTTAAAAAAAAAAAGAGTATAGTAAAAAAAAACCTATACAAGTTTGGCATCGTAGTAATCGTACCGACCCATAGAATAAAGTTATTATGTCGTTTTTGTTGCCATTTATGCGCCGTAGAAGCAAGACGCACTAAAAATGGCAAAATGTCGTTTTTTTTTCATTTTACTCCACTTAGAATTTTTTAAAAGTTTTTCAGTACATTATATGGTACTTTAAATAGCACCATTGAAAAATACAACTTGTCCCGCAAAAAACAAGCCCTCATACAGCGACGTGGATGGATAAATAAAGGAGTTATGATCTTTTTAAAGGGGGGAGGAAAAAACGAAAATGGAAAAAGAAAAATGCCCGCGTCATTAAGGGGTTAAAGTGGTATTCCCAACATGGACTTATATGCCATATCCACAGTATGTGCTACAAATGTCTAACAGATGTGGGTACCATCTCTGGGACCTATACCTATGTGGTGAACGGGGGTCCTTCACTCCTTAGGTTAGGCGGTCACCACTTCCAGGTGGATTATGAATGGAGAGGTAGGTGGCCACACGCAGCTCTCTCCATTCACTTGTATACGTGTTACAGAAAAAGTCCAGCAGACAATGATGCCCCGACACGTGGCGGATACTGGGGGCATCACGGCCGTCACCTGCAAATGGCTTTTGGGATGGACTCGCTATTTCTGGCATCTCACAGATCCCGACACACACTATGTATTTAAACTCTGTGCATGAAGAGAGATTCTGCAGCAGCTGAGGTCTGCATTATATGTAAAGGGAACCTGCCCCGATGAACATGGCGTCCAATCTGTCAGCCTCCTCTTATAGAGCAGGAGGAGCCCAGCAGATATATTGTTGTGTGGGGGATATTCTGTATCAGCTGGTATTTAACCACTTCTTGCACTGTACAATTATGGCGCCGTCGGGACGCACCTCCCACACGCTGGTATAACGGTACGCCGCGGCTCAGTGTTCCTGCCGTCAGCAGCTGCTGTCACATAGCACTGACTCGCTGAGCATTACCTTGGTAACTATACCACCGAGCGTCAAGCAGCGCCTCGCTGCGCCCGATGACAGATCAGTAGGATGAATGTGATCTAGCTATTTTTGTGCGGTGAAAATGTACAAATAAAATACATGCATGTGAGCAAAAACACGGAGAGCCGCGGGTTCTATTCACTGCATATTGTGCGCAAATACATCCGTGTGAAGCCGGCCGAACAGAAGGAAGACCAGAAAATGTAAGAAAACTGTGCGAAACCCTTCGGCGTCTTTTACCTGCCGGCTGGAATCACACACAGAGCTCTGATATCAGTGTGCTGTATATGTGTATATATATCCTCCGGCTAATAACAGAGACAACAGCAGGGACCAGGACCTGCTACACTGCAATAGGGCCTGTGATAATGTCACCATCATGTGATCAGTAGGGGCGGAGCTCAACAGGGATGAGGATATGTGGTGGCTGAAAGACCTGTGATGATGTCACTGTCATGGCGGTGTGCTGATGGTCATGTGATGTGACGGGGCAGAGCTCCCATGTTATGTTTGGTACGGTGTCGCCAGTAGAGAAACCAAGTAATCTTGAAGATAGGAGACCTTCTAATTGCTAACAAAAATGCATGATATTATAGAAAGCATTCAAACCTACTCATGGTCCTTCCTAATGAAATAGATCTGAAGAGGCATACATATATATACACATACATACGAAAAGGCACAGACATGGTGGGATTAGTTTGCACTTAAAAAGGTCCAAAAAGGGATGAACAGAGCAGTAAATACTTAATTAGTCCACTGATAAGGGATGTGAAAGTTTTATGGTCTCTGAATTAGTTTTAGGGGGTCACCAGGCCAGGGTGTTATCAGTCCTATAGATTTCTCATAAGCTTCAGTGATGCATGAAGCCCCCTCCAAGGTTCATTCCATTCTGAAGAGTGTCAAAGATGGTTATAAACTTGTACTTCCGAATTCGTCTGTGACCTAGAGATTTGAAAATGCCTTTTAGTATAGTGACCTACACATGCTCGGCCGCAGGTAATTCTGTCTTTCTCTTTTTTTCATTGTGTGGCGATGAGATCTCATCCTCGCTTTCAGCTTTTGTCCCGTTTTTCCAAGCCCCCCAACAGGACATTTTCTGCACAGGACCAGGTACACAACATCAGACGTGGAACATGTGAATGTCCCTGGGATCTTATAGTCCTGCTGTGTGTTGGGGATTTGTATCCTGTCTGAGGTCCATACATGTCAGCAGGTCTTACAGCTCCTTACATTGCAGGGATTAGTTCCTTTTTCTGTGTCAGAGGACAATGCAGGTACTTGTAGGACACCACGGACCTACTGAAAAAACTATCAACCATAGGTCCCCCACTCCCCTGAAGGAGGGGCCACAATGGATGTGGAATCTTTATATTCTAACATCCCACACAAAGATGGACGGACCACCTGGCAGGCGCATCTTGAAGCCAATGGAGTTGCCTCTGAATCGGTGTTACAACTCACAAGATTCATCCTCACATACAATAATTCATCCTTTGGCAAAGAGATTCCTGCCAAAGGAGAAAGAATTAGACCTGGAATCTCCATAGGCAATAAAATAACACTGCAATATGTCAACCTTTTTATGGCAAAACCGCAGAGTGACTTTCTGGCCTCCCGCTCCATTAAACAATTGGCCAGCATCCGCTACATTGATGGCATCATAATCATCTGGACCAAGCCTGAAGAAGAACTAATATAATTCCATGAGAGATTCAATACATTCCACCCCACAATAAAGCTGACATTATGCTACTCGTATACCGAAATCAACTTTTTGGACACCACCATAAAAATTTCAAACAACTCAATACAGACATCCCTATACCGGAAATCGATTGATCGGCCCACATACCTCAGATGGGACAGTTTTAATCCTAAGCACATCAAAAAGTCTATCATCTACAGCCAGGCCATCAGATACAATTGGATCTGCTCCCACCCAACAGAGAAGAACATTTATACCATCTTTAAACCATTGTTAAATCAGGACTACCATCCCACCTCAATAATGACCAAATCACCAGAGCCACCAGGATACCCAGGAATCAACTACTCCAATAGAAGGAGAAGGAAAAAATGGACATATACCTCTAGTAGTGACCTACAATCCACAGCTAGAGTAGTAAGGAAAACCGCAAAGAAACTCCATCATACCAGATACAAGGATGACCGTCTGATAACCATATTCCCGGACCCTCCGCTTCTGTATTACAGGCAACCTCCTAATTTGAGAAACTGTATAATCAGGAGTGCATTACCCTCTGACACACAAAAAGGAACTTATCCCTGCAATGTAAGAGGCTGCAAGACCTGCTCACATGTACGGACCAAGGACAGGATACATAACCCCAACACGCAGCAGGACTATAAGATCCCAGGGAGATTCACATGTTCCATGTCTGATGTTGTGTACCCGATCCATTCCATGTTTGATGTTGTGTACCCGATCCGTTCCATGTTTGATGTTGTGTACCCGATCCGTTCCATGTTTGATGTTGTGTACCTGATCCGTTCCATGTTTGATGTTGTGTACCCGATCCGTTCCATGTTTGATGTTGTGTACCCAATCCGATGCAGTGACTGTCCCATTGGGGGCCTTTATGTTGGGGAAACAGGACAGAAACTGAAAGCGAGGATGAGATCTCATCACCACACAAAAAAAGAAAGACAGAATTACCTGTAGCCGAGCATTCTTCTAATCATGGACACAACATAGAACATATGAAAAATTGAAAGGCAACTTGAAATCTCAACGTCACACAGGAATTTGGGAGTGCAAGTTTATAACCATCTTTTACACTCTCAAGAATGTATGGCTGAAGGCCAATAGGGACTGAGGCCTCATGGAATCTGAGTGGAAATGGTTTAAAAGGTCTTTTGGCCATTGATTATTTGAGTATTGGCTTATTAGGTAGGTATTTAG
The DNA here is from genome assembly GCF_035609145.1 of Eleutherodactylus coqui. Classification (NCBI taxonomy): domain Eukaryota; kingdom Metazoa; phylum Chordata; class Amphibia; order Anura; family Eleutherodactylidae; genus Eleutherodactylus; species Eleutherodactylus coqui. The sequence continues at coordinate 43,248,145 of NC_089837.1, forward strand.
TAGATGTCCTTTGAGTTCCCTACAGAGTCCGCTGTGAACAGGCTGGAAGGTGCTGGAGGTTGTGGGGAAACGTTGAAGCCCTGGGATGGATGGTGCTTGGTCTGAAGAAAATGGTGGGAAGAAGCCTGAAAGATCCTTCTGTGAAGCTCGGGCCCTAGCAACAAGAGCTGATTGGTGTGAGTGATTGTGAGAGAAAGCAAGAGCTGATGTAAGGAGGTGCCGACAGGACGGGGGCTTTTTATACATCACCACAAGATTGTCCCTTCCTCCCTCTTGTTTAGCTTCTAACTTGTTGCGGCATGTTAAAATGGGGGAATGCCGCCTGCCTCCTGCAGGTGGGGATAAAGATGGATTAATGATTGGTTATTGGTGTAGACTTGAGTAGGTAGGACTCAGTCTACGTGTTATGTGTGTTGGGTTTTTGTAATATTAATATTTTTAGGGTAACCCCGTTTAAAATAAATGCCGCGGCCTTTTAAATCCATGCTGGTGTCTGTGTGTTTTCACTTCAGGTATATGTTTGGATAATAATATACAGCATAAGATTCCATGGAATTAACATCGGAGGTGGCTTCATGCATTAGTGGAGAACATGAACTATCAATAGCAGAGGTTACACGCAGGCCTGGTGACCCCCTAACACCAATTTAGAGACCATAAAACTTTCATATCACTTATCAGTGGATTACTTATTTACTCCTCTACTCATCCTGTTCTGGTATTCTTTTAAGTGCAAATTAAACACGCCATCTCTGTGCCTTCTCGTGTGTGTGTATTATATATATGCATCTTAGTATCTATTCCATTTTGGCTCTATCCACACGGGCAATTTGATTGCAGCGATATCACATCGGTGGTCCTTGCAATAATCGCTGCATTTTCGTGCTGCAATACCGCGATTTTGTAGCGCTACAAAGTCGTGCAACTTAATAGCACCACGTGCGAGAATTTTTCGGGGGGACTTGAAATATAAGCCCTGCCTCAGAAATAAGCCATAGCAGCTGTAAAATAAAAAAAATTATACATCACCTAAGAAGCGCTGTCATCTCCGTCACTGTGATCTCTCCCAGCGCTGTCTTCTTCCCCTTCAGCGCATCTTCTTCCAGCCCTTCATGGATTCGAGGATGAAAATCCCCGCCTCCAGGAAGGGCTGGCTGTGATTGGTTGACGAGCACTGTGGCTCAGCCAATCAGAGCCAGTGCTCGGTGAGCCAATCATAGCCATTCAGTGAATTATTGATTGGCTGTGATTAGTTTACTGAGCATGGGTTGTGATTGGCTGAGCCTGAAGCCTAAGCCTGAAGATAAACCCTGCGTAGGTTCGTTATAGCATTATGTGTTTTTGTTGGCCATTAAAAGGTAACATATCTACAAGATTACATGGTTTCTCTTGATGAGAACAATCAAGTGTGGAGTAGAGGAAATGGAAGACTTTGTGGATTTGTTGTCTTTAACACCTTCTAGTCCAGTGATTTAAAATTATCCCCAAATGTCTTGCTGAGATTTGCCCTGATGCTGATGCCATAGGGAAAAACCAGCAGTATGGTGTGCACATGTTTATTGCACTTCGATTCCCATACCCCCTTCACTTCCGAGAAAACAGTGTGCAAAAAAGACTTTGTGCTCATAAGAGAATTATGTTATAATATTGTCTATAAGACCACAGAGGTGTGTGAAAAGTGACAATATGATGTCACTTACTTTGAAGGAGGGTATGGAATCAACAAACAGAAGCCCCTCCTAGTGGTAGTGGTCAGCGGTAGTCAGTTTAAACGCCAGGTCCACAATAGTATTTATTGGAACACAAGGACAAACATAAATGTAATGGCGATGCGTTTCAGTGCTATGAATAGAGCCTTTTTCAAGCCTAAATGGCATAATACCTCATAGTTACATACATAAGGAGTAACACAACAGAAGGGAGACCGAAAACATGCAAGAAAACCGTAAAAAAACCTCCGGCGTCTCTTACCTGCCGGCCGGAGTCACACGCAGGGGTCTGAGACTTGTCTGTAATGTAGCTGATATCAGTGTGCTGTATATGTGTATATATATATATATATCCTCTGGCTGATAACAGAGACAACAGCAGGGGCCAGGACCTGCTACACTGCAATAGGACCTGTGATGATGTCACTATCGTGTGATCAGAAGGGGCGGAGCTCAGCAGTGAGAATTGGTGACTGAAGGACCTGTGATGATGTCACCATGATGTGATCAGTATAAAAGGGGTGGAGCTCAGCAGTGAGGAGGATATGTTGTGGCTGATGGACCTGTGATGACATCCCTGTCATGATGGTGTGCTGATGGTCATGTGATGTGACAGGGCGGAGCTCCCATGTTATTTATGGGGTAGAAAGAAAAAGGTTTGGTATCATGTTAGCCAGTAGAGCAAAATGTGATTGTTCTCAATAAGAGAAACCAAGTCATCTTGTAGATATGATACCTTTTAATGGCTAACAATGATACATGATGTTATTGCGAGCTTTTAAAACTACTCAGGGTCCTTCCTCAGGTATAATGAAATAGATCCGAAGAGGCATGCATATATATTTACACATACATACGAAAAGGCACAGACATGGTGGGATTAATTTGCACTTAAAAAAATACGAGAAAGAAATGAGAAGAGCAGTAAATACTAATACTAATAAGGGATGTGAAAGTTTTTTGGTCCATGAATTTGTGTTAGGGGGTCACCAGGCCAGGGTGTTATCTGTGCTATAGATTTTTCATAAGCTCCAGTGATGCATGAAGCCCCCTCCGAGGTACATTCCATTCTGGAAAGAGTCAAAGATCATTTTAAACCTGAACTCCCAAATTCTTCTGTGATGCAGAGATTTGAAATTGCCTTTTAGTATAGTAACCTTCACATGTTGTATGTTGTGTCTGTTATTAGAAAAATGCTCAGCCAGAGGTTTTTCTGTCTGTCGTGAGGCGATAAGATCTCATCCTGGCTCTCAGTTTTTGCCCTGTTTCTCCAACATAAAGCCCCCCAACAGGACATTTACTGCACAGGACCAGGTACACAACATCAGATGTGGAATATGTGAATGTCCCTGGGATCTTATAGTCCTGTTGTGTGTTGGGGATTTGTATCCTGTCCGCGGTCAGTATATGTCAGCAGGTCTTACAGCTCCTTACATTACAGGGGTAATGCAGCTACTTGCAGGACACCACGGAGCTACTGAACAAACTGTCAGCCATAGGTCCCCTCCCCAGTGGTGCCATCCTGGCCACCATGGATGTGAAATCCTTATATTCTAACATCTCACACAAAGATGGACAGACCGCCTGCCGGGCACACCTTTTGGCCAATAGGGTTGCCTCTGAATCGGTGTTACAACTCACAAGATTCATCCTCACATGCAATTACTCCTCCTTTGGCAAAGAGATATTCCAGCAAAAGGAGAAATAATTGGAACCAGAATCACCAGGGTCAGTAAAATATCACTGCAATGTCAACCTTTTCTTGGCAAAACCGGAGAGTGATTTTCTGGCCTCGTGCTCCATTAAACCATTGGCCTGCATCCGCTACATTGATGACATCATAATCATTTGGACCAACACTGAAAAAGAACTAATAAAGTTCCATGAGAGATTCAGTGCATTCCACCCCACGATAAACCTGACATTAAGCTACTCATATACATAAATCAACTTTTTGGGCACTACCATAAAGATTTCAAACAATTTAATACAGACATCCCTGTACCAAAAAACAAATAATCAGTCTACATACCTCAGATGGGACAGTTCCCATCCTAAATACATCAAAAAGTATATTGTCTACAGCCAGGCCTTCAGATACAACCGGATCTGCTCCAACCCAACAGAGAAGAACATCTATATCATCTTAAAAGGACATTTTTAAATCAGGGCTACCATCCCACCTCAATCAATAACCAAATTACCAGAGCCACCAGGATACCTAGAAATCAACTGTTCTAATACAAGGAGAAGGAAGGGAACAGTTGTGTGCCTCAAGTAGTGACCTACAATTCACAGCTAGAGGTAGTAAGGAAAACCGCAAAAAAACTCCATCATACCCTACACAAGGATGACCGTCTGATAACCATATAACCATATTCCTGGACCCTCCCCTTCTGTGTTACAGGCAACCTCCTAATTTGAGGAACTTTATAATCAGGAGCGCATTGCCCTCTGACACACAAAAAGGAACTTATCCCTGTAAGGTGAGGAGCTGAAAGACCTGCTCACATGTACTGACCGCAGACAGGATATGGATCCCCAACACACAGCAGGACTATAAGATCCCAGGGACATTCACATGTTCCATGTCTGATGTTGTGTACCTGATCCTGTGCAGTAAATGTTCTGTTGGAGGACTTTGTGTGCCCATGGCTGTACTGCAAGCTTGAATATAAAACTGTGGGGTTTGGCTTTGTCGGTCCCCTTGGTGGTCCCTCCTTCACATTGTTTGCGGCGGTTCAAGGCAAAACGTTACTTTGTCTCGCCATGGTGTTCCCCCAGATCAACTTGGTCTTCAGGTGTTTTGAAGATTTTGTAGGTGCAGTCCTCCTTGAAGACTTTGATGGTCACGGGGTACTGTAGCTGAAAGCAGATTCTCTTTTTGCACAGAGTGGTGCAGACGTTGTTGAATGCACATCTTTGATTTGCCACTCTTGACGAGAAATCTTCAAACAGAAATATTTCATGGTATCTGACATGGACTGGATGTCTTCTAGCTCTGAATGCCCTCATCAGAGCTGTTTTGTCATTGTAGTCTAAGAAGTGCATGATTATTTGGCTTGGTCTTTGTTGCATCAGTCTTTCCTTTAGGGCCCCTCTGGCAGTTGGTGGTTCCGGGTGTACACAGTGAACTTTTCTTATTCTGCAGTAGTAACCGAGCTCCTTTTCACAAATTTAGAAAAAATTTTGGTGGCTCTACCAGACTCCTCTCTGGAGGGATGTACGCAACCTCGGCCCTAGTACCACTTCCAGGCAATGCTAGGACAACGGTTTCCTGTGGTAGACGTTAGATTGTCACGCGTGACGCCACCGTTCCTTCCCACCGTAGCTTGTACCCAGCGGTTAAATGAAGAGAGTCCACATGCACAGCTGAAATTTGCTAACTCAGTCACTGGGAATGGGCAATGATCAGTGAACTTTACTTGAAGCTTTGCAGAGTACAGCTTTACACACTAGAGCAGGGAAGAGAGAGAATGGGAGTTTAGGGAGGAGACACAGGATGACACCGGACCTACAATCCATGTTATCTGTAAGGTACCGCTCCTGGAAGGGGAACACTCTGGAGGAGGAAGGGGGTAGGAAAACTCTACAGATGCTCACTTAGTACTTATAAACAGCTCTGCACAGTGGACTTCTCACTTCTTTCTCTCCTCAGAGGTGGCTCCTGACATAGAAGAACTCAGGATACCTCTCCTCTTCCTCCATCACTTCACCACATGAGGGTTGAAGGTACCCCCATGTGGCCAGCACTCTCACTCCTCTCTCAATCGTTGAAGAACGGGAACCTTCTACCACACCCCAATCACTCACATTTATAGGGAACAAACATCACGTGACTAAACAGATATTGATACTTTTCCAGACAGATCCCAGCCACATTCAGACATTAACATGCTGCAGCTGTGCAATACACATTATAGCAGACAAGACACTTTACACAGTGCATTCACATAAAAGACATAACATGCCTGAGAATTATGGAGGGGCAGAAATAGGTGTTTCGGGCCACTACACCTGATGGCCCTGGGTTAGGGATTTTTCTTACCAGAGCTCTCCTGCTGCCCATCCGCTGCTGCTGATGGTGTCACCGGAAGTCCATTTACAAGGTTTTGACTCAGTGCTAATATATCATTTTTTTCGGTGTAAGAATATACTTTGTGTATCCTCAGACAGCCCCCTTCCCTTCTTGTTATTTTTCTATTATATCTTGTGTTTGGCAAACAACTGTGGAGATGGCAGCTGCTTATAAGATGCAGCACAAGGAAGTGCTGATGACCTGCTGATCATAGAGAAGTCTGCATGGGATTGGAAAGACGAAGGAACAGCTGATTCAGTTGTTGGTGAAGGATAAAGCATGGCAGCAACTCGCAACAAGGCCCATGCAAGGGAAGGATGCCTTCCCAGAAGAGGCAGCAGCGGACTGAGCCCTACTAGTCTCATTCAACACCAGATCTCAGCAGGACTTGTACTCGTTACCCAGAGGGCCCTATAGCAATTGATTATCACATACCCTGATCGGTACGTGCAGCTCCTTCTCCAGCTGCAAGAGGCTACAGCATGCAAGGCTGTGAGCGAGAGGCTACAGAATATGAGCGCTGGGCTGAATACAAGGCTGCAGAGTGCCAGGCTGAGCGTGAGCACTAGCTGCAAATAGCCCAAATTGAGAGCCAGGCCTCCACCCCACAAATCCGTGGGTCCCACGACACAACATCCTTGGAACCCAAGGGGAATGGTCTAAGTTCCTAACCCCAAGGCTCAGAGACAAAACCCTGGAGGTGGTCATGGAACTCCCTGCAGAGCAAGATGGCAACTACTAGGTGCTCAAAGAAGCCTTGGCCCACAAGTACAACCTCACTCCAGAGGTGTACCGCCAAAAGTTCAGTTCTACAGCTCGGACCCAAAGACAACCATGCCACCATGCGAAGTGGCTTGGCTACTGCCTTCCAGCAATGGACCCAAGGATTGTCCATCACCACATTGGAGGATATGAAGGACTTTATGATAAAAGAACAGTTGCTAGAGATCTGCTCAGAGGAAGTGCAACAGTTTGTCACGGACCGTAAGCCAAAGACTTTAGTTGAAGCACCCATGATCGCTGACGAGTACGTCACCAACAGGACAGCAAGAGTGTAGAAAGCTGCGCCAAGCTGGAGAGGGCATAAACAAAACTTGACTCCTCCAACTCCTCTTCCCCAACAAACAAATCCTCTGAGGTGTCTGCTCCCTCTCTCCCCTACAGGCCTTCAATACCCGCAGATGTTTTTCCTGCAACAAAGTGGGCCATGTCAGCACCACCTGCTCTGACAAGAAGGAGAAGGCTCCCTTCTCCAAGCCCCCTGGGTCTGCCACAGGTATTCTCCTAGCAGGTGGGGGTGGTAGAAGGGACACTGATCTGCAAGTAGTGACTGTGAGGCTGGGTGACACTGGTGCAGAAATGATTCTCATCTGCCCCGAATTAATGTCCCCCAAAGATATCATCCATAGACCATTAAAGGAGTAGGGGGTGACATTCCTGCTCTGCCCATAGCCTGGGTCTACTTGGATTGGGCTGTGTGGAGGGGTTTGCGGGAGTTGTGGGTATATGATAACCTATCTACAAATGTATTGTTGGGGACAAATCTTGGGCATTTAGTAGCTCGGTATGAGTCAGCTGAGTGCCCAAGATCTGATGAAATGTACAAGGGTAATGTTACTGTTGAGAATATCATATGTGTTCCTGCAGAGGCCAGTGGCGCTCTGGAGGGGTGTAGCAGTGGCAGCAACTATGCGGTGCACACCCCTCTCAAGCTCTCTGGACAGATGTAGCCTGAGAGTGGCAAGGTAACGGGTGACATGGTGGGGCTCGGTGATGTCGCTCCTGTGAGCAATGTCACTGAGGATCCTCCAATACCTCTGGTGGCCAGGGCTGACACACATGCAGAATGTGGTGATGATGTGAGGCTCTCCGTGGCAAAGCTTGAGCATACCACTGCAGGGGGTGGTGTGAAAGGTGGAGGCCCATCATTACTGAACCCTGGTCTAGAAGTATGCCCGGCTGAATGGGGAGAGATGTATCTTCCCAGGGTCCAGGTGGCATACTGGCTGTCACTTGCAGCCAGAGTGCCTGGAATGCAAGAAGCCATCTGCCTTCCGGACCCTTTTGCTCCCCATCCAGGGGAACAAGCGGGACAGGAGACAGCTAAGAGTCAGCTCCGGAGAAACCTTGTCTTTAACCCCACTCCTGGCTGCCCCCAGCCAGGAGTTCCAGGCCGCTGTGCTTTCTGATGCCAGCCTGGGGATGTTAAAGAACCGCACCGGGGAATCCCCTCTCTGTGTCCTACAAGGAAAGATTCTTATGGGACCAGGGAAGGTTATACCAAGAAACCAGCCCAGATAACCCTGCGCAGGATTGGCTAAGAGAGTAGCAGCTGGTAGTGCCCTACCCATTTAGACAGGAGCTGCTACGGGTGACTCATGAGATCCCACTGGCCGCACACTTAGGGGTTGGTAAGACCAAAGCCCGGCTAGCCCACCATTTGTACTGGCCTAAGATGGGTATTGATATAGCCAATTGCTGTTGGTCCTGCGTGACCAGCCAAAGTATGGGGAAGTCCAGGCCTGGCCTGAAGGCTCTCCTAGTTCATTTGCCAATCATTGAGAAGCCTTTCCAGAGAGCTTCTGTGGATCCGCTTGGGCCCCTGGCCATTCCCAGCAACTCCGGGAAATGCTACATCTTGACCGTAGTTGACTACACCACTTGCTACCCTGAGGCCTGTCCTCTACATGGGCCGAGAAGGTGGCTAATGCCCTGATAGCCATATTTTCCCATGTAGGATTTCCCAGGGAGATGCTTACCGATCAGAAGCCCCAGTTTATGTCTAGCCTCATGCAGTGCCTCTGTAAAAAGATACAGGTGCAACATCTGCTAACTAGCTCATATCACCCCTAGACTAATGGTCTGTGTGAACGGTTCAATGGCACCTTAAAGCTGATGCTTAAGATGTTGGTTGAGTCCCATGGATGCGACTGGGAATGGTAACTCCAACATCTGGTATTTGCTTACAGAGAGGTACCTCAGGCCTCAACAGAGTTCTCCCTTTTTGAGCTTCTGTACAGTAGCAGGTACGAGGACCCCTGGCATTGGTAACAGAATCCTGGGAAAGATAACTGGCCACCTCTGAAGGGTCGGTCATCGAGTATGTTATGTGGCTCTCTGACAAGATGCAGGCATTGACACAGCTGGTGCTTGGCAACATGGAGTGGGCCCAAGCCAGCCAGAAGTAATGGTACAGCCACAACTTAAGAGAAAGGACCTAGAAGGCGAGGGACATCCTGGTTGATTTGCTACTCACCGCGCAGGTGGGCGAATCCATTGAGGACGCAGATTTCAACCTGCAGCTCTCTGGGGACCAGAAGTCCCAGCTACAGGAGGTTCTGCTTCCCTTCCAACCCACCTTCACTGGAAAACCAGGGAGGACCCAGTTGACAGTTCACCAGGTGAACACTGGGAGCCTCCCGAAAAGTGCAGGCAGATATAAAGCAGGAGAGTGAGGAGATGTTGCATCTAGGAGGCATCCAAAAGTCACAGAGTGCATGGACTTCCCCTATAGTCCTCTTGTACAAGAAGGACCGGACAACCCAGTTCTGTGTGGACTATAGGAGCTATTAGACCGGCTAGCCAGTGTCTCGGTTCTTCAGGCCCCAGACTTCACCAGGCCTGGGTTCTGTTCTCAGCCAAGTGCCTTTGGGTGGAGAAGTGCACCCCATGCTATATCTCAGTTGCAAGCTCCTACCCAAGGGGTGGCTGACACCACCCTAGAGAAGGGATGCCAGGCTAGTATATGGGCCCTGAAGAAATATCTCTATGGGCAAAAGTGAACCACTGTTACAGACCACAACCATGTCAGTTGTTATGCCGGGTTGCGCGGCAAAATGGCAAACTCTTCTGATGGAGTCTGGCCCTTCAGCATTACGATTTTTCTATTCAGGACCGAAAAGGGAGTGAGCATGGCAATGCAGATAGACTATCCTGTCAGGTGGAGGCAGCGGAGATGGGTGTAGTAGGTGGTCTAGAGGACCCACCTACCATGCCCATTCAAAAAGGAGAGGTGTGATAGAGACACTGACAGGTGTTAGCTATTTTACTGCGTGTCATCCACTTTGTGTGTAACTAGATAGCATTCGTAGCTTTTCAGTCAACTTTTCACCCATTTCCTCACTCCTACCTGTTGAATATTCCTATTTAGAAAGAAAATTAGGGTCACCTTACCTTAAGATCACCTTACAATAAGAGTTGTAAAGTAAATAAGCACCTTCATTTCTTCTTTGCTCCTGGTCTCTACCTGTCTGTTTAATTTAGAATTAGCGTGAGGATACCAAATGGTGTGACCATTGACTTGTTAATGAAGTTTAAGAAAAAAACATCAATCAAGTAGCTGGAATCTGGCAGTCGTTCTGCCTGCGACCTTCAAATTAGAAAAAAATCTTTTAATAAGTATTACTTATTGATTATGTGAAGGCCCTAGCTCGATATAAATTATATTTTCAGAATTTGGCGGGTCAACTGAAAAAAACGCATCTACACTTAGTGTGGTGCAGGGCCAGGAACGCTCCCAAATAGCATACCCGCATAACTGGTTATAATTTATGTATCATGTTTAGTATCACTGAATAGATAAAATAATGACCAGAAACATGCCAGACATATATATCCCCGATCGGAAGATCTTCTGCACAGATATGGCCAAAATGGGGAATTATGGTTTTTCACAGGTGCAACGCATTTACCCCTCCCTCAGAGAGACCCAGTTTTCAAATCTTCAAAGATATGGCACAGCCTAAGGACTTTCCTGTTTACTTCCTGTGACTCCACACAAACAGAACCATGGGCCGAACATCCTAAATCTGATAGCTTTATTTTCTCCTTGAATACTTCCTGTTGTGTATACCTGATCTCCACTAGAACATCTTTTTCTGTATATAAAAATATTTAGCACTGCTAGCCATTTTTTTCTAGACTACATCTGCAATTTATTAGTCAAACATTATCCATTTAAAATAAACCATAACTCCAAAAACTGTGTTCATAATTCTCTGGATTCATAATAAGTCTGTGTTGCAGCTTACCTGCAATATTGACTTAAAGGAAGGTAGAAGCCGATGCGTTCAATTTTTTCAGCAGTTGTCACATTCCAAACAAGGCCTTGTTCGATGTAATTGATTAACTTGTAAAATGTTTTCAACATATAAAAAAAATCACAATGGTTTCTTATCTGTGTGAATTCTTTGATGATACCTACATTTTAAATAATTAGTAAAACATTTCCCACATTCTGAACACGAATACTGCCTCTCTCCTGTGTGTCTTCTCTGATGTGCAGCAAGACCTGATTTCATTGTAAAACTTTTCCCACATTCTGGACATGAATAAGGCCTCTCTCCTGTGTGACTTCTCTGATGTAAAGTAAGATTTGCTTTTTGGCTGAAACATTTTCCACATTCTGAACATGAATAGGGCTTCTCTCCTGTGTGACGTCTTTGATGCACCATAAGATTTGATTTTTGGCTGAAACATTTCCCACATTCTGAACATGAATATGGCTTCTCTCCTGTGTGAGTTCTCTCATGTATAACGAGATCTGATTTCAGGCTGAAACGTTTCCCACATTCTAAACATGAATAGGGCTTCTCTCCTGTGTGAATTCTCTGATGAATCATTAGATTTGATTTTCGGATAAAAGATTTCTGGCATTCTGAACATGAAAAGGTCTTCTCTCCTGAATGAATTTTCTTATGTGTAACAAGATCTGATTTCTGGGAAAAACATTTCCCACAGTGTGAACAAGAGTACGGCTTCTCCCCTGTGTGCACTCTTGTGTGTGTAAAAAGACCTGATCTTGTTGAAAAGTGTTTCCCACATTTAGTACACTGAAACTTTTTACCCCCTTTGTGAGTTGTAGGTGAGGTAACAATCTGTGATTGGTCAGGAGGAGGTTCCTCACGATTAGGGGGATTATATGACAGATCTGTAGTGACAATCTGTGGCTGGTCAGGAGAAGGTTCCTCACGATTAGGGTGATTATATGACAGATCTGTACTGACAAGCTGTGATTGGTCAGGAGAAGGTTCCTCACGATTAGGGGGATTATATGACAGATCTGTACTGACAAGCTGTGGTTGGTCAGGAGAAGGTTCCTCATGATTAGCGGGATTATATGACAGATCTGTACTGACAAGCTGTGGATGTACAAGAAGGGTAATGAGGTTTTCTGCTGAGGTGTGCGGCATGATATCTTCATCTTCTACTTTATAATTACACGACAACATGAAGTTTACTTCCAGGGGATTATCTGTTAGAATTAATAAAAAGCTGTGTTACATTACCATCATTATCCACGCTGTAATCATCCAAGTAGATAAAACAGTTCAAGTTTGGAGCCAACATTCACAAACAATGCCTGACAGCAGGGACTTCCAACCAAGATGCCATGGCAGGCTGGAATACCATGACATGAAAACTCACAAGGGGTGCCACAACACTCACGGCCAGGGAGTCAGAATTAGGCACATTAGGGATTATTAGCTGCTGGCCAGTAGCACTATGGGAAATGCGATGAGGGAAAGTGCTGCAGGCAAGCTCTGCCCACGCTGCCCCTGTTCTGCTTCCCGGGTCTCCAGTCATTGCTCGGGTAAAAGTTTGGACCATTAAGGTGCCCATACACATTCAACAACTGTGAAAAGCACAATCCCACAGCTCTTTCCACCACACACATGAAAGTTCATCTAGGTCAAAACAACTCTGATGCAACCTTATCTCCCAGGGAACAGGAGCATTGGGCTATAAACATTAACATCCCCGATTTTACTTTGCCCCGACCTTATCTGTCAAAGAATACTTGACCCACCACCCCCCTGGACACATTAGAGACCTATCCAGCTGCCAAACACACCGTTATCAACAGGCTTTGGACAACTAAAGTTTAATATGAATGGGGTCCTTTTACACGGGATGTTTGTTGTCTACTTAAGCGTCCAAAAGTCATTCCAGAGGTTAGGCTTCCTGTTTCTCCACACAGAAGCGATAATCACTTAGTGCATGGAGGCGGTGCAGGTTGGGGATCGCTTCCAGCCACCCCCTCCATTCACAGCAGACAGGCAGTCTTTCATAGACGAACGATTGTCTGAATGCAACACCCCAGAGGAATTGACCCTGGGCACCTGACTACTGTGCAGAGCTGGGAGGGATAACTGTTGGCTTGTCATGGTGGCACTTACCAGGCTCTGGTCCCATAGGGATAACACGTAACCAAGGCCAGAGCAGGATCGCAGGCCAGCTTCGACACCTCTAAGATAGGGAGTACCAATAAACAGGATGGTGGGAGGAGTAGTACTTATAACTCGTGATGCCACCATTCCCACACAGGTATGCTACACGGTGGAGACATAACACAGAGACTTGTGTATAATACCTCGGGTCCTCAGGAAGAGTTAGAGCCCGGTATAGCCTTTACTTAAATAATAAACTTTTACAACAGGTGATGCAGGTACAATTCACTTTAAGTAGCAGCAAACTATAGCTCAGAGGTAGGGAGGATACACAGGATGAATGCGGTCCTACAGTCCACGTTATCTGTATGTCACTGTTCCTGGACTGGAAGCACTCCAGAGGAGGAAGGGGGTAGGGGCCATTCTGCAGACTCTCTGGCAGACCATTATTGACAGATAAGGCTTAAACAATAAACACCCTACATGGCAGGTGCATTGGTGTGACTCAGTGAAGTACCTAAGTGCAGTGATCTCAACTATGGACAGCCACACAGGAAAAGCCTGTAGTGTGAACTGGTACCTGTTCAGATTTAGTGTAGGTCTCGCTCTCTCTGGTGCTGGGACTCACTCCATTTACATCCACACTCAAAACGCTATGGGAATTGCTCCTCTTCCTCCATCTTCACCTACATGGAAGCTGAAGGTGCTTCCATGCGGCTCTGTGTTAGCACTCTTAGGTCCCTGAACAAGATGGCACTCACAGATTCAAGATAGAACTCTCGTCCCACTCTCAAGCGCTCCTATTTATCTCCGCGGGGATGAAAGAAACAGCTATGGCAGAAGTCTGCGGTATTCTCCATATCTTTTCAATGGGGCTAGCGCTGCTCCCCATTGAAAAGACTGTCGATATCCCGTTTTTTTCCTTGCACTGCGCTGCGAGAGTTTTCACTTACTCTCGCAGCGCAGTGGAGAAAAAAACACCAGTGGGTGTCCGCCCTACCGTGTTTCCCCGAAAATAAGGCACTCCTGAAAGTAAGACACATTAAGAAATTTGCAGAAGTCGCAAATATAAGGCACACCCCGATAGTAAGGCATACTAAAGTGTGCAGGCAAGTCAAGAGGCCTGTCCCCTGCTGCCATTCCCGTTGTCTCCTACCTCCAGATGTATAGGTAGATCTGCAGACAGTCTGCTGTTATCCTGTCCCTGCTGTGCTGCACGAGTGTGCTGTTGTGAGCTGGAAAAGTACATACTGTATGTTCTGTTCCTGCTGTACATGTCTGCTGTGATGAGCTCCCCCTGGTGGCTGGAAGCTGCAATACCATCCCTGCTTACAAGTGGTACAGGAACTTCTGTCTGCAGACAGGTACGATACTTTACAGCCCTTATTTTTTTTTATGGCTCTGTGTGTGAGTCAGGCAACGATATGTGTGATTCTTAAGGCAGGGTTCTCACAGAGTGTATTTCCAGCCTTAGGGAGTGAGCATTACAGTCTCCAGACAGTGTGTGGGAGCCAGGAGTGTCAAGAAATTCAGCAGGAAATTCCGCGTTCAGATGTTTATGATGATGTGCCAGAAAATGATGACATGACTGTCATTGAGTAATTTTTGCTTTGTTTTCACAGTTTGTCTAGCTATATTGGTTTGTGGTGACAACTACGGTACTGTGCAGTATATACGGTAATAAATGTTCTTTTTTTTTTTTGTTAAACAATAAATGTGAATTCTTCTTCATTGAAAAATAAGACACCCCTGAAAATAAGACGTAGCACATATTTGGGAGCAAAAATTAATATAAGACGCGTCTTATTTTCGGGGAAACAGGGTAATAGTCTGAAAAATATGACAAATATATTTCTTTTGTTTTCTCCACTACATATGTAAATCTCTCCTTACCCTGTGATATCGGAGGCTGGTGGTCCTCCATCATGACGTCCTTGTACAGATCCTTGTTTTCTTCTAAATACTCCCACTCCTCCATGGAGAAATAGACAGCGACATCCTGACACCTTATAGGAACCTGACAACACAATGATCCTGTCATTACCCAGACTCCTCTAGTGCTGTTACTGTATAATTTCCCAGCATTCCCAGCAGTGTCACCTCTCCAGTCAGCAGCTCAGTGATCTTGTTGGTGAGTTCTAGGATCTTCTGCTCATATATCGGTAAGTGAGGAGGGGCCTCTGTGATGGGGCTCTGGCTCCTGCTCCATCCTCCTGACTCATGGAGATGGCTGTTGGGAGTCGCACCGTCATCCGATGTCTTCACTATTATGTAATCCTGGGTATAGAGAGAGAGACATGTAGGGGACTATTACTTCCTATAATGTATTTTTTTCCTTAGTCTGACTCGTTACATAATAAACTAAGATGATAGAAATACAGAACAGTTTACCTCTCCGGTCAGCAGGTAGATGATATCCAAGGTGAAGCTTAATATTCTCTTGGTAATCTCATTGCTGTTCTTCTCCATCCTCGGTGGGTCATTCATGAGGACCATTTTGGATGAGGACATGAGAGAACTTAACAAACTGGAGGGTTCTAGTGCTGCCGGCCCTTTATGAGAGAAGGAGAGACTCTAAATCATACGGGGACATCATCATGTGTGATATACAGAGCCTCACTCACTGAGCATTGAGAGACGCAGGTTCTCAGAGCCGTCACCACATGTATACGGGTATGTTCACACAGACGGCAGATGTTTGCTGGGGATATTGACATTCCAGGGCAAGTTCCACAACAAATCTGCACCCATTATAATCAGTGGGAATCTGCGCTATAATCCATATGATACAGATTTTTCCACATTCAGATATGTAATCCCCGTGCAGAAAAAAAAAAAAGTTTTGCGTCACTTTTCGTGGATTCTATACTATTTGCATGCCGATAATTACACACACAGATTTGCAGAAATCCACACTTCGCGGTATGCACGTGGAAAAATCAATGTTGAATTCTGCGATCTGTATCACGGCTGCCATCTGCTAATGGCTTTTAGGCCTCATGTCCACGGGGAAAATCAGGCCCGCCGCGGATTCTCCATGCAGAATCCTGTAGTGGGTCCCTCCTGCCCCGCGGACATGAGGCCTAAAAATAAGAATAAACTCACCTGTCCGGACGCTGCGGATCTTCCCTCTGTCGCGGCCAAATCTTCTTTCTTTCCGAAGAAAGTCCGCAGCAGAACAGGGAAGGTCCGCAGCGTCCAGACAGGTGAGTTTTAATTCTGGTACAGGTGTTCCGCGGATCCGGACGGCTTCCATAGGCTTCAATAGAAGCCTGCGGGAGCCGTCCCTGCGGGAGACCCGCACTAAAATGGAGCATGTCGCGTTTTTTTTCCCGCCTGAAGGGAAAAATGACATCCGCAGGTATTTAATGCATCCCTATGGGGCGCAGATCCGCGTGCGGGAAAAATGCTGCGGATTTTAAATCATCTTTTCCCCGTGGCCTCATGTCCACGGGGAAAATCAGGCCCGCTACGGATTCTCCATGTAGAATCCGTAGCGGGTCCCTCCTGCCCCGCGGACATGAGGTGTTAGGGAATTCAATGTTCCGTCAATATGCTGTGGGGCTCCAAATCAGAGGTGGTTATGGCAGCCACCATGAGAAAGCAATAGACACAGGCATCACGGTCGTGTCTTAGAGCAATCTGAGTTTATTGTGTGCATTGTCTTTCTTATACAAAAAATAGTAGGCGTATCAGAGGTTGAACTGCTTTACAGAGGTCGACCTGTTTTACTGGTACATAATTTTGTCTTCTCTATAAACAATGCTTTATTTGTTTGTATGTAGACATCGTGTCTGGTATCCTGATTATCATCACACTCTACATATTAATCACATGCCCTACCTAGACAGCAGACAATGATCAAAGCATTCCTCACAACCTTTGTAAACAAAAGCTGAACAAGATCTTGGAGACATGATGGACATTTAAGATTACACCTCCACTTCATTTAGCAGAGCTTTTCATAGGACACAGAATAGAGTGTACAATTTAGGCCTACAGCCTCCGGAAACGTATATTACAGATGGATGAAATGTATACATATATAAGTTTTCATGTTCATAACCCTCACAGTGGCATAAAAATAAGAATTAACTCACCTCTCGCCCGCTCCGGATCTTCCCTGCGCCGCGGCTTCATCTTCTCTCCATCGCGACCGGATCTTTTTTCTTCGGCCCGGTGGATGCGCAGGGCACGTCGGTTGTGTGCCCCACGCATGCGCCGGCCCGAAGAAAAAATATCCGGCCCCGACAGAGAAAAGATGAAGCCGCGGCGAAGGGAAGATCCGGAGCAGGTGAGTAAATTCCGATTTTGGTCTCCCGCGGATCCGGGCAGCTTCCATTGGCTTCAATAGAAGCCTGCGGGAGACCCGCACGAAAATGGAGCATGGTCTGGATTTTTTCATGCTCCATTTTTTTTTATTCCCTTTTATTGACGATCCGCGGGTATTTATCTACCCACGGGTGGTCAATGCATCCCTATGGGGTGCGGATCCGCGTGCAGGAGAAGAGTTAAAATCCGCTGCGGATTTTAATTCTTCTTTTGCCCGTGGACATGCTCCATTGAGGCCTCATGTCCACTGGGAAAATCAGATCCGCTGCAGATTCATAACGCGGATTTGGGCTGCGGATGCACTGTAATTGTCTTTTATTTTTCATGTGGGAGATCAATTGAGCTATGTGCCCTATGAGCTCCCGCACGCGTGATCCGCACTACAATGGAGCATGGCCAGATTTTTTCATGCTCCAGAAATTTTTTAATTCACTTTTAAATACCATCCGCGGGTGGTCAATGCATTCCTATGGGGCGCCGATCCGCGTGCGGGAAAAACGCTGCGGATTTTAATTCTTATTTTCCCCGTGGACATGAGGCCTTAGGATGGACTCGCTATTTCTGGCATCTCACAGATCCCGGCACACACTATGTATTCAAACTCTGTGCGTGAAAAGAGGTTCTGCAGCAGCTGAGGTCTGCATCAGATGTAAAGGGAACCCGTCCCCATGAACATGCCGTCCGATCTGTCAGCCTCCTCTTATAGAGCAGGAGGAGCCCAGCAGATATATTGTTGTGTGGGGGATATTCTGTATCAGCTGGTATTTAACCCCTTCCTGCACTGTACATTTATGGCGCTGGCAGGACGCACCTCCCACACGGTGGTATAACGGTACGCCGCGGCTCAGTGTCCGTACCGCCAGCAGCCGCTGTCACATAGCGCTGACACCCGGCTACATCACTGGGATCAACACTCACTGGGCATTACACGGTTGCCTTGGTAACTATACCGCCGAGCGTCCAGCAGCGCCTCCCCGCGCCCGATGACAGATCAATAGGATCGCTCACACAAAATACGCGCATGTGAGCGAAAACACTGAAATATATGGGTTCTATTCACTGCATATTGTGCGCAAATACATCCGTGTGAAGCCGGCGTAACAGAAGGGAGGCCGAAAAATACAAGGAAACCGTGCGAAACCCTCCGGCGTCTCTTACCTGCCGGCCGGAGTCACACGCAGAGCTCTGATATCAGTGTGCTGTATATGTGTATATATATCCTCCGGCTGATAACAGAGACAACAGCAGAGACCAGGCCATGCTACACTGCAATAACCAAAGGACCTGTGATGATGTCACTACCATGTGATCAGTAGGGGCGGAGCTCAGCAGTGAGGAGGGCTGAATCACACAACCCAAACAACCAATCAGGTTGCTGGAATTGCTGAATATGGCAGAGGTGTTGCAGAAATTGATAATATGCGTGAAGAGGATATGTGGGCATAATAACATCTTCTTCCCCACCTCTGCAACAATCAGCAATTCCAGCAACCTGATTGGTTGTTTGCCTTGGCTGATTCAACCTGCTTGGTTGTTAGGGCCGAGGTAGGGAGTAAAAGGCTAATATGCGATATGTGGTGGCTGAAGGACCAGTGATGATGTCACTGTCATGGCGGTGTGCTGATGGTCATGTGATCAGTATATAAGGGGCGGAGCTCCCATGTTATTTATGTTACAGTGTCACCAGTAGAGCAAAGAGTGATTCTTCTCAGTGAGAGAAACCAAGTAATCTTGTAGATCGGAGACCTTCTAATGGCCAACAATAATACATGATGTTACAGCCAGCGTCTTACTGCCCGTCTTACTGCCCGTCTTGCTGCCCGTCTTGCTGCCCGTGTTCTGGGGTGTCCTACAAGTAGCTGCATTACCCCTGTAATGTAAGGAGCCGTAAGACCTGCTGACATGTACGGACCGGATACAGATCCCCTATAAGATCCCGGACACATTCACATGTTCCACGTCTGATGTTGTGTACCTGATCCTCTGCAGTAAATGTCCTGTTGGGGGCTTCATGGCGGAGAAACAGGACAAAAACTGAAAGCGAGGATGAGAACGAAAGTAAGATCCCGTCGGGGACATCGCCGGAGACATGGATAACGGCGATCACGTGATCAGGACCGCATACCGCAGCCCACGTGAAATCTCCAGGCTCTTAGCTGCCTTTTGTATGCAGGAGCAGGGAGATTTTAAATTTTCTGGACCCTCCACAGCTTTTGCGCATGCGCCTGTCAAGAGACTCATGCTAGTAGCTGGGGAAAGGTCCACAAATAAACATTGCAGCAGGGGACACATCTGTGGGCCTTAGGTAAGTGATTTAATCTCCCCTCGCAGTTACCACTTGTGAGGAGATGAAACTTTATCTTTTTAAACTTTTTTTTAAACTTTACATAATTGCTATCCATTGGATAACAGCGATCACATGATCGGGGCGGGTCGCACACCGCAGCACCTGGTGACATCTCCCTGCTCTCGGCTACGTTGACAGCCGGGAGCAGGGAGATTTTAAATTTGCTGGGCCCTCCAGCGTTTTCCGTCCAGCGCGCATGCGCACAAGGCGGCAGCTGGTCCTTTCAGGACTAGATCGCCGCAGGACATCACGGAGGCGAGCAGTGTCAGCTCCGATCCGTGAGGGGAGATGAAACTTTAACTGTCTTTTACTTTTATGCGATTACAGTTATCCATTGGTTACCAGCAATCACGTGACCGGGGGTTGCACACCGTGGCCCCTCATGACAGCTCCAATCTGTCAGTCGATACACACAAAGACCCCGGGGCTTTTGTCTGTAGGTTCGGCGTGTTTTTACGGCCCAGGGGAGTAAAGCCCAAAGACTCAGGACGTGAAAACACGTATGGGTGGTCACTAAGGGGTTACATTGCTAAAGGTTTGTAAATAAGACCGGTTGCACACGAGCAGATTTAAATTACGGCTTCTGCGATTGCATCTGCGCAGATTATACACAGTAACTGACTTTCGCCGGTTGAGGAGAGGATTTGCAGATTCCGCTCGTGGAAGAAAAATCGCAGCATGCTCTATTTTACCGATGATTGCTCCCAGAATGTACTAATACAAGAGGGCAGGTAGAAGCACCACAACTCCCAGCATGCAGACAACCAGACGTCTATATGGAGGAGCATTACACAGCTGTAGGTATTAATGAACAACCACCCCCACACCTTCCTTATCCTGGGGGATGGGGGAGGGGAAGGGTGTCGGCAGCTACTTAGTACTATATTTGTACACAGATGTAACATACAGAGGGGTCAGGCCACTTAGTACATGTAGTGCACCCTGCAGGCTTACAAGGTGTGAGTAGTTGTTCATCAGTCCATGCACCTGTGTAATGCTCCTCCATATAGCAGTCTGGCTATCTGCATGCTGGAGGTTGTGGTACTTCTACTTGCCCTCTTGCATTAGTACATTTGAAGTAGGATATTTGACAGGACAACTCAGGATCTTCGCAGGAAATGGGTATTTTATTTTATGTGCGCACCGACCATGGTCGATTTACAAAGTAGGATTCTAACAGCCTTATACAGTGTGGGCGGGCCTAATAAAAGCCAACACTTATTGGTTCATCTTATTTCTTATACCCGCTATGTACATACGGATGCATGGTGAGGAGAACAGTGTCATACCGGGGGGGGGGGGGGGGGGCAATCTTAGGATCAAATTACAACACTGTGAGCAGAGAAAACTTAGAATATACTCCAGGTCTCTGGCTGATAAGAGAGGCAATAGCAGTTAAAGTACATTAATTTTTCTATGTCCTCGTACCCCATTTCCCTCCCTTTGATAGCTATCACTTGCTTATAGCCTATCATCCTAATTTAGGGGTTTATGCCCCCATTGACTTGAGTATAGCCTGTCTATCCCATGCTCCATCAGTGTAGATCCATGTTTTAGAGGGAGCGCATACTTGATTATAGCATATGATCTGTAAACCATGTTCATATATGTAGTAGGTGGTCTTATTGTATGTGTAACCCCCTACTTGTCTCCCCTTACCCATGTAGTAAGTATGGTACACCAATGTTCCTGTGATGCGTGTACCCATTATAATCTCTTGTATAAATTTTTATCACAATTATTGGGACAAGTCCAAATTTCCTGTATAGCGTAATCCCACCACCCCAACACAGTTTTTAGTAGGTTCTTTGTTCTTCCTGTTGTCTTGCAGCTGTAGTTCTGCCCTCACCTAGGTGTTTGAGGGAAAAACAATGTCTCTGTGAAGAAAACACTGTCTCTATGTAGTAAACACTGTCAGATGGTGGCTCCTGAGCTTCCTGGAGGTGACAAGTACTCTGTCTGGTCCAAGGCACTTCTAGAGGTTTTTAAGGTGAGCTTCAGGGAATCTGGCGGGTATGTTAAGCAGGCATGGTCAGTATAGGCCACTTTAACTCTGGGCTGGTGGATTCAAGGTCCCATCTCGGCAACTTTAACAGCAGTCGGGGTAGACGGGATAACGGTGTATGGACATGTCCACCTAGGTTTACGAGGCTTCTGGTGCCAATCTTTCACCCAGACTTTATACCCTAAAAGAAAAAAGAAGTCCACAGCTGTATCCAGACATATAGGTAACTTTTGCACAGCAATAGTGAAACAAGTAGGTAACCCTTCTCCTGCTCTTTTGGCGATGGTTGCCATGGTCTTACCCTGGGCAAACATCTGCTGGTGATTTATCATCTCTCCCACTATTTTGTTGCCTGCTCTAATTCCCAACACTACTTGGCTAGGCCTACCCTACATCATCTTAAGAGGGGAATAACCAGTTATTTTGATTCTGAGCAGAGCAATGGGTAGGACTTATGACTATTTTAGGCGAGTCTCCTGACAGAGCGTCTCTAAGGCAAGTTTTAAAGTCCAGTTCATGCGCTCAGCCTTTCCTGAGCTCTGTGTGCAAAGTACAATTTCCAACTGATCGTGAGGCAGCTGGCTAGCTCTTGTTCGATCTCTACAGCAAAGGCTGGTCCGTTGTATGACCAAATCCACATTGGTAGACCGTGTCTTGGAATTATGTCTCTCAGTAGTACTTTGGCCACTTCGGTCAATTTTTCAGTCCTAGTGGGGTAGGCCTCCATCCACTCAGTGTGAGTGCAGACATAAACCAGGGGATACTTACATACATCAGCTGCAGGCATTCGAGTAAAGTCCACTAGTACATCTTGGAAGAGAGCAGCTCCATAAGATTGTATCCCTGACGTCTTCAAAGGTCCTTGTCTGGGACTATTTTCAGCATAAATGAGACATAATCTGGTGCTCACCTGGTAAATCTTGGGATTTACAGCACATTTTGGCTTAGATCTTCCATAGTGGTGGACCCATAGCGTGTCCTCATGCGCTTTCTTGATGTTCTCCGTCGCTAGTGCTGTTGCAGCCACACTTCTTCCATCCGAGGGAATGAACCAACGCTTAGGGGTGTATTTTCCATCTTCTGTCTCTAGTCACTCCTGTTTACTTTGATTGTAGCACAGGTTCTACCCTGTTTCCCTGAAAATAAGACATACCCTGAAAATAAGACATAGCATCATTTTCCAGAATTTTTGAGGATGCAAAATGATTTTTCAGGCTTTTTGAGGATGCTTGAAATATAAACCCTACTCCCAAATTAAGCCCTGCTAACAGTTAATTAAAAAAGTCAATTTAAATAGTGTCCAGGCAGCTATACATGTAAAAAAGTTAAACCTTTTTGAACAAAAATGAATATGACACTGTCTTATTTTTGGGGAAACACAGTAGTTGCTGAGGGGAACCAGGAAAAAGGCTTGTGGCTTTAACAGAACTTTTGGCGTTTTGGAGAGTGTCCGCTTGCTTGGCATCAGCATCTGCCTCTCTGTCTCCTTGTGCCATGAGTGAGTCTCCCTTCTGTTTTCCTTTGCCGTAAATGACCCATGCCTCTCCTGACAGTTCCAGAATGAGAAGAAAATGCTTCACTTCTTGACCCACTCAAGGGATCAGACTCTTTTCTTTTTTTCAGGGCCCCATGAAGATGGAGTGTGAGGAAGGCATACTTTGATTCAGTGAAGATATTGACTTTCACCCCAGCTGCCAGCTGAAGGTTTCTGATAAGTGCAATAAGTTCTGCCTTTTGAGCTGAAGCTCCTTTGGGCAGCGGTTCTGCTCTTGTAGTAGTCTGTAGACTGACCACTGTATATTAAACATAGCATATGCCTTCAGCCATGAAGCTGCTACCAGCTGTGTACTATTCGACATCAGGAGCTTCAAGCGGTGTATCCTGTAGATCAGGATGGTTGCTGAAAATTTCATCCATCACCTCCCAGCAGTTATAGTCAGGGGTTTAAGTTCTAGTGAGCAACAGAGTTGCTGGATTTAGAGTAGTACACACTTCCAACTTCAGTCTTGGGTTTTTACATAGGAGGCCTTGGTATTTGATCATGTGAAAATTTGTCAGCCAGTGGTGACCTTTGCAGTCCATCAGTTAGGACAGAAGGTAGCACTTGTACTGTAAGATCTTGACCCAGGGTTAGCTTGTCAGCCTCCATAACCAAGGCCACTGTTGCTGCCAGTCTTCTCAGGCAGGGAGGGCATCCCATGGCTGCATTACCAAGTTGCTTGGAGAGATAGGCAACAGGTTGATGCTATGATCCCATCATCTAGGTGATCACCAGTCTCTTCTTCTAATGACCATACAGAATAAGTGGTTTCTCCAGATTAGGCAAGGCCAGTGAGGGTGTTTTTAGAAGAGCTTGCTTGATGCTGTCATAGGCCCTTGTATGTTCCTGCTTCCAGCAGAAGGGGGCATCTTTATCTCCCTTTGTGACTTTGTTAAGGGGTTTGGCCATTTTAGCAAGGTCAGGTATCCTGCAGAATCCGGCAGCTCCAAGGAATTCTCCGACTTGTTCTGGTGGTTGGTAATGGGATATTGTAGATGACCTACTTTCTTTCAACTCCTAGTTGTACCTTCCCTTGCGAGATCTGAAATCCTAGGTATTTAACAGTTGCTTGGCAGATCTGTGACTTCTTCCTTGAGACTTTGTACCTTGCTTCATAGAGATGACGAAGCACTGTCTCACTGTGCTGCAGATTTCATTCAGAGGTAGATTCAGTTATGAGGTCATTCACATACTGTAGCAATACATTGCCTGGCTGGGAATTCTTCTTAGGTCAATACCAAGAGCTTCTCCGAAGAGTGCGGGTGAGTTCTTGAGCCCTTGGGGCAAATGGTACTTTTCTCCAGTTCTTGGGTCTTCCCATTGGAAGGCAAAGATAAGCTAACCGTCCTTTGTCAGCCTAACAGTGAAGAAAGAGTCTTTCAGATTCAGCACAGTAAAGTGGGTAGCTTCTCCTGGTATCAGTCCAAGCAGTGTGTACGGCCAGTTGGGCATTGTTTGATGCAAAGTAACCACAGCCTGATTCAGTGCTCTGAGATCCTGGATTGGGTGATACTTTGTTCTTCTAGGTTTCTTCACAGGCTGGAGAGGGGTGTTCCAGGATGATTGGCATGTCTGCAGGATACCGTACTTCAGAAACTTTTACAGATGCAGTGTGATGTCATGGCAGGTAGCAGATGGTAGGTGGTTTTGCTTGATAGACACCTGTTGTGCCCCTGGCTTCAGCTGCACTGTGGCTGGAGGTATATTCTTCTTATGTATTCTAGTGTGGAACCACTGTGTTGTCACTCCGGGCAGGAAAACCACTCGGTGAAACTGACAGCTGACCCAGAGACTGGATACTCACTCCTCAGCGTGTAGCTTGGTACGAGGTGGAAACTAGGACTGAGCTAGCCCTGCATTGGTGAGGAATATGAAATCCCTGCCTAACAGAGAGCAGGGTCATTGTCCTGACAAAACCGGCCCTGAGCTAGAACCTGGGCGCTGACTAACCCTGTCACGATCCCAACACCAGAACGGGTCATACCAAGCAGGCATAGAGGTCAAGGCTGAGAGTAGGTAACAGAGAACCTGGAATGTACAAAAGTTGCAAATGGCTACAGCAGACTGGAGATCAGTAGCAACAGAGATCACTGTAGAAGTAGCAGCCAGAAGCGGTCATACAATTCTGAGCTAGTCCTGGTGGATCATCTTCCGCTTATTTTCTTAGCAGCTTCATTACTAGGTCCGGGGTGGGACTTGAGTGATCTGGCTCATGAAAGACAGCAAACAATCTCCATTCTTCCTCCTGAGGCACTGTGAGAGGATGTGGGCGGGAGTTGGAACATCTTTTTCAAGTTGTGAAGGCATCTGTCCTTCCATTTCAAAGGACACTCGAGCCTGTAGTTTTCTCATCATATCCTGTCGCAATATTGGTATTGGGCAGTCCAGTAGATGCAGGAATTAATGAGTGACTTCTTTGGGTTATAACTAAATATTCAGCTCCAGTATCAACCATAAAGTTCACAGAATGATCCCATACATTTACTCTGACCATAGGTTCCATCCTCATTCAGCATTATCTTCATACAGCAGAACAATATGAGCAAAACAAGATGTAGGTTATGGGGGCAGGTGTGAGTGGCTCTGCCATGTGCTCATCTCTGGTAGTGGCCATTTTGGGCCTAGCCCTTTCCTCCTTCTCTTCCTGTATGAGCAGAGAATGTGAGAGGGCAGTCTCTAGTCGTCTTACACCTTCTGCATTAGTCTCCAGCAAAGGGGCGATGTTGGGGCCCACCCTTCTGTACATATGAAGGAGGTAGGTTGTTTCGGGTGTTGTACGGGGGTGGGGTGTCTTGACTGCATTGCTGCAGGCCATCTTTTAAATTTTTTTTAACAGTCCTTTGTTCTCCAGCAATTGTGCACTGTAACTTTCTTCTAATGTCACTATTATCACCCTGTCCGTGCCTCCAGAAATGTAGGATTATGGTCTATCAAGAACTCCCTAAAACTTGACAATCCCCTTTCTGATAATTTTTTAATTACCATTCCTGTTTGCATAAGCTCATAATAAAGACAGTGTAATTCACTTCACTACAAGTTTGTTTTCATTACAAGTTTCTATTCCATTAACACAAAAAAGTACCTCTGCAAGAATTCTTACATTAGAAGATCAACACACATTCCTCCATCTTTTCTTACCGCTAGACTATCTAGCTGAAAGGGAGGGGTGACAGGGGAAAGTAAAACTGCAGCTTTATCAAACGTGTGCGAGAATCAAGCATTTTTTTAAACTATTTGTAAACTACACAGAGCCTGTATCACATTAAGCTATTTGTAAATGTGACTCCATTCAATACTAGTGTAGCCTATATTCCCCCTTTTCTCCCTGTTAAACAACTACATGTGCAGGCAATTTAAACACAATGCCAGGGAAAGTGACTTCAGGTGGGTGCCAACACAAACTGCAGGCAGATAACCGGGGGAAGTTGAATATTCCTATGCAATTCGGAGAAGGCACCCATCATTGCACTAATACTTATGCAAGCATTTCGATGCCAGGTAAAAGGTACATCAATGAGAGGTGAGAAGCCCGTGCCTGTTGTGGAGTTAAGATGGTGCTTGAGTGGCTGTCCAAAGTATGACAACAGATTCTAAAATAGCTGCTGGGCCATGGCTGGCACTGAAATGGCCACCGGGGACATGGCCTGACTGGGTGATGGTAAGGGGTGGTTCTGCACACTAAACAAGTATCAAGGTATGCAGACTGCTACTGGCCACATAAACAACATGGCCATCTATGCAATAGGTAGGAAACACCCTTCATGACACGTCCAGGGTGGAGCCCTCAGATGGTGAAGAAGGGCTGACTTTTGTCTTTCACACAAAGCACTTGTAAAAAATTGCTATCTTGTAACTTCAACTATCTTTCTTTTACTTTTCGTCACCTACTTAAACATTCTTCACTGGGTCTTTTCTAACTTGAGCAATCGTTTATCAGCTAAAATTCCTTTATTTTTAACTGACATTTTTTTCACACCTTCTTGTCTAAACAACAGTCAATTTTCCATCACTAACTTTAAAGGGGTTGTCTCATGAAAGCATGTGGGGTTATGCACTTCTGTATGGCCATATTAATGCACTTTGTAATATACATCGTGCATTAATTATGAGCCATACAGAAGTTATTCACTTACCTGTTCCGTTGCTGGCGTCCTCATCTCCATGGATCCGTCTAAAATCGCCTCTTCTGGCGATTTTAGACGCGCTTGAGCTGTGCGGTCTTCTGCCTTCTGAATGGGGCCGCTCGTGCCGGAGAGCTGCTCCTTGTAGCTCCGCCCCGTCACGTGTGCCGATTCCAGCCAATCAGGAGGCTGGAATCGGCAATGGACCTCACAGTGAAGATCCCGGCGGCCATCTTACTAAGGTAAGTAAGAAGGAGGAAGAAGTCGCCGCAGCGCGGGGATTCAGGTAAGTACTACCCGTTTTTTTTTTATTTAACACATGCATCGGGTTTGTCTCGCGCCGAACGGGGGGCCTATTGAATAAAAAAAAAACCCGTTTCGGCGTGAGACAACCCCTTTAAGATACCATTTACTGAAATTCCAAATGTGACAATTGAGGTAGTATTGAAATCCTTGGTAGATGCCATCTATCAACCTTATTTACTTTAGACTAGCAAGGTTCGTTAGCAAATATCCATGAACCGTACTACGATGACCTCCAGTCATCATTATTATTCAAGATGTCTTCACTTGGAATTCCCATCAAGCTACTAAGGTCTCTCTGGGGCATGGCCAGGACCCCCTACTGCCCATATGGGAGAGGTCATTTATTTGCGATGGCCTCTATACCATCGCTACCATACTATCTCAGAATACCGTGTCTTACCTTTTGTAGTTTCCCTCAAATGAACGTCACCGTACACAGTCCATTTCCTGGGATCTGTCTGAGTTCCCTTTATTCCACTGAGAGGTAGACAGATATCTGAGCAGAGTTTTCAGTCGTTCCAGAGAAATCTCTGTCTGGCGCCACGACGGTCATTTGCGAAAACATTCCCATAAAAACTCTGAGGGAATTCAGGTGGCAAAAAGCCGTCCCTGACAAATCCCGGACGTGCCCCCATATGTAATAGGATATTTAACAGGACAACTCAGGATCTTCTCAAGAAATGCTTATTTTATTTTATGTGCGCACAGACCCTGGTCGTTTCACATCTTTCACCCAGAGTACTTATAAAATAGGATTCTAACAGCTTTATACAGTGTGGGCAGGCTTATTAAAAGCTAACACTTATTGGTTTATCTTATCTCTTATACCAGCTACGTACATACAGATGCATGGTATTGGTAACTATATGGCCACATTCTGTAGCTTGTAATGGTGGTTGAATAACTGACATCCAGTTCAGCATCATCCTGCAATGTTTATTAGAAGGAAGGCAAAACCAGATGCATTAGAAATCTTTTTTTTGCATTTTTAACATTATAAATAGGAATTTGGTTTCCTTGTAAAATGTTTTCCACATATAGAAATCAAAGTCTTTCTTTGTGTGATACCTAGATCTGGTATGAGTAGTAAAACATTTCCCACACTATAAACATGAATAAGGCCTCTCTCCTGTGTGACTTCTCTGATGTCTAGTAAGATTTGATTTCTTTGAAAAATATTTCCCACATTCTGTACATGCATAGGGCTTCTCTCCTGTGTGACTTCTCTCATGAGTAGAAAGACTTGATTTCTTTGTAAAACATTTCCCACATTCTGAACATGAATAAGGTTTCTCTCCTGTGTGAGTTCTCTCATGTATAACAAGACCAGATTTCCAGATGAAACCTTTCCCACATTCCAAACAGGAAAATTGCTTCAGTCTTGTGTGAATTCTCTGATGATTAACAACATCCGATTTGCTTGTAAAATATTTCCCACAGTCTGAACATGAAAATGGCTTCTCTATTGTGTGACTTCTCTGATGTATAACAAGTTTTGATTTTTGAATAAAAGATTTCCTGCATACTGAACATGAAAATGGCTTCTCTCCTGTGTGAACTCTCTCATGTATAACGAGTTTTGATTTCCGGGGGAAAAGTTTCCTGCATACTGAACATGAATGCAGCTTTTTTCCTGTGTGACTTCTCTCATGTGCAATATAGTGTGATCTATAGGCAAAACATTTCCCACAGTGTGAACAAGAGTACGGCTTCTCCCCTGTGTGCACTCTTGTGTGTGTAAAAAGACCTGATCTTCCATAAAACTGCTTTCCATTTTCACCACACTGAAACTCTTTACCCCCGTTGTAAATTGTAGGTGAGATAAGAATCTGAGATTGGTCAGGAGAAGGTTCCTCATGATTAGGGGGATTATATGACAGATCTGTACTGACAAGCTGTGGGTGTACAGGAAGGGTGATGAGGTTTTCCGCTGAAGAGCGCTGCATGATATCTTCATCTTCTACTTTATAATTACATGATAACATCAAGTTTCCTTCTAAATTCTCAGGGGGATTATCTGTTAGGATTAAGAAAGAAAAAAAAAAAAGGTTTAGCGTTTTTTTTCTTCAAATCACAAAACTACAAAAAGACCGTGTATTAGGCTGGAAACACATTTGTGGCTTTTCATGTCATTTGAGCTGCAGTTTTTGAGATAAACCCAGAACTGGATCCGACAAGGCCTAGAAATAAAGCGCTTCTTTATATTTTCTAAACAGAGACAAAAAACTATTCATGTGATTCCGGCCTTTGTATGTACTTCGCCTTATGAGGCATCGATTCATGCAGGTTTTATAGAAAACCTACCACATACGGCTTACTTTATTGTAAATATCAATATCCCCCAAAAGTAAAAAGAATTCTAAATATGACTCTTAATATGCAGTCTATGTTTAATTTACGGAGAAGACCCAACTCTGCATGGGGTTGGAGTCCTCACTTCTGGGTTGATGATTACGGCAGTGCCTTCCCACAAGCCCCAAGGCTCCATACACTTCGAATGCAAAAAAACAAAAGTCTGCACATCTGTAACGGGCTGCTGGTAAGTGCCCAGGATGGTGCAGAGATGACAAACGGAGGCAGAAGAAGCACTTTTTTGGACAACTAAAGTCTAATGTATGGGGCGGGCTTTACATGGGACAATTGTTGTCCAGTTAAGCGCCCCAAAGGTTATGGCTTCTGTTTTTTTACACAGAAGTGATAATTACTTAGGCTGTTTTCACACGACCGAGAAAATCGTGCAAGATTTGTGCATTGCGAGACGCATAAATCTGGCATAAATATGAAGCCCGTTCTTTTGAATGGAGTCATATACATGCGTGATTTTTCGTTGGAACACATCGCCCATTATTTTTAATGGGAAACACTTGCCGATTCCCCTACCCGGCTGTAAGCCGCACCAGGGGATCACTGCAACCCAGAAGTGATGGGAGGCGTTTGACAGAAAAACGCCTTGCATCCGCCGGCTGGGGATCGCTTTCGACCGCCATTCACAGCAAGCACGGAGTCTTTCATAGATGAACAATTGTCAGATTACACGGGCCAAATCGCCTTTGAATTTTAGGCTTGTAGAAACTGAACAACAAGTGAACAAGTTGCCGTTCTTCGTTCATTCACCGGCAGCGTTTACACTGAATGATGATTGTTCAGTTTCGCACAATCCAGCTATAACCTTAATGATAATTGTTCTGTGTACAAGCCCCCTTAGACACAAACAGTTACCAGCATTTTTTCTGATAAAATGTGTATCAAATAGCCTGAAAAATATGACAAATATTTTTTTTTTCTCCACCACATATGTAACTCTCTTCTTACCCTGTGATGTAAGAGGCTGGTGGTTCTCCATCTTGACGTCCTCGTGCAGATCCTTGTGTTCTTCTAAATACTCCCACTCCTCCATGGAGAAATAGACAGCGACATCCTGACACCTTATAGGAACCTGACAACACAATGATACCGTCATTACCCAGACTCCTCTAGTGCTGTTACTGTATAATTACCCATCATTCCCAGCAGGGTCACCTCTCCAGTCAGCAGCTCAGTGATCTTGTTGGTGAGTTCTAGGATCTTCTGCTCATGTATTGGTAAGTGAGGAGGAGCCTCTGTGATGGGGCTCTGGCTCCTGCTCCATCCTCCAGTCTCATGGAGATGGCTGTTGGGAGTCGTATCGTCACCCGATGCCTTCTTCACTATTGTGTAATCCTGAGTATGGAGAGAGACAGAGGATTGAACCCAGTATTCATCCCACAGTGGAAAGTGATAGAATGTGATCCTGCTGTACAGAGGTCTATAAGGGACACTAGATGGACCATGTGTTCTCCTCCCAATTCCAATATTTACCATGTCTAATTAGATGTCAACTTAGTGGCAAATATCAAAGTCTCAAGGCTGAGCTCAGTCTATGTGATCCTGGTGGTTCCTGGCTGCCCTTTCCTCCTCATTACAAGGAGCCTACTTACCATTCTCATTGCTCCTACAACATTACTATTAGCTCATTGGTTCCCACCATACAGAACTGACCATATTGGGGGCCGATCTTCACATTTTCTGCTGTTCACTTCTTTAGTTCATCCTCACTTGGAAGGTCTGGAAGCCGTTATACAGGACACTGGATTGTTCCTATTACTTTGTATAATGTATTTTCTCTTCTCTTAGTCTGACTTGTTACATAATACAATAAAGTTGATACAAATATAGAAAGCTTACCTCTCCGGTCAGCAGGTAGATGATCTCTAAGGTGAAGTTTAATATTCTCTTGGTAATCTCATTGCTGGTCTTCTCCAGCCTCAGTGGGTCATTCATGAGGACCATTTTGGATGAGGACATGAGAGAACTGGAGGAACTGGAGGGTTCTAGTGCTGCCAGCCCTTTATGAGAAAAAAGACCCTAAATCATACAGGAGACATCATCATGTGTGATATACAGAACCTCACTTACTGAGCATTGAGAGACACACGTTCTCAGAGCCGCATGTATATGGGTATGTTCACACAGACGGCAGATTTTTGCTGTAGATACTGATATTCCATCCCATTATAATCAGTGAGAATCTGTTCTATAATATGTATGATACAGAATTTTTCCATATGCAGACTTGAAATCCCCATGCAGAAAAAAAAAATAAAAGTTGCGTGTTGCTGTTGGTGGGTTCCATGCTATTTCCATGCACAGATTTACACAGTTCACGGTATCCATGTGGAAAAATCCATGTTGAATTCTGCGATTCGAAGAGCCTTAAAGGGCCACTCTGGGGATTTTTTTTGCCATTCACTATGTAGGTATCCCCCAGTATATATAAGTGGGCTAGTGTTACCTTGGTTAGTTATTCCTTCCTGTCTGAGTCTCCCAGCCTCCTTCTCCCCAGATGGTCATGTGATCTCACCAGCCAAGATCTACTTGGGGATATGTATTCAGCTTCTAGTCAGTTTCACAGTCTGTGTGATGCTCTTACATGAATGCTGCCACAGAAACTGACTAGAAGGGGACACTGACATACCTATCACGGTTACTGATGGTGAACACACAGCTCCTGGCACATAGGTATAATAGAGGAGATCACAGCTCATCCTCCTGAATGTATACTTATGTCTGTGGCTTATTTAGATGAATATAGAAGGTAATGATAATTAACAGGGATTGCCCACTTCTAAACTATTGAGGGCCTATATTCAGGATGGGCGATCAATAGAAGATCAGCAAGGGTCTGCTGTCCAGCATCTCCGCTAATCAGCTGTTCACTGGACCAGTGCTCTTGTGCACTGAGCTTTTTTCCTCAGGAACTAGACAGCTCCATTTTCACTGCAGTTGCCAGGGTTGCTATTACAGGCAAAGCCAGCAGCTTTTTAGCTGATTTTGGGGGTGAGGGGGCGTAACTGACTAGGCCAGACTACTAGGTCTGTTCATCCTTCTTTCAAGTCCTCTCTCCACTTGCCGAGATTATGACCTATTGAGTCTAATCACTCCTAGATCACCCAGGTGGGGTCATCTCTTACCTATAACATGTCTGGATATTGTGGATATTAACATATGGTTTGCTGTGTTACAGCTGCCCATGACTATTATTTGTATATCTGTTTAATAAAAGTTATATTTTAATAAGGACCTTTTTCAGTGATTCCTACAGCCAACGTTCGCAATCTCATTCAACGGGAACTTTGCCTGTAATACCAAGCCTGGCCACTGCAGTGGCGACAGAGCTATCAGCTTCCAGCAATAATCAGCTCAGTGCATGAGTGCAAACAACTTTTCAAAAAGGCTTCTGTGCAGCGGACCCCCGCTGATCCACTAATGTTGGCCTTTCCTGTCAATACGCCATTAATACTTTACTACTGGACAAACCCTTTTAACTGTCCACTCAGCAGACAGAAATGGTATAGCCTGATGTGCTGACAAAGTACAAAAAAATCTCACCATCAAGATGGTGCCCGATAAGCATCAGGCAGGTGGCTGCAGTACATAGGGGAGACCGCCAGAGTGAGGGGGCAGGGACCCCCACAATCAGGTGAGGAGGCAGGGATTGAAAAATATGTTTTCACCAGAGTGTCCCTTTAAAGTGGTATTCCCAACATGGACATGTATGCCATATCCACGGTATGTGCTACAAATGTCTAATAGATGTAGGTACCACCTCTGGGACTTGTACCTATTGTGGAAAGTGAGGGTTACTTGCCTGGAATCTCTCGCTTACTTTCCCCTGCCCAGGGGTTGGCAGCACCACAATGACATGCAGAAACATCAGGTAAAGTCCAAATGCTGGTCTATTTCAACAATCTGAGGCTTTATTCCCATGGGCGCATATACGGCGTGTTTTCACACCCGGGCGCATATACGATACCCATGTGAAGCATTGGTTTCCAATGCAGCCGGTCACACGGGCGTATATATGTTGCGTAAATACGCCGGCAGCGTGAAAAATAGAACATATACGCAGCGGCGCATATACGCCCAGCCAAAACATAGTTCTGGAACTATGTTTTGGCCAATATACGCCGGCAGATCCTATAGACTCCGATGGGAGCAGGGAAAGAGAAGGGAGGGGGAGGCATTTTTGCAGTTTGCAACGCTGCGAAAAACTTACAGGTGCTTCTATATAGGCATTGGAAGGCATCCCGAGGATTTTAGCAGAGCTAGGATGGTGGAGCTGGTGGAACAGAGCCCTGACCATGTCAGTGCAGCCATCTGCTTAATTAGGAACAGCTTTGTCTTCTGCTCCTGGGCTTTGCTCTGAACCAACTGTTTCAGCAGCTTCTCCATTCTTGTGGGGTCCATTTGCAATTTTTCGCTTTCGTTCTGACTTTGGACCTCAGGGTCCACACTGCCTACATCTTCTATCTCTCTAGAAGCAGCCCTTTTCCCTTCTTTGCACCTTTAGTACTATCTGTCCCCTCTCTGTCTAAAGGCATATTTGTACCAAATTCCCCACGGGCGTTGGCTGCACCCCCTATAGCAACCTGTTCACACTGACTTTATCTGGGGAACATTACTATACACAGAAAACATTGCACAATCCCCCACACAGAAGGTCACATTCCCTGCCCTGCCCTGCAACAAAGATTGTGAGGTGGGACCTTAGTCCCATGTGGTGTGGCAACACTGATGTGTAGCTGTAGGTGAAGGAGTTGGATGCTGTTCAGTACCCAGAAAAGCTGAGTGCTGAAATACCTTTGAAGTAGGCTTCAGCAAAGGTTGTTACCCCCCCCCCCCCCCCCCAGGGGGTCTCTGATGTCCTACAGCCCCTCTGAAGCCAGAGCAGAAACTGTTTATATTAGTTGATAAAGACTGGCAACTTCTTCGCCCCCATTTACCAAAGGCCAAAAGCCAGACCTGATAACTTTTGGAGGCAAAGTTGACAAAAGGACAAGTAAGTCTCTTGCCGATTATCTTGTAACATCATTTTTGTATTTTTCTGTAAATAAGCACTGCTCTTTTCTTTGAGAATTAAACGTTAAATTAATTAGTGAGCCTCATCCGTGTTAACACGAAACCATATTCTCCGAAGATTGTATTCATAAATCGGGTTCCAATTTACTGTTACGAAACTGGTGGTGGCAGCTGTATGCATATTGTAGAGCTCTGGGGTGCGTTAGACCGGATCAGGTGGGTAATTTGAGCTTCTGCTTCGCATGCGTGCACAAGTCTGAGAACGCTAGATACAAATCAGCCTGTATTCAAACGACTGCCAGCTTGCAACACTGCAGAGTGTTTGAGGACAGAGGTGGGACCTATAGGTATCATCCCTTCCCCTCTCTCCTCTTGTCCAGTGTAGGACAAATTGGTTTACATCACTGGGCTAGGCGGATTGCTGTAGAGTTGTGGCTGTGGCTCATGGTCGCCCATCCGGTGTCTTAGGAAGTGGAGTACCAGTCACCCCCCAATCTAAGAGCCTTCCTCCTTCTCCTCATCCTGCTGCTACGTGGCAAAGACATTATGCATTTCATATGACTTTGCATAATCATGTTCACCATCCTGCAAGAAAGCCACATTATCAGAATGTTCCAGTCCATATTGCCCCCTTTCATCAGACCTTGCTTTCCCCACTCCCCTGACTTGATGTGTGGCACTGCAGCTGCTCCTCTGGACCCACAGATGACAGTTCTTGAACACTTGCAGTTTTTGTATGAGCCTGTACTGGATCCTTTCCCTCGCACAGTCGGAAAAAAATGGGGAGCGTCCGTGGCCAATACAAACTCCACTTGCAATCTCTTACATTTTGTCCAGACACATGTCACTTTATCATATGGAGTCTCAAAGATTAGACTCACCATCTCATCAGTCTCTGGACAGCAATGAAGGAATGGCAAAATGTCCGGCATAACTGCTGACCTGTCCTGCTGTGGATCCAAGTCCACTGACAGTGGGATCCCACCCACTATTGGCTTGCAGGTTCTCATCTCCAACTTTGCTTGCACTGGACTCCTGGACTCTCTTATGGACAACTGTCCATTTTGTCACACCTCCAGACACAGTCAACAGGTTTCCTGTCAACAGCCTCCCGCTGTTGACATCCTCTGCCAATGGCAACTGCAATTTTTGTCCTCCTGTCCCTTCAAGCGCTGTTCCAAGGCTCTTTAAATGCCTCCAGCAACACAGCTCACAGCAGACGTCCTCTGTACACTCATTGCTCTCTAGGTTTGTGTGCCCTTCCGTTTGCCAGCACATCCTCCACCATATGTGGCTAGTGGGGGTTATTTGCCCGAGATCTCCAGCTTTCTTTCCCCTGCCCAGGGGTGGCAGCACTGCAATGATGTCCAGAAAGGGAGTGAATTTCTTACCGAAAATTCCTTTTTCCCCGAGTCATCCTGACGGCAGACATGGAGGTTGCACCTTGACCTTGTAGGGACAGGAAGCAAGAGACTTCAAAAGGCTCCTCCTGCCTCCCATTCACCAGTGTCTTCTAAATTACTTACATGGACATGTCGTGGTTAACCAAGGAAGATTTTTATTGCTCCGAAACAAAATTAACATGGTTAGTTCTATTTTGAACATAAACAATAAGAGGGTAGCTTACCCGGCTTAAACGAAGGAAATATGCACAAATTTACCGCATAAACAAAAAAATGTCCAATATAGGAGCCTCTGGGCTACTGGTTCGCGCCCACACAGACGTAGGTACCACCGTGTGAATTTTCGGGAGGGAAATACGTGCCGTCAGGATGACTCGGGAAAAAGGAATTTTCGGTAAGAAATTCACTCCCTTTTCCCGGCGTCATCCTGACGGCAGACATGGAGTATACCAAATTAACTCTTAGGGAGGGACCACCGCTTGCAGGACCTTTCTCCCGAAAGAGAGATCGGAGGAGAGGTCCGTATTTAGCCTGTAGTGTTTTGTGAAGGTATGCAGGTTGGACCATGTGGCTGCCTTACAAATTTGATCCGGCGTCGCCATGGCCCTCTCTGCCCAGGAGCAGGATACTGCCCTGGTTGAATGGGCCTTGAGTCCTTCAGGGATAGAACTGTTGCCGGAAGAGTAGGCCTGCTGGATGGTGGATTTTATCCAGCGGCTAATGGATCTTCTAGAAGCCGCTCTTCCTCTGCCCGGCCCCTGGAATTGGACAAAAAGACAATCAGCCTTCCTGAAAGATGAAGTCTGTTCTAGGTAGCGTAAAATGGCCCTCCTTACATCCAGGCTGTGGTAGTCTCTTTCCCTATCATTCTGGGGATTTTGGCAGAAGGAGGGAAGAATAATTTCTTGCTGCCTATGGAACTTTGAGGCTACCTTGGGGAGAAAAAAGGGGTCTGTTTTTAGTATGACCCTATCATCCTGGACTAGTAGGTAGGGTGTTTTGCAGGATAGGGCCTGGAGTTCACTTACGCGCCTCGCTGTAGTAATAGCTACCAGAAATACCGTTTTAAATGTGAGGAACCTAATTGTTACCTGATCAATAGGCTCAAAGGGGCTTTTGCACAGACTTTGGAGGACTAAGTTTAGGTCCCATGGGGGGACCGTACTACGGCTAATTGGTCTAATTCTTTCTGCCGCTTTTATAAACCTGCGGATCAATCTATGTTCCGCCAGGGGTTTATCTAGAATGGCTGAAAACGCTGATACCTGTACCCTCAGGATTCCCGGTCTCAGGTTTCTGTCTAGACCCTCCTGGAGGAAGTCCAAAATCTCCGCCACCGAAGTGTCGAGATTGGAGACTTCCAGCCCTCTCCAGGAGGAGAATCTTTTCCAGATTTTATTGTAGATCGCTGAAGTCACGGGCTTTCGGGACTGGCGTAATGTCGCAATAACTCTGGAGGATAAACCTTGCCTTATTAGCGTCTGTTCCTCAATATCCAGACCGCTAGGTTCAGCCTTTCTGAGTTGGGGCACAGAACTGGGCCCTGCACTAGAAGGTCCTTCCTGGATGGCAGGCGGATTGGCTCCGTGATGGCGAGCCTTAGAAGTACCGGAAACCATGCCCTTTTTTCCCAGTGTGGGGCGATCAGGATCAGCGTGATGTTGCTCTGCTGAACCTTCCGAAGAACTCTCGGGATCAGGGGTATGGGTGGGAAGGCATAAGCCAGACTGAAGTCCCACCTCTGGGAGAAGGCGTCTAATCCCTCGGCCCTGTCCCTTGGATCTAGGGAAAAGTAGGCTGGGCATTTTGAGTTCTTGCTGGTCGCGAACAAGTCCACCTGTGGACTGCCCCAGGTTTCCGTAATATGATGAAACTCCTCCTGGTTCAGAGACCATTCCCCGGGGTCCAGGCATCTTTGACTTAGAAAGTCGGCTGTCTGGTTCTGGGACCCTTTGAGATGGACCGCTGTTAGGGATTGTACCGTGGTCTCGGCCCATCAGAAGATCCGCGCTGTTAGTTTCAGCAGGTGAGGGTTCCTGGTGCCTCCCTGGTGGCGAATAACTGAAACTGCAGTCATATTATCACAGAAGATTTTTACATGTTTCTTCTTTAAGATGTCTTGGGTTCTGTGAAGCGCTTCCCAGATGGCCCTAAGTTCTCTGAAGTTCGATGACTGGGCACGCAACGTCGGCCCCCACTCGCCCTGGAGTAGGCACTGCCCTACTTGCGCTCCCCAGCCAGACTGGCTTGCATCTGTTACTACGGGGATGAAGGGTTCTGCCACCCATGGGAACTCTGCTTCAAGGATGTCAGATGACTGCCACCAGCGGAGGGACCTTAAGACAGCTGGAGACATGGGCATTCTCCTGTCCAGAGAGGTGGATGCCCCATCCCAGTTACCCAGGATGGATCTCTGTAGTGTCCTAGAGTGCGCCTGGGCCCAAGGGATAATACCGATACAGGAGGTCATGAGGCCCAGGAGCCTCATTGCATCCCTAATTACGATTTGCCTTCTCTGGCCGCCCTCCTGCGCTGCCAGTCTAAGACTCTCCTGTCTGGGGGGGGGGGGGGGGGGGGTAAAGACAAAGTCTGTGACACTGAGTCTATCTGTACCCCCAAAAAAGGTCTTCCGCGTCTCGGGGAGAAGGCTAGATTTGGGGAAGTTGACTATCCACCCCAATCTCTGGAAAAGGGAGATGACTCTGCTAGTATCGGTCCCTGAGGACCCTGGGTGAGGAAGCAATCACTAGGAAGTCGTCCAGGTACGGGATGATATTTATACCCGCTAGACGGAGATGAGCCACCATCTCTGCCACTATTTTAGAAAATATTCTGGGAGCCGTGGAAATGCCAAAGGGTAGGCACCGGAATTGAAAGTGACGCACACTGCTCCCTATCCTGATGGCAAACCTTAAATATTGGTGATGCTCCGGCAGGACTGGGACGTGATAGTACGCGTCCTTTAGGTCGACGGTACTCATGAAGTCCCCCCTTTCGATCAGCGTTACCGCTGACCTGACGGTCTCCATTTTAAATCTTTTGTAGGCAATAAATTTATTCAGGCCCTTCAAGTTAAGAATCATCCTGAAACTACCATTTGGCTTTCTGATCAGGAAGAGAGGCGAGTAGAATCCCTGGCACTGCTCTACTGTGGGGACCCGGACTATCGCCCCCATTTGCAGCAGCTTCGAGATTTCGTCTTTAAAGATATCCTGCAGGGTCGGGGATTGTGTGGGGGTGACTCTGAAGACATTGGGGGGCGGGTGAAGAACTCTATTCTGTACCCCTGAGCTATGAGTTGCAAGACCCACGGGTTGTCTGTAACCCCCTGCCATTCTCGGGAAAATTTCAGTAGTCTACCCCCCACCTGGCACTCTTCTATGGGGGTAGGGGTTGTTTTAGTCTTACCCCTGTCGCCTTTGGGGTAGGACCAGCGTCCCGTCTTCCCTTTGCCCCGATATGGCCTGAAGGATGGTTGACGTTTGTGAGAAAACCCAGTCCTCGCTTGGTCCGGGAAGCTGTGGGTTTTATCCGTAGCTCTTTTAAGGATCTCCTCCAGGTCTGCGCCAAAGATGTACCGGTCATGGAAGGGAATATTACATAGCCTCCCTTTAGATGCCGTGTCTGCCTTCCACATCTTCAGCCAGACTGCCCGCCTGGCCATATTAGATAATGCAGCACTCCTAGCCGCCAGTCTCATGGATTCGGCAGATGCGTCTGCCAGGAAGCCCGTAGCCGATTTCCATAGAGGCATGCATTCCAGTAATGCGTCTCTAGGGACCTTCTGTTTTATCTGGTCATCAAGTTCCCCTAACCAGAGGAACATTGACCTGGCCACGGACGTCGCTGCAATGTTGGACTCCAGCGTATAGGCCGTTGTTTGCCAGGCCCGTTTCATCAGGGCATCTACCCTGTTGTCCATTGGATCTTTAAGGTGGGAGGAGTCCTCAAACGGTAGGGCTGTCTTTTTAGTCATTCTGGCCACTTGCGCGTCCACCTTGGGGACATCCTCATAGATGTTCACGTCCTCTTCCGCAAACCGGAGTCTCTCTTTGTACTCATGGGATAGATAAAAGGTGTTTATCTGCTGAGGCCCATTCATCTGTGATCACTTTTTTTAAGATATCGTTTACAGGAAACATGATGCGGTTTCTCGGTCTGAGCCCACCGAACATGTCGTCCTGTACGGACCTAGGCTCAATCACATCCTCCAGCTTCATAGTGTCCCTGACCGCTTTGATCAGGTCGTCCAGCTCTGCTGATGAGAAATAGTATTTTCTATTCTCATCTCTGGAGTCCGGGGGATGGTCAAAGAGTTCGCCGTCTGACAGGTCGCCCAGGGATTGCTCAGACTCTGAGCTCGTCAGCGGCATGTGGCTCGCCCTCTTAGTGGCTCTTTTTTCCCGCTGTACTGGGGGGAGACTAGAGATTGATGCCCGGACCTCTTCACGGACCAGGGATCTAATATCCTCCCTGAAGGCGGCCTGTTCGTCCGTCAGGATTTTTGCGGTACAATCGGGACATAGCGGCTTTTTATATGTCTCGTCAAGTTTTTTGAGACACAGGGCGCATTTCCTGCATCTTTTTTTAAGGTCTTGTTTAGACCGGGTAGATTCCCTGTCCTGCAAAAATATATGCATGCACATAAGGGAAATAAACCGCCATACAATGCTAAATCCCCAGCACATCACCCCTGCAATTTGTCACACTTACGGTTTGCAGGGCTTCCATCTCTGGTTCCTTAGTAGTCATCATGCTAGGTAGCGATAGACAGGACCAGCCAGACAGATAAATCCTTCCCTGAAGGTGTGCTGTCAGTGGAAGCTTGCCGGGGGGTTTCCATTTTTAAATCTCCTGCCATTTCCGGGTTCTCCTGACAGCGTCTGACGTCACCGCGTCACGCTGCGTCTTTGGCCCCGCCCCCCAACGGCGCGTCATTGGCTCCGCCCCCTGCCACCGCACGAGGACGTGCCGGCATGCCTAGGGGAGAGAGGCATCTGAGCCTATGGCCCGCCGCTCTCCCCTGCCGAGAAAACGCTGTACGGAGCCGAAAGGAGGAAGGAGGGGACTCAGGGACCTGTGGTCCGCCGCTCCGACCATTGCGGTGGTGATCCCCGGGCGGTCAGACCTGTGGCCCGCCGTGCTCCCGGACCGCGCTGACTCTCCGGAGGGGAGGTAAACGGGGAGCAGCCCTGTGGACCGTCAGCCCCGCTTGTCAGCCAGATTCCCCTGGAAAGGTGAGAGGGGAAGCGGCCCCGTGGACCGGAAATCCCGGTGTTATCCTGTAGCTCCCTGGAGGGAGCACCTTTTGCATGTCCCTGTAGGGACAGGAAGCACTGGTGAATGGGAGGCAGGAGGAGCCTTTTGAAGTCTCTTGCTTCCTGTCCCTACAAGGTCAAGGTGCAACCTCCATGTCTGCCGTCAGGATGACGCCGGGAAAACATCAGGTAAAGTCCGGCATATCATATGCAACTTCTCACTGTTGTACGTGACAGTGCACACAGAAACACGTACCGCTTTTTCAGCGGACCTTCCAGGAAGGGACCTTCCGACTACCCCCTGTCCGCTCCATGATTCC
Organism: Eleutherodactylus coqui; assembly: GCF_035609145.1. Taxonomy (NCBI): domain Eukaryota; kingdom Metazoa; phylum Chordata; class Amphibia; order Anura; family Eleutherodactylidae; genus Eleutherodactylus; species Eleutherodactylus coqui. Next base: position 43,290,110 of record NC_089837.1, read on the forward strand.
AGGTCCCTCACAGACCAGCACCAGGTCTACATAGACCCCAGGCCTCAATGAACCTAAGCTCCACGAGCTTCAAGTACCCCAAGTTTGTGAGGGAGAGGAAATTTAATCTGTGTAGCCACACCCTTACAGGTGCAGGTCAACTAAACCAAACACAGTAACTGCGCTCAGAGGCCCCCTACAGGCTACTCTTGCTACTGCATTATCACACTATGTGAAGAACGGGGGTCCTCCACCCTTTTGGTGCGGCGGCCACCACATCCAGGGGGATTATGAATGCAAAGAGAACCCGTCCCGATGAACATGGCGTCCGATCTGTCAGCCTCCTCTTATAGAGCAGGAGGAGCCCAGCAGATATATTGTTGTGTAGAGGATATTCTGTATCAGCTGGTATTTAACCCTTTTCTGCACTGTACATTTATGGCGCTGGCGGGACGGACCTCCCACACGGTGGTGTAACGGTACGTCACGGCTCAGTGTCTGTCGAACAGCTGACAACACGCTAAAATCACTGGCTTCAATGCTTGCTGGGCAATACGCGGTTGCCTTGGTAAATTCCCCATGCCTGATGACAGATTAGTAGGACAGGCATGTTCTATCTGCAAGAGGTGGCTCCTTAGGTGCTCTGAAGCAACTCCCTGTCATCTGCAACAGAGCCACAACGGCCTCTTCACGGCGTTATTGAGATTTTATTTATTTTATGAGTAAATCGTGACGCCAGTGCTACGTTAGCGCAAGAATGTTAAATGTGATGCAATTAAGAAATCACAAGAACAAGGGCTTCACAAACAAAGACTTAACAACTTTTTCCCCATTGCTTTGTTGATGTTGGAAGCAATCATATATCAGTGGACACGTACAAGCCTTTCATTAAAAGTGGTTATTTTCTTTACATCTTACCATTAACAGGGATAATGTACATGGGATTCCTCAGGTTACAGACAGAGATGACGCTCGGGGTAACATATGGCAGCGCTGGTAGTTTTTCTTGGGCCGGTTTAATGGCTCATCAGGGGCGTGAACTGTGAGCAGTATACAGCTTTGTTTTGGCCCAGGTTATGAGGGTATTCCATGGCTCTGGTGTCTGTAATTATAACTCTGCCCTGTATATGGGGCCCTCTCCTCATGGTAAAATGTATACTTTTGGCTTATCTCTCGTGTCTCGGCCACCTCGCAGGGACTCTCTTGTGACAGGCTACAACTCGCCTCTGGATCCAACAACTCTTCCGGTAGCCTCCGGCAGCTCCCTGACTGCAATGTTGACCAGGATCTTTCTTCTCCTGGTCATCCTAACTCTCTCTCTATACACACTAAAGGCCCATTTAGACACAACGATTATCGCTCAAAAGATGTCTTTTGAGCGACTTTTGAGCAATAATTGATGTGTCTATTTGCGGTGCAAGGTGATCGCTCAAACGTTGAGCGATCACCTTGCGCTCTGAGCGAGGAATGCAGAAGACAAACGGGGCCAGCTGTTCCCCGCTGGCCAGCTCTGTTCTTCATACCCTGCCTGTCTTCAGGGCGCGGGATACAGCTGAAACAATATTGTCAGCTATAACCCGCTGTGAATCTCTGATAAGGCTGATTGTTTTTTTTCAGCTTGCTAAAAGACAACGATCAGCGGCTAGTTAACGAAAACTGCACAATGTCAGTGCAGTTACACACAACGATTATTACTCAAAAGACGGCTTTTGAGCGATAATCGCTGTGTCTAAATGGGCTTTAACACTGTCCCTCCCTCTCTCTCTGATGGACGCCTGAAGATTTTCACTATCCAACTCTTTCACTTGTCTGACTAACTCCTCTCAACCAAACATAAGCTCACACTGACTATCTATATGGTCCACTTGTTTACCAGTCGACTTACTGACAAACTCTCTGCGCACTTAAGGCGCACTTGTAAGGACTCATTCACATAGGCGACAAAGTCGTGCGATTTTATCGCGTTGCCACAATGCTACAAATCATATGTATGGGAAGCCCATAAGGGTTTCTTCACACATGCCATGTTTTGTAGCATGCAACAACCCAACACAAAAACCTTTTGGGTCCGGCGATATGCCCGCGGCTCGTGAGGTTTTGTAGCCCATGTTTCCCTATGGAGCCTTCTCTGTCGTATCACACGAAAATCGCATTTTTGTTCGGTGTGTGCAACTTTGACCGTAGGAAATCCTACTGTCAAAGCTATAATCTAAGCCCCGGCTGCAGGAAAAATAAAAAAAATTCACATACATCCCCTTACAAGTGCTCTCTGACGCCGCAGCAGCTTCTCTCCGGGGCCCGGCATTGTTTCTCTTCATCCTCTTCTGGCCGGGGATTGAAAAATCGCTGCTTCCTGGAAGCCCTGGCTGTGATTGGTTGACGCTTAGCCAATCACAGCCAGCGCTGGATGAGTGGCTGTGAGTGAACCAAGAGAGAGGAAGAGGTGATGTATACATGTATACTTATTTTTTTCTTCAGCTACGGTTTATTCTCGGGGTAGGGCTTATATTTCAAGCCCCTCCCCCCAAAAAAAATCCTACATGTGGTGCTACAAAGTTGCTCTACCACTGCAAGAAACCGCAGTAATATCGCACGGACCAGCAATGGGAGATCGCTGCGAGTTTCTTGCAGCGATGCCATGTCGCTTGTGTGAACGAGGCCCAACTACGACACAACTCCTCTCTTCACTCCCCAGACCCCCATCATCAACAGCCTCCCAACTGTCACTCCACTGGCTTGCAGCCAATCAGAGTTTAATCTGCCGGCAACCAATGAGAATCATCTGTCCACCTGGCAGATTATTAATATCTCTGTCGTAGGGCAAATTAAGTAGTGGTTAACCCCGGCTGGTTATACATGAACTGAGTGCTGCTATTTAAAGGCAAGGCGCTTTTGTAGGACTCATTCGGGCCACCACATATCGGCCGAAATAAGACCAAAAAAAGTGTAAGAAAACTGTGCAAAACCCCTCCGGCGCCTCTTACCTGCCGTCCGGAATCACACGCAGAGCTCTGATACTGTAATACAAAGCAGCAACCGTCAGCTGTGAATACATCTGATATCAGTATATATATCCACTGGCTGATAACAGAGACAGCAGCAAGTACCAGGACCTGCTACACTGCAATGGAACCTGTGATGACATCACCATCATGTGATCACTACGGGCAGAGTTCAGCAGGTAGGAGGAGAAGTGGTGGCTGAAGGACCTGTGATGATGTCACCATCATGTGATCAGTATATAAGGGGCGGAGCTCAGCAGGGAGAGGATGATAAGTGGTGGCTAAAAGACCTGTGATGACGTCACTGTCACGGTGGTGTGCTGATGGTCATGTGATGTGACAGGGGTGAGCTCCGATGTTAAGTATAGAGTAGAAAGAAACAAGTTTGTTACGGTGTCACCAGTAGAGCAAAATGTGATTGTTCTCAGCAAGCGAAACCAAGTAATCTTGTAGATATGAAACTTTTGTTAATGGCCAACAATAATACATGATGTTACAGCCAGCGTCTTACTGCCCATCTTATTGCCCATCTTACTGCCCATCTTACTGCCCATCTTGCTGCCCATGGCGGTGCCGCTGAGCTGTAGGAATGTCTCTTTGTCAAAGGAGAAATAATTGTGTGTGAGGAAGAATCTTGTGAGTTGTAACACCGATTCAGGGGCAACCCCATTGGGCTAAAGGTGTGCCTGTGGGATGGTAGAATATAAGGACTCCACATCCATCATGGCCAGGATGGCATCATCGGGGAGTGGGAACCTATGGCTGATAGTTTGTTCAGTAGCTCGGTGGTGTCCTTTAAGTAGCTGCATTGCCCTCTGACACACAAAGAGGAACTTACCCCTGTAATGTAAGGAGCTGTAAGACCTGCTAGCATGTACGCACCTCAGACAGGATACAAACCCCCAACACACAGCAGGACTACACAACATCCACGTCCGATGTCGTGTACCAGATCCTCTGCAGTAAATGTTCTGTAGGGGGGCTTTATGTTGGAGAAACAGGACAAAAACTGAAAGCAAGGATGAGATCTCATCACCACACAAAGAAAGACAGAATTACCTGTGGTGGGGCAGTTTTCTAGTCAAGGACACAACATACAAACTATGAAGGTTACTATACTAAAAGGCAACTTCAAATCAGAACATCATAGAATAATTTGGGAGCACAAGTTTATAACCATGTTTGATACTTTCAAGAACAGAATGAACCTCGGAGGGGGCTTCATGCATCATTGGAGATTATGAGAAATCTATAGCAGAGATAACATGCAGACCTGGTGACTCCCTAACACTAATTCAGAGACCATAAAACTTTCACATCCCTTATCAGTGGACTAATTAAAGTGGTTCTGTTATTAACAAGAAAAAAAAACTATATTTATCTATTCCTCCTCTGTCTGTCTACTTACCAGATCTTCACCTTACATATCTTCTAATGTCTCCTGCAGTCCCGGGGGGGTCACTTCACCTCCAGGTGGCTGATTCTTCTGTTTTCTGTGTGACTCTTTTCTGCTGTACGCTATGTCACTAGTTTACAGCCTGGCACAGGGAGCGCTGAGCTATTGCCGAGACTGTTCTTGCATCCTGTCACTGCAATAGATCAGCATTCCTTCCTAGCCAGTGAAGGTTACGCCATAGGGACGAGACCTTCACTGCAGAAGGCTTCATGTCCTAAGTAGGTTTGTAACATCATGTCTCTTTGTAAGGCATTAAAAGGTATCATATCTACAAGATTACTTGGTTTCTCTTGCTGAGAACAGTCACAGTATGGAGTAGAAGAAATGGAAGACTTGATGGATTTGTTGTCTTTAACCCCTTCCAGCCCAATAATTTAATATTATCCCTAAATGTCTTGCTGAGATTTTCCCTGAAGCTGATGCCACCCCGATGCAGGGAAATATTAGCAGTACTGTGTGCCCATAGTTATGGAACTCTGTCTTTTGCACCCCTGTCGCCTCAGGGCTCACTCACACGGCGTGCGGTTGTGTAGATACGCTGCGTATTTATGTGCCTGGTGTGTATTTTCATTTTCTTGCATTGTTTTCTGCACATGTAAACAGAAAGTGAGGGCTGCATATTTTCTACACTTCTCGTTCACGTTACACAGGCATAAATATCATCGTTGGCTCGTTCGCTTATCGTTTAAATTGTGCTCTTTCAGTCCCTCTCAGTCACCTATAAGGTGAACGTGTAACTAACATGTAGGTAGTTCACCAGTGAACGTGAAAGACTGAATGATTCTCTTGAGTGAGTCAACAATATATCTGCTGTATTAACAGGTTACATGACAGCAAAGGAACTAGTGATGCACATGTATGCTAATCAGTTGTCTCAAACACACCTGAAACAACTAATCAAGGACTCCATTAGTTGCAGCAAGTGTCCTTGAAATAAAACACATCAAATACCTGGGCTGGCTAGGGGCTTTCTTGGCTGAGTAAGTCAGTGAATATTTTTACAGATACAGTTGGAAGTCTGTATGCTCAGAGTTAAAGGAGCATTGGTACAATATCTGGATGTGGCAGAAATAGTTAGTAATTACCAGCTGCCATCAGATTCCTGAAGAGGTAGGTGGGCAACAACTGTCAAGTAACTGCAAAAGACCTGCAGCAAGATTGGTGGCCGCAGGCACTGAGGTTTACATTTTGCACAGCACGACCTTATTCACACAAGATTTTTATGTGGCTATTTAGCTGCGATAAAACGTCCGAAAATTGCGACCATGTGAAGCATTGGATTCCAATGCATTCAATTAAATGGGTGATTTTCGGGCTCTTGAAAAAAAATTTAACCTCAAAATGTGGAGCATTTTCAGTGGCTCAGTGATGCTATAGTGAAGCATGGCAGTGGCTCGGTGATGCTACAGTGAAGCCTTGCAGTTGCTCGGTGATGCTACAGTGAAGCTTTGCAGTTGCTCGGTGATGCTACCGTGAAGCCTTGCAGTGGCTCCGTTATGTTATAGCGAAGCCTGGCAGTGGCTTGGTGATGCTATAGTGAAGCCTTGCAGTGGCTCAATAATTCTATAGTGAAGCCGGGCAGTGGCTCCGTCATGCTACAGTGAAGCCTGGGGGTGGCTCGGTGAAGCTACAGTGAAGCCTGGCACTGGCTCCGGGATGCTACAGTGAAGCCTGGCACTGGCTCCGTGATGCTAAAGTGAAACCTGGCACTGGCTCCGTGATGCTAAAGTGAAACCTGGCACTGGTTCCGTGATGCTACAGTGAAGCCTGGCACTGGCTCTGTGATGCTACAGTGAAACCTGGCGGTGGCTCGGTGAGGCTACAGTGAAGCCTGGCGGTGGCTCCGTGATGCTACAGTGAAGCCTGGCACTGGCTCCGTGATGCTAAAGTGAAGCCTGGCACTGGCTCCGTGATGCTAAAGTGAAGCCTGGCACTGGTTCCGTGATGCTACAGTGAAGCCTGGCACTGGCTCTGTGATGCTACAGTGAAATCTGGCGGTGGCTCGGTGAGGCTACAGTGAAGCCTGGCGGTGGCTCCGTGATGCTACAGTGAAGCCTGGCGGTGGCTCCGTGATGCTACAGTGAAGCCTGGCACTGGCTCCGTGATGCTAAAGTGAAGCCTGGCACTGGCTCCGTGATGCTAAAGTGAAGCCTGGCACTGGTTCCATGATGCTACAGTGAAGCCTGGCACTGGCTCTGTGATGCTACAGTGAAACCTGGCGGTGGCTCGGTGATGCTACAGTGAAGCCTGGCACTGGCTCTGCGATGCTAAAGTGAAGCCTGGCACTGGCTCTGTGATGCTACAGTGAAACCTGGCGGTGGCTCGGTGAGGCTACAGTGAAGCCTGGCAGTGGCTCCGTGATGCTACAGTGAAGCCTGGCACTGGCTCTGCGATGCTAAAGTGAAGCCTGGCACTAGCTCTGTGAAGCTACAGTAAAGCCTGGCACTGGCACTGGCTCTGTGAAGCTACAGTGAAGCCTGACACTGGCTTGGTGAAGCTACAGTGAAGCCTGGCGGTGGCTTGGTGATGCTCTGGGGCTGCTTTGCTTCTTCTGACCCTAGAAACCTGCAACATGTGGAGGGCTAGATGGATTCAATCAAGTATCAAACTCCGAGGTGAAAATATCATGCCTTTGTGAAAAAAGCTAAAGCTTGGACGTCATTGGCCCATCTAAACTGCAAAGTCCACCAAGGCTTGGTGTCAGATTATCTGACTTGCACCTCATAGAACATCTTTGGTGGGATGTGTAGAAGATGATTGCAGCATGCAAACCCAAGTATATCAGTACACTGGAGGACATTGCTGTGATGATTGGGCTAAAGTCCTCCGGAACGCAGTCAGAAGCCGGTATCTAGCTATGCATTATCTTTAACACAGGTCATAACAAGAGCAGCTCTTTACTGCCCAGAGATCAGGGCTGGTACTGCACCGCTTTTCTGTGTACTAATGTCGGGATTGGGGACAGCAGGTCAGGCGGAGGCAAGGAGCTATAGGAGCAGCTAAGTGCCACAGAGTATGTAAGAGAAAATTGCAAACTTATCAACATGCTCTCTTCCCTAGGAATCAGTCTTACTAACTTTGCAATTTTCTCTGACTTAAGGTAGCTTTGCACCGGCCGACAAGGTAAAAATGTCTGCTCTCTGGATATGTTTTGGCGCTTTGTGCTCATCCAAGTGCTGTCATTGCTGAAGACAGGCTCAATAGAAAGTCAATGGGCCGATTTCAGCTAGTGAGCAGTGACACCACTCGGCTGAGCCCTTCAGTTGGCTCCTTCTAGCGATTAGTGAGGGTCCCAACCGAAGACCCCCCGCAAGCAAAACTTTTGACACGTCCCTATGACATCTCAAAAGTTTTTTTTTTAGAAAGCGCAGTTAAGCTGGTTTATGTCGAAATACATTTTAGCACTTCTTCACACTGACGCTGCGGGTTCAGTTTTCCTGCTCATTTATGGCAGCAGAAAAACGTAATTCATGGGTCGAATGGATCTCTCCCCAGACGGAAACGAGCGGCATTGACCGTTCCCCATTCTTGTATTATAACTGACTTCAGTGATAAAGGCTCAGAATGGAACATTCAGATGAGTGTGAAAGGATCGTAAGTGTTTTCTATATACTTTAATGGGGAAAAAAAAATAAAAATCGCATCACCGTCACATGCACATCACATGGCATACGAGTGCCATGCTTTTTTTTCCTAAGGCCCGATAGGAAACAATAGGCAACAGCTTCTGCGGGAACGTCCAAAAATAGAACATGCTGCGATCAGGTTCCTCACTGCGAGGGGAAAAAAGTGCTCATGTGAATCAATCCACTTAAAAGAATGGATTTCATATGTGTGCGCCTTATAAATGCATCGCACAAAACTCACGTGAGTTTCTTGTTCATGTGAATAGGCCCTAAAAGGGGCATTTTCGTGATAAATTTGAATTACTGGTTATGTTAGTTGTCACGGCCAAATTTTGGAAATCTGACATGTCACTGTAACATAGAATAATTCCGTAAAGGTTTTGCATATCCAGCTGATTCTGACATTGTTCTTTCAACACATATTGTACTTCATTTAGGTAGTAAAATTAGACTGATAAATATCCACAAATTCTATTAAAAGCGCTAGAATTGGGAAAATTGTGAAAAATTTTTAGTTTTTTTCACATGGGCTCACATGACCATATGTGGAATCTGCTTGCAGATCCAAGATATGAGCCTGGCCGTGACATAAATGCGTTCTCACACAGACAGTCATGTGCAGGACACCTTTTTTGTTTATAATTCCCACAACGTTGCTTAGCAATGATGCAGGTGCCAGTAGTCATATACAATGTAAATTTCTCAGGCCCTCCCCGACTTTTGTGCATGTGCTCATCGTTCCTCCTGCGGGGCATGCACAGAATGCAGGGAAGATCCATGGAGGAGTATCGCACCGGGATTCAAATGTGGAGGCCTCCGGTAAGTTTCATCTCCTCTGACTGATCGCATGGGTGAGGGGTGATTACTAGAGATGAGCGAACGTACTCGTCCGAGCTTGATATTCGTGCGAATATTAGGGTGTTCGGGATGCTCGTTACTCTTAACGAGTACCACGCGGTGTTCCGGTTACTTTCACTTTCCTCTGTGAGACGTTAGCGCGCTTTTCTGGCCAATTGAAAGACAGGGAAGGCATTACAACTTCCCCCTGTGACGTTTAAGCCCTATACCACCCCCCTGCAGTGAGTGGCTGGGGAGATAAGGTGTCACCCGAGTATATATATCTGCCCTTCCCGCGGCTCGCTACGGATGTATTCTGACATTAGTTCAGGGAAAGTGGTATCGTGTTGGAGCTGCTATAGGGAGAGTGTTAGGTGTATTGTAGGCTTCAAGAACCCCAACGGTCCTTCTAAAGGCCATAAATAGTCTCTATATGCGCTCAGTGGGGCCGGCGGCAGCAGCGCCGACCCCATTGAGAACATATAGAAGACAAATCCTTCTTTTCTGCCACAGCTGTAACAGCTGTAGCAGAGAAGAACGATGTTTGCCCATTGAATTCAATGGAACCAGCAATACAGCAGGTTCCACTGAATGCAATGGGCTGCCGGCGATCGCAGGCTGAATGGTCGGGAAGGGGTTAAATATATAACCCCTTCCCTGCAATTCATCCAGAAATGTGATACACTAAAAATATATACCGGCGTATAAGGCGACGGGACGTATAAGACGACCCCCCAACTGTCACCTTATACGCCGGCAATACAGTGGAGCAAAGAATAAAAAGCATTACTCACTTCTTCAGACGATCTGCGCCGCTCCTGTAGACTGTCACTCCTTCCTGGTGTTCTGCGGTGCTCCTGCAGGCTGTCGCTCCCTCCTGGTTCCCGGCAGAGCATTGCTTTCTCTACGAAAGGCTTTAAATCCACGCCTCCAGAAACACACGTGCCTTCAGCCAATCACAGCCAATGACAGTGATGTCATTGAATTGCTGTGATTGGCTGTGTTTCTGGAGGCGGGGATTTCAAGCCTTTCATAGAGAAAGCTTTAGTCTGCCGTGGACCAGGAAGGAGTGACAGTCTGCAGGAGTGGCGCAGATCGTCTGAAGAAGTAAGTAATGCTTTTTATTCTTTGCTCCACTGTATTGCCGGCGTATAAGGTGACAGTTGGGGGGTCGTCTTATACGCCCCGTCGCCTTATACGCCGGTATATATTTTTAGTGTATCACATTTCTGGATGAATTGCAGGGAAGGGGTTATATATTTAACCCCTTCCCGACCATTCAGCCTGCGATCGCCGGCAGCCCATTGCATTCAGTGGAACCTGCTGTATTGCTGGTTCCATTGAATTCAATGGGCAAACATCGTTCTTCTCTGCTACAGCTGTTACAGCTGTGCCAGAGGAGAATGATCTTTACACTGACAGTGCGGGGGGGGGGGGGGCACTCTTGCCGCTATTGTGGCTTAATAGTGGGACCTGTGAACTTGAGATGCAGCCCAACATGTAGCCCCTCGCCTGCCCTATCCGTTTCTGTGTCGTTCCCATCACTTTCTTGAATTGCCCAGATTTTCACACATGAAAACCTTAGCGAGCATCGGCGAAATACAAAAATGCTCCGGTCGCCCATTGACTTCAATGGGGTTCGTTACTCGAAACGAACCCTCGAGCATTGCGAAAATTTCGTGCCGAGTAACGAGCACCCGAGCATTTTGGTGTTCGCTCATCTCTAGTGATTACACTAAAACCTTTTTTTTTTACTCTTACATGATCGCCATTATCCATTGAACAACGGTGAGCACGTGACCAGGGACCGCATACTGTGACCGTCGGTTACTGCTTCAGGCTTTTGGCTACCTTCAGTAGCCAGGAACAAGATGTTAAATTTCCTAGGGCCTCCCCAGCTTCTGCGCTTACAACCGTTATGTTGCCAACTGTCGCATACGGCGAAGCTGGGGAAAGGTCTGCAGATAAAGATCCTGCAATGGGACAAGGCCACGGGCCTTAGGTAAGCAATTTCACCTTCCCTCATGGATCGGCTATGTGCCGGGAGGGGAAACTACTTTTTTTTTAACTTTTACATGATTGTCGTTATCCATTGGATAACAACGATCACGTGACCAGAGACCGCATACCACAGCCCGCCGTGAAATCTCCTGGCTCTCGGCTACGTTTTGGTAGCCAGGAGCAGAGAGATTTTAAATTACCCTGGCAATCCACGTCCGCCATATTGGCAACAGGCGCATGTGCAGAAGCTGAGGTAAGGTCTGTGGATAAATTTAGGGGCCTTAGGTACGTAATTTCATGTACCATCACAGATATGATTCGTGAGGGGAGATGAAACAAACTTTTAAGCTTTTTTTTTACTTTACATGATCACAGTTATCCATTGGATAAAGTCCAATACAGATAGAAAATGGTAAGCAGTAAAAACAATGGGTAAATCCACACTTCAGCAGGGCTGGTATACATACCATATACACGCTATACAAACGGGTTCGGACCACAACCCAACAAAATTTTCAGATAGTAGAGAGTATAGCAGGAATGCAAGTTGCAAAATTTTAAAGTAGAAAAAAAACTTTATTCCTCCATAAAAATCACATGTAGCGACGTTTCGACCAAAGAAGTAGGTCTTTCTCAAGATTGACCTGCACCTGTGTAATGCTCTTCTATATAGCAGTCTGGTTGTCTGCATGCTGGGGGTTGTGGTGCTTCTACCTGCCCTCTTGTATTAGTACATTGGAAAGTATACGGCCGCTTTCTGTAATATTTAATGACGGCTGAGTTTCCTTGACATCCATTCTAATGAAAGGTAAAACCCGATGAGTTAAAAAACTCCCTTTGCAGCATTTTTACATTACAAATAGGAATTTGGTTTCCTTGTGAAATATTTTCCACATATAAAAAGCAAAGCAACTTCTTCCTTGTGTGAATTATTTGATAATACCTATATCTGGTATGAGTAGTAAAACATTTCCCACATTATGAACATAAGGCCTCTCGCATGTGTGACGTCTCTGATGTTTAGAAAGATTTGATTTCAACGTAAAACATTTCCCACATTCTGAACATGAATATGGCCTCTCTCCTGTGTGAGTTCTCTGATGCATCATTAGATTTGATTTTTGGATGAAACATTTCCCACATTCTGAACATGAAAAGGGCCTCTCTCCTGTGTGAATTCTCTGATGTCTTCCAAGATCAGATTTCTTTGTAAAACATTTTCCGCATTCTGAACATAAAAATGACTTCTCTCCTGTGTGAATTCTCTCATGTGCAATAAGGTATGATCTATATGTAAAACATTTCCCACATTGTGAACAAGAGTACGGCTTCTCCCCTGTGTGCACTCTTGTGTGTGTAAAAAGACCTGATCTTCCATAAAACTGTTTTCCACATTCACCACATTGAAACTTTTTACTCCCTTTGTGAGTTGTAGGTGAGGTAGCAATCTGTGATTGGCCAGGAGAAGGTTCCTCATGATTAGGGGGATTATATGACAGATCTGTACTGACAAGCTGTGGATGTACATGAAGGGTGCTGAGGTCTTCCGCTGAAGAGTGCTGCACGATATCTTCATCTTCTACTTTATAATTACACGATAACATGAAGTTTCCCTCCGAGTTCTCAGGGGGATTATCTGTAAGAATTAAGAAAAAAGGATTTTGTGAGTCTTTTTTTTCAAATTACAAAAGTCCAAAAATGTATAGACTCTGTATCAGGCTAGAAACACACTTTTGGCTGCAGTTTGAGACAAACGCAGAATTGGATCCGACAAGGCTTGGAAATAAAAGCGCTTCTTTATATTTTCTAAGCCGAGACAAAAACTATTCATGTGATTCCGGCCTTTGTATGTACTTCGCCTTATGAGGCATCGATTCATGCAGGTTTTATAGAAAACCTACCAGATACTGCTTACTTTATTGTAAATATCAATATCCCCCAAAAGTTAAAAGAATTCTAAATATGACTCTTATGATATGCAGTTTATTTTTAATTTACGGAGAAGACCCAACTCTGCATGGGGTTGGAGTTGTCACTTCTGGGATGGTAATTACAGCAGGCCTGCGCCTTCCACAAGCCTCAAGGCTCCATACACTTCAAATGCAAAAACAAGTCTGCACATCTGTAACGGGCTGCTGGTAAGTGCTCAGGATGGAGCGGCGATGAGAAACGGAGGCAGAAGAAGCACTTTTTTTTTTTTACTATTTTAATGTACTTTTTACTTAACAAACTGTCAAAGGGTTAACTACTACACTCCATAGGAGGGCATGGACAGCTATCTGTGTAGGACTGGACCGAGAGGGGTAACTGATATGGAGTGGATGAGAGCTGAAGCACACGTTTGCTATCATACACTTTGAAAACATGAAAATTTGTGTTCTGACTAAAAGACCTACTTATTGCAGTATTGTGGCAGTTATGCTGCGTTTCTTTAACCTCTTAGTGCAAGGAGGAAGTTTAGGCGAATTGCAGTATATTTACGGCATTTGGATAGTGTGGGCTCAGGAGCTGAGCCTGGTCTAAGCTGAGCTTCTATATTCCCACTTTTAACCCCTTTACATCCTGTGATATTGATCCCAAAGGGCCAATGGATGATAGACAACAGCGTCTAGGTCTGCTATGGCCTGTGAGTGCTATGATAAGTGATATGCACTGCAATAGTCCTATACTGCAGTGTATTTATCTGAGCAATCATACGATTGAAGGTTGAAGTCCTTTCTGGGCATAAAAGTATTTAAAAAAGCAAAAACAAAATCTAAAGATAGTGAATAAAAAAAGATGTATGTTTGCTGTTGCCACATCTGTAATGATCCTTACAGGAAATTGAACAATTTGTATGCCTCGCGGCAAAATGCTATTCTAAAAGGGAAAAATAGAAAGCTAAGACAAAATCCTTTTTGTCAGTTTAGAACTGGATTACCATCATTACCTTCTACATTCACCATAAACTTAGGACCATTAAGGTGCCCATACACATTTAAAAACTGTTCAAAAGAACAATTGCTCATCCAACAGCCCTTTTAACCAGATCCCCCCTACAAGGAATTGGCTGTTTGATGAGCAATTGTTCAAAAGTTCGTCTGAGCCAAACATTTATGTGTAAGCTACAGCCAGACAACTGTGATGCCACCTTATCTCCCAGGAACAGGAGGATCGGGCTATGAAAATCAACATCCCCGATTCTTCTTTTCTCCAACATCAATCAGTCAAAGGAGAGTTGAGCCGCCCCGGACACATTAGAGACTTGTCAGGCTGCCAATCCCACCGTTATCGGCAGGTTTTGGACAACTAAAGTCTAATGTATATGGGGGGGGGGGGGGGGTCTTCTAGGGTCCTTTTACATGGGACAATTGTTGTCTACTTAAAGGGGTTGTCCCGCGCCGAAACGGTTTTTTTTTTTTTCAACCCCCCCCCCCCCCCGTTCGGCGCGAGACAACCCCGATGCAGGGACCTAAAGAAAGCTTACCGGAGCGCTTACCTTAATCCCCGCGCTCCGGTGACTTCTATACTTACCGGTGAAGATGGCCGCCGGGATCCTCTTCCTCCGTGGACCGCAGCTCTTCTGTGCGGTCCATTGCCGATTCCAGCCTCCTGATTGGCTGGAATCGGCACGTGACGGGGCGGAGCTACACGGAGCTACACGGAGCCCCATAGAGAACAGGAGAAGACCTGGACTGCGCAAGCGCGTCTAATTTGGCCATTAGGCCATTTTAGACGGCGAAAATTAGACGGCAACCATGGAGACGAGGACGCCAGCAACGGAGCAGGTAAGTATAAAACTTTTTATAACTTCTGTATGGCTCATAATTAATGCACAATGTATATTACAAAGTGCATTAATATGGCCATACAGAAGTGTATAGACCCACTTGCTGCCGCGGGACAACCCCTTTAAGTGCCACAAAGATTACGGCTTCGGTCCTTTCACATAGAGGTGATAATACTTAGGCCGCTTTCACATCAGATTTCTGCATTGCGAGACGCATAAATCTTGCATGAATACGAACCCCGTTCTTTTGAATGGAGTCATATACATAAGTGATTTATCCTCGAATCGCATTGCCTATTGTTTTCAATGGGAAACACTTGCCGATCCCCCAGACGCGGTTGTAAGATTCACCAGGGGATCGCTGCTTCCCAGAAGCTACTTCGCATCTGCCGGCACATCACATGTGCATGAGCGTGATATTGGGCTGAGTGTCACGGCGAGATATCACACTCGGCCGTGTGTAGGTAGCCTTAGTGAATGGAGGCGGAACAGGTTGAGAATTGCTTCCGGCCACCAGGCCTCCATTCACAGCAGACAGGCAGTCTATTATAGCTTAACGATTGTCTGATTACACGGGCCGATCGGCATTTGATTTTTTTTTTATACCTGCAGAAACTGAACGACAAGCGAACAAACTGTCATTTCTTGTTCATTCCCCAGCAGCGTTTACACTGAACGATATCACTGTGCAACACAATTTTTGTAACAGATAGGCGGCTGATATTAACTTTAGTGCACGGAATTTAAATATATCATTTTTTTCTGCCGCGTAAGGTTTTCCAGTTATGGGGTAAAATGTAATCCAAATTGCCCATGTTCTTTATTCTTTGGAAATCTGCCTATACAATTAATGAGGTCGGCTCGCCATTAACCTTGCTTAATGAAAGGAATAAAAGTCATTGCGCAACTCTTTTGCAATCACTCGTACACACCACACGCTGTGCAAAGGTAGGTTTGCATGTGGCGGAAACAGTGCGGATCATCCACCAGTAAGTTGTAAGTAATGAACTGTGTTTTTACAGGTCACTGGTTAGACATTTAAAAGCAATGTGGCTGAGCGGCGCGGATGTCTGAACAACCCAGACAATTTCTGCTATGTCTGCGGACGGTTCACAACAAAGACACAGCAGAGGAAAAAAAAAAAAAAAAAAAAATCACATCCTTGGTAAAGTGTGTGGAAAGGGGGCAATGTAAATTCCAGAAAGTATAAAAGAAAACCCAAACCATTGGGTTATGGCACTAAAAGAGTAACCAAAATTGCGCTCTGTTGTAGGAACTGGTAGAATAGCGCCCCTCTGTAACAAGTTTTTAACCCCCTCCTCCAATCTTACTTGAAAAAGAGGTGTATGATTTGGGGTAATCAAATATTTCCTAGCGGGGAGGGATGAAGACAACTTTGTACCCCAACAATATAATCTTAAGGACCCGGGGATTTCCCGAAATCTAGGACCATCTCCCTTCAAACTGCAGTAACCTACCCCCAACTGACCTGTAGTTTGTTTTGCTTTCGGATCTATGGGGAAAGAGTGGATGCTTACCATTTCCTCCTTTTGGATCAGTCCACCTACCTGTGTTACCCTTGCCTCTCTGATGTCTGAATTGGAACGACTGTCTGCGAAAGGCCAAACTGCTTTTTTTTTATCCCCTGCTTTTTCCAGGATTTTATCTAATACCGGGCCAAATAAATATTTGCCCTGAACGATAATTAAACACAGCTTAGTCGTAGAGATTGCATCTCTTGGCCAGGCTCTAATCCACAAAGCGCGTCTAGCGGAATTTCCCAGTACCGCGTTTCTGGCAGCAAACCATACTGACTCCACCGATGCATCAGCTAGGAACCCCGTAGCTTTTCTGAGCAGTGGGATACAATGCAACAATTCTTCTCTAGAGATCTTCTGCTTTAAATGCAACTCCAATTGTGAGAGCCATAGGTGCATAGACAGTGCGACGTGGTATCCATCAGATTTACTGTGCATTCCCACGCGCTTTTCAGGAGAGAATCTACTTTCCTATCCATAGGCTCTTTTAGTTGTGATGCGCCTTCAAATGGTAGAAAGGTTTTTCTGATTAATTATGCCACCTTTGGTACCTTGTTCCATAATTTGATGTCGTCAGGTGCAAACAAAAGTCCATCTTTAAATTCTCTAGACATAGAAAACCTTTTCTCAGCTTTTTCCCACACTTCTGATATAAGACGACTCATTCTCATTTCCTGTGCCAAGACCTAAGACCCCCAAATGTTTCATATTGGACAGATCTAGGCTGTTAGATATCTACCATTTCCGTAGTGTTGCAAACTGCCGATATCCGTTTTTCAGGGTCTTGATTTGAAAATTTTTTATAGTCATCGTCCACAATTATGGGCACTGTTGACGGTTCAGATGTGGATGATAAGTAACTTTGTGTTTGGGCCCTTTTTGCTGGCCTAGAAGGTCCAACTTGCACCTCCTGCCTTACCATTTGGCGGAGGCCATCCACTAGGGACTGTTGCAACTTAAATAATTTTCGACGTACATTCAGCACAATTAAGCTTTTTTGAATTGCTGTCTAGCTTACTAGTACATCATGCACATCTTTTAATCCTCTTTATGTTTTCAGATGTTTGCTTAGATGAAGAAAATATATATTCCAGGGATTATGTGTTCCAAGGTAAGCCATCCCCCCTGGGGGCTGGAAGGAACTGAGTGGGAGTTACCCTAGTGAGTTTAAAGAATTGCACATGGACATACGTGAGGTCTGGTCCGATGTTCTGGTGCGACTCCACACCAAAGAATGGTAACACTCTTCTTTTAATCCCTGTTATTTTACGGTCTGTGATATCATATGTAAGTCTCTTGCCATTTATCTTGTAACATCATTTTTGTGTTTTTTCTGTAAATAAGCACCTCTCTTTTCTTTGAGAATTAAACGTTAAATTAATTAGTGAGCCTCGTCCGTGTAACACGAAACCATATACTCCAAAAAGATTGTATTCATAAATTAGGTTCCAATTTACCGTTACGAAATTGGTGGTGGCAGCTGTATGCATATTGTAGAGCTCTGGAGTGCGTTAGAACGGCTCAGGCAGGCGATTTGAGCTTCTGCTTCGCATGCATGCACAAGTCTGAGAAAGCTGGATACAAATCAGCCTGTATTCTAAGGACTGCCAGCTGGCAACACTGCAGAGTGTTTAAGGACAGAGGTGGGACCGCTAGGTTGATTTTACAGCGCAGGGCTAGGCGGATTGCTGTAGAATTGTGTCTGTGGCTCATGGTTGCTTATCCGGTGTCTAGGGAAGTGGAGTACCAGTCACTCCACAATCCAAGAGCCTTCCTCTCGCCTCGCCATGTTGCTACGTGACACCAAGCATAATTTTTCACCAAAAACAGACGAAAAGTAATATTACGACATGTCCAAACTGTTGTCTTAAATAAAGGAAATGACTCATAACTAAAATAAGACGTGCCGCTATTATTCAAGGTTACCAGTGTAATCAGCAGGTTTTAATATTATAGAGACATATCAACTACTTTCTGCTATGAACATTTTAAAAAATTTCTTGCACACTGCTATTCAGTTTTCGGACAATCCAGCGATAAACTTAATGATAATTGTTCTGTGTAAAACGTTTACCAGCATTTTGTTCTGATAAAAAGTGCATCTAATAGTCTGAAAAATATGACAAATATATTTGTTTGTTTTCTCCATTACATATGTAACTCTCTTCTTACCCTGTGATATCGGAGGCTGGTGGTTCTCCATCATGATGTCCTTGTACAGATCCTTGTGTTCTTCTAAATACTCCCACTCCTCCATGGAGAAATAGACAGCGACATCCTGACACCTTATAGGAACCTGCCAACACAATGATACTGTCATTACCCAGACACCTCCAGTGCTGTTACTATATAATTACCCAGCATTCCCAGCAGTGTCACCTCTCCAGTCAGCAGCTCAGTGATCTTGTTGGTGAGTTCTAGGATCTTCTGCTCATGTATCGGTAAGTGAGGATGAGCCTCTGTGATGGGGCTCTGGCTCCTGCTCCATCCTCCTGACTCATGGAGATGGCTATTGGGAGTCATACCGTCACCTGATGTCTTCTTCACTATTGTGTAATCCTGTGTATGGAGAGAGACATGTAGAGAAATGAACCCAGTATTCATCCCTCAGTAGAAAGTTAGAGATTGTGATCCCACTTTATAGAGGTCTACAAGGGAGACTAGATGGACCATGCGTTCTCCTCCTGACACCAATATTTAATTAGTCTATATAGATGTCAGCTTAGTGGCAAATATCAAAGTCACCAGGCCGAACTCCGGCCATGTGATCCTTCTGGTTCCTGGCTGCCCTTTCCTTCTCATTACAAGGAGCCTAGTTACCATTCTCATTGCTCCTACAACATTACTATTAGGTCATTGGTTACCACCATAGAGAACTGACCATATTGGTGTCCCATCTTCACATTCTCTGCTGTTCAGCTCTTTAGTTCTCCCTCACTTGGAAGGTCTGGAAGCAGTTATACCGGACACTAGATTGTTCCTATTACTTCCTAGAATGGATTTTCTCTTCCCTTAGTCTGACTTGTTACATAATACAATAAAGATGATAGAAATACAGAAAAGTTTACCTCTCTGGTCAGCAGGTAGATGATCTCTAAGGTGAAGCTTAATATCCTCTTGGTAATCTCATTGCTGTCCTTCTCCATCCTCGGTGGGTCATTCATGAGGACCATTTTGGATGAGGACATGAGAGAACTGGATGGTTCTAGTGTTGCCGGCCCTTTATGAGAAAAAAAGGCCCTAAATCATACGGGGACATCATCATGTGTGATATACAGAACCTCACTTACTGAGCATTGAGAGACGCAGGTTCTCAGAGCCGTCACATGCATATGGGTATGTTCACACAGATGGCAGATTTTTGCTGGGGATATAAACATTCCAGGGCAAATTCCGCTGCAAATCTGCATCCCATTATAACTAAAGAGAATCTGCGCTATAATCCATTTGATACAGATTTGTTACTTTTCGCGGATTCCATGCTATTTCCATGCCAAGATTTAGACACACAGACTTGCAGAAATCCATGCTGAGTACTACAATCTGAACACCCTTAAAGGGCCACTCCGTGGATTTTTTTTCCATTTACTATATAGGTATCCCCCAGAGTATATAAGTGGACTAGTGTTACCTTGGTTAGTTATTCCTTCCTGTCTGAGACTCCTGGCCTCCTTCTCCTAAGATGGTCATGTGATCTTAGTCCCGACCAGCCAAGATCTACTTGGGGTTATGTATTCAGCTTCTAGTCAATTTCACAGTCCGTGTGATGCTGTTGCATGAATCCTACCACAGAAACTGTCTAGAAGCAGACACTGACACTCCTATAACAGTTACTGATGATGATCACACAGCTTATGTCACACAGGTATAATAGAGATAATCACAGCTCATCCTCCTGACTGTATACTGTGTGATGCTGTTGTGTGACTCCGATCACAGAAACTCTAGTATGGGACACTGACATTCCTATCATACAATGATAATAGAGCTCCTATCACACAGGTATATCATAGAATAGTAGGCTTGGGACCTCCAGGATCATTGGGTCCAACCCCCTGCTTAGTGTAGGATTCACTAAATCATCCCAAACACGTCTGTCCAGCCTTTGTTTGAACACTTCCATTGAAGGAGAACTCACCACCTCCCGTGGTAACCTGTTCCACTCATTGATCACCCTTCTCACTGTCTAATATCTAATCTGTGTCTCCTCCCTTTCAGTTTCATCCCATTGCTTCTAGTCTTTTTTGTGCAGATGAGAATAGGGCTGATCCCTCTGCACTGTGACAGCCCTCAGATATTTGTAGACAGCTATTAAGTCTCCTCTCAGACTTCTTTTTTGCAAGCTAAATATTCCCAGATCCTTTAACCGTTACTCATAGGACATAATTTGCAGACCGCTCGTCATCTGGGTAACTTCTCTGCTTGCTCCAGTTTGTCTATGTCTTTTTTTAAAGTGGGGTGCCCAGAACTGGACCCAGTATTCCAGATGAGGTCTGACTAAGGAAGAGTAGAGGGGGATAATGACCTCACATGACTTAGACTCTATGCTTCTCTTAATACATTCCAGAATTGTGTTTGCCTTTTGGCTGCATCACATTGTTGACTCATGTTCAGTCTATGATCTATTAGTATACCCAGGTCTTTTTCACATGTGCTGCTTTTTGGCCCAATTCCTCCCATTCTATATGTGCTTTTTTCATTTTTCTTGCCCAGATGTAGGACTTTGCATTTCTTCTTGTTAAATACAATTCTGTTAGTTGCCACCCACTGTTCAAGCTTTTCTAGATCTTTTTGAATACTCTCTCCATCTTCACTAGTGTTAGCTATCCCTCCTAGCTTTGTGTCGTCTGCAAATTTGATCAGTTTCCCATCAATCCCCTCCTCCAGATCATTTATAAAAATGTTAAACAACACTGGGCCTAGGACAGAGCCTTGTGGTACCCCAGTCAGCCAGTTGTGAATCCACCCAACAGTTGCCTTGTCAATCCCATATTTGGTCATTTTTTAAATAAGTATGGTATGAGATACTTTGTCAAATGCATTATTAAAGTCAAGATATACTATATCCACCACATTTCCCTGATCAACCCAGTTGGGGATTCGGTCATAGATGGAAACTAGATTCATCTGGCATGACTTGTTTGTTACAAACCCATGCTGGCTCTGGTTAATTACTCCCTTTTCATCCAAGTACTTGCCTATATGTTGTTTCATAATTTGTTCAAATATCTTTCCCAGTATAGAAGTCAGGCTCACAGGCCTGTAGTTTCCTGGATCCACCTTCCTCCCTTTTTCTGAAGATAGGGATAGCATGATCGCTGCCTTCTAAGGTCCCAGCCACCCTAACTTCCTACCTGTTGGTAAGAATTATGTCCAAGATAGCAGATCCCCTTGTTTTCTCTATTACCTTTTGGAAGATAAAGTTGTCAGCAAGAGCGGATAAGAATTTGTTGGATCCATTACTTTTACCTTAAGCTTGAATTTCTGTGGAGATGAACGTTTTCCTAACATACAACGTAATACCTCCTCCCCTTTTTTTATGTCTGTTTCTTATAAATAAGTTGTATCCTTTAAGCCTTGTTTTCCAATCATGAGTATCATTCCACCAAGTTTCCGTGATGCCTACGATATCATATTTCTTTTCTTGTGTTAGGAGCTACAATTCTCCTTGTTTGTTTCCCATGCTCTGTGCATTTGTGTAAAAACATTTTAGTTTGTGATCGGGGTCTCTTACTCCTATTTTCCATCTGAATTTTTGTCTTTGTTCTTTCATTACCCTTCTAATAGGTTCTCAAATGTATTCATTAGCTGTATATTTTTACTGGCCTTTCACTTCCCTTCGCATATTGGTCTAGTTTAATAGGTATATGGGTATAATATTATAAGTATAATAGAGGAGATCACAGCTCATCCTCCTGACTGTATACTTATGGTCTTTGGCTTATTTAGATGAATATAGAAGGTAATCATAATTAAAGGGATTGATCAGTTCTAAACTATTGAGGGCCTATATTCAGGGTGGGCCATCAGTAGAAGATCAGCAAGGTCTGCCGTCCAGCATCCCCGCTGAACAGTGCGCTTTTGCACTGAGCTAATTTCTTTAGGAACCAGACAGCTCCATTCTCACTTCAGTGGCCAGGTTTAATATTACAGGCAAAGTCAGAAGCTTTCCAGCGAAAGTAGGGGGGGGGCTCTGACTTGGTTGAATTACTATGTCTGTTCATCCTTCTTTCAATTCCTCTCTCCTTTTGCTGAAACTACAACTTGTTGTGTCTAATCACTCTTACAGTTGCCCATGACTATTTCTATATCTGTTTAATTAAAGTTATTTTCACCCTTTAAAGTGGTATTCCCAATATGGACTTGTATGCCGTATCGACAG
Organism: Eleutherodactylus coqui; assembly: GCF_035609145.1. NCBI lineage: Eukaryota > Metazoa > Chordata > Amphibia > Anura > Eleutherodactylidae > Eleutherodactylus > Eleutherodactylus coqui. The sequence continues at coordinate 43,312,700 of NC_089837.1, forward strand.
TATGTGCTACAAATGTCTAATATATGTGGGTACCACCTCTGGGACCTGTAACTATGTGGTGAACGGGGTCCTCCACTCTTTTGGCAACGCGGTCACCACATCCATGTGGATTATGAATGGAGAGGTAGGTGGCCACACGTGTACGCAGCTCTCTCCATTCACTTGTATAAGTGTTACGGAAACCGCCCAGCAGACAATGACGCCCCGACACGTGGCTGATACTGGGGGCATCACGGCCGCCATCTGCAAATGGCTTTTGGGATGGACTCGCTATTGCTGGCATCTCACAGATCCCGACACACAGTATGTATTCAAACTCTGTGCATAAAAAGAGGTTCTGCAGCAGCTGAGTTCTGCATCATATGTAAAGGGAACACGTGCCGTCTGATTCATTGGCTTGAGAAAGACTGGTGGGACACACTCGAGACGTTGCTGTTGCATGCAATAAAGAAGGATTTGTGTTAAGAAGATGTGGTTCCTGTGACGGATTACGCCCAGATGCTGCTTGCTAGTAGTTTATTGGACGTGTTTTGGATGAAGAGTCATACTGCGAGCTCTGCATCATTGCCCTGAAGCTGCTCCATTGTGAGTATACAGTCTAGTGTGCTGCAACCGTATTTTGATGAATATGTACATGAAAAGAGGTTCTGCAGCAGCTGAAGTCTGCATTACATGTAAAGAGAACCCGTCCCGATGAACATGGCGTCCGATCTGTCAACCTCCTCTTATAGAGCAGGAGGAGCCCAGCAGACATATTGTTGTGTGGGGGATATTCTGTATCAGCTGGTATTTAACCCCTTCCTGCACTGTACATTTATGGTGCTGGCGGGACGCACCTCCCACACAGTGGTATAACGGTACACCGCGGCTCAGTGTCCGTGCCGTCAGCAGCCACTGTCACATAGCGCTGACACCCGGCTACAATCAGTGGGAGCAATACTGCGCTGGGCATTACACGGTTGCCTTGGTAACGCCGAGCGTCCAGCAGCGCCTCCTCGCGCCCGATGACAGATCAGTAGGATGGTCCGACCGGAGAACACGTCACATTTATCACCCCGTGTAATTTATGGCAGTACTAAAAACATGTACCGTGTCTGCGCGCTCCGCAAGACCTTCTCTGAGCGGTTTAACCACACCAAGATGGTGGCTGATGAGCATCAGACAGGGGGCTGCGCTACAATGCTGTACTAAGGCCGGCTTCACACCAGCGGATGTGCGATTGCTCGTGCCTCAGTGAGACATATCTGCGCTATGAATGAGGCTCTTCTGCGCTCGTATCGGCGTATTTCACGGCACTTTTTCTGTCCGGGACACAAACACTCCGATGGAAATGGTGGATTCATCTAATGAGCCCCGGATGGGTTCCTCCTGCAGCGGATCAGGCATCTCCGCTCGCAGCTGCGCATCCTCCCCGCTGACTTCTATGGACTTCTAAGCACTGCGGAATTAGATGGCGCTATACAAATAAACAATATTATTATTATGGGGGCTCACACAAAATCTATTCTATCCACTGTATATTGTGCGCAAATACATCCGTGTGAAGCCGGCCGAACAGAAGGGAGACCGAAAAATACAAGAAAACCGTGCGAAACCCTCCGGCGTCTCTTACCTGCCGGCCGGAGTCACATGCAGAGCTCTGATATCAGTGTGCTGGATATGTGTGTATATATCATCTGGGTACATATGAAGGGGCGGAGCTAAGCAGTGAGGAGGAGGAGAAGTGGTGACTGAAGGACCTGTGATGATGTCACTGTCATGTGATCAGTACATAAGAGGCGGAGCTCAGCAGGGAGAAGAAGTGATGACTGAAGGACCTGTGATGATGTCACTGTCATGGCGGTGTGCTGATGGTCATGTGATGTGACAGGGCGGAGCTCCCATATTATGTATGCAGTTGAAGAAATTGGTTACTTTGTGCATTTGTTGTCTTTAACCCCTTGTATCCCAGTGACTTAAAGGGGTTGTCCCATAGAGAGAAGTGTAGGTGTATACTTCTGTATGACCATATCAATGCACTTTGTAATATACATCGTGAATAGGATATGAGCCATACAGAAGTTATGTACTCCCCCCCCCACCCCCCCCACCTGTGTTGACGACTGTCCTGGTGCCGACCATAGTGCTTCTTCTTTCTTCTCCCCTAATCGGATATGCGCAGATCGAAGTTCCCTGGTCCGTGGAAGAGCTTTCGGATCTTCGCGCATGCGCAGTAGCGCTGCTCGGGCCGAGGGTGCAGGGAGATCCATGCAGTACTGTGTGCACATAGCTATAGCACTTCCCGCGGGGCGCACTCACACGGCGTGCGGTTGTGGAGATACGCTGCCGATTTATGGGCCCCAACTCTGTGTATTCCCATTTTCTTGCTTTTCTCCACTCTTGAATCCACAGTGAGCGCTGCGGACTTCCTGCACTTCTGGTACAAGGAAGGCAAGCCATACAAATAGATAGTAGAGGCGGTGAATATTCCTACAGATACAGGTGGAAGTCTGCAAGCTGAGAGTTAGAGGAACATTGGTACAATATCTGGATGTGGCAGAAATAGTTAGTAATTACCAGCTGCCACCAGATTCCTCAGGAGGAAAGTGGGCAAAAACTATCAAGTGACTGCAAGAGACCTGCAGCAAGATGTGGTGGCCGCAGGCACTGAGGGTTATATGTATACAGGTGGCCGCAGGCACTGAGGGTTACATGTATACAGGTGGCCGCAGGCACTGAGGGTTACATGTATACAGGTGGCCGCAGGCACTGAGGGTTATATGTATACAGGTGGCCGCAGGCACTGAGGGTTACATGTATACAGGTGGCCGCAGGCACTGAGGGTTACATGTATACAGGTGGCCGCAGGCACTGAGGGTTACATTTATACAGGTGGCCGCCCTCAGACAGGCGTTTGCAGAAACGCAGCCAAGGAAGCTGAACAAAACAAAAAAGCAATACTCGTCAGACAGGCGCCCCCCGGGTCTCTCCGGAGCTCCAGCAGGCTTCTGGGCACTTGTCAGTGCAGACAGATCATCTATTGCTGGTAACACGGTTTGATAACCTCTCCTCCAGCTCTGATTGGTTCTCACTCGCTTGCTCAGCCAATTAGAGCCAGCGCTTGATGCACCAATCACAGCCATTCATTGAATAACATCATTGAATGGCTGCGATTGGGTTATCAATCATTGGCTCAGCCAATCAGAGCAATCTCTTGCTGGAGGCAGGGATTTCAATCCCTATCACCAGCAATAGATGCTTGTCAGCACTGACAAGTGCCCGGAAGCCTGCCCGGAGCTCCGCAGAGCATCGGGAGGAACACAGACAGCACCTGTCAGGTGAGTATTGCTTTTTTTTTTTCATCTAGTGTAGCTAGGGCCTAAGGCATATACTAAAAGTGGAAGGTCTTCATGCACAAACTCCAAGACGCTCACCTCTACTGACCCAAAAGCACAAGAAACGCTGGGTCCAAAATGCCCAAGACCATATAAATAAGCTGAAGATGTTTTGGGATTCTGTTCTGTGGAGCGATGAAACACAACTGGAACTTTTCAGGCCTCTGGATCCGAGGTCTGTCTGGAGGAGGAAGAATGAAGCAGACGGTGTGAAGAGCCACCTGCCTACAGTGAAGGCTGCCGTTGGCTCCGTGATGCTACCGTGAAGCCTGGCGGTGGCTCCGTGATGCTACCGTGAAGCCTGGCGGTAGCTCGGTGATGCTACCGTGAAACTTGGCGGTGGCTGCATGATGCTACAGTGAAGCCTGGCACTGGCTCCGTGATGCTCCAGTGAAGCCTGGCACTGGCTCCGTGATGCTCCAGTGAAGCCTGGCACTGGCTCCGTGATGCTACAGTGAAGCCTGGCACTGGCTCCATGATGCTCCAGTGAAGCCTGGCACTGGCTCCGTGATGCTACAGTGAAGGCTGGCACTGGCTCCGTGATGCTACAGTGAAGCCTGGCACTGGCTTCGTGATGCTACAGTGAAGCTTGGAGGTGGCTCCATGATGCTACAGTGAAGCCTAGCGGTGGCTCCATGATGCTACAGTGAAGCCTGGCGGTGGCTCGGTGATGCTCTGGGGCTGCTTTGCTTCCTCTGACCCTAGAAACCTGCAACATGTGGAGGGCTAGATGGATTCAATAAAGTATCAAACTCCCAGAAAAAAACATCATGCCTTCTATGAATAAACTAAAGCTTGGGTGCCATTGGACCATCTAACAGGACAATGATCCCAAGCAGACCTCAAAGCCCACCAAGGCTTGGTTTCAGATTCTGGAGTGGTGACACAGTCATCTGACTTGCGCCCCATAGAACATCTTTGGTGGGATGTGTAGAAGGCGGTTGGAGCATACAAACCCAAGCATATTAGTAAATTGGAGGACATTGCTGTGATGAATAGGCCAACCTTTCTTAGAAACACAGTCAGAAGCCGCTATCTAGCTATGCATCATCTTTATAACAAGTCATATCAGCAAAAGGTGCTCTACTAAGCACTAAAGACACTTGTCATGAAGGGGTGAATAATTCTGAGACTGCAGTAATCTCGCAGGCGGGGCATTTGCCCGGGGTGCAATTATGAAGGACAGCAGGAGAGGCACTGGCAGCACAGTGTGATACAGGAGCAGAGCTAAACAGCTGATCACTGCCTTCTGACTTACTACACCGCTACCCCAGCCCATCTTGGCATTTTCACCCAGAAGAGTGGTGCTGTCTGATCTGCAGCGCCTGCCTGAAACCAGTATAGTTGCACAGAAGAGAAGCACTGCGCCGCCCCTGGCTTCCTGAGTCCGACACTGAACACCTGATCACTGCTCAGCGCTCGCATCCTGCAGCTGCCCGGGCCTGACACCATGCTTTTGTCAGTGAAGGCGCTGTGGCAGGCTCTGGTGGCTACAGGACAGGAGCGCTGAGCAGCAATCAGCTGTTCTGTGTCGGACTCGGGAAACAGGGGCGACCATGCTAGGCTATGAAGAGGTGAAGCACAAAGCTGCAATGTCCCTGCAGACAGGAGGCGTTGTTGTGTCTAAAACGGCTCCCATCACTTCAGGGAAGCAGCGATCCTCCATCATGGCTTTTAGCCACACGGAATCATAGGCAAGTGTTTCCCATTGTTTTCAATGAATGACCTTGCACGCACCTCCGGCCCCATTGAAAGCAATGGGTGAGGAGTTCCGAATGAAAGCCCAAAATCAGGACATGCTGATTTTTTTCCTGCACCACTTATGTATATGACTGTATTCAAAAGAATGGAGCTCGTATTTGTGCGTCTCACAACGCATGCATCTCACACGATTTTCTCAAGCGGTTAAAGCAGCCTGAACCTGAGTATGAAGAGATGGTGAACGAAGTGGAAGAGATTATTCTACAACTCCTGGGGACAGTTCAGCTTCTACATGAGAAGACTCTGCACAGCTACCACACTCAGAAAGTGAGGGCAGGTAAGGCGGCCATGGGAAGGGAGCGACTTCTGCAGGACGTTTAGGGATCTGCAGGTCAGACTGCAAGACTCTTCTGCTGTATAGTAAGTCAGAAGCAATCAGTGTTTATTGCCCAGAGATCAGGGGTGGCGCAGCGCTGCTCTTCTGTGTGATTATGTCTGGCTTGGAGGCTGCAGGTTAGGAGGCAAGGAGCAAAATTGCAAACTTAACAATTCAGTGACAGAGGCTCAGATGAAGTGGAGGGGGAGCGCCAAACAATGTTTGTGCTGGATGCTACTCCTCTGATCATGGCTACACCCACGGGGCGATTTTCACAATGAAGTGATTTTGATAAAAAAAATTTACATCGCTTCTGTGAGATTGCAATCTTCACGCAAGTCAAAGGATTACAAGTGCTTCACATATACCTCACTGGGAAAAATCCCATCACACCCGAATGCACATTCAATTTGTTTTTCCAAGGTTCCACAGGAAAGGGGTGATTTTTCCTATGGGAGCGTCTAAAACTAGGAAATGGTTTAGTTTATGCCTCGAGGAGCGGAGAAAAAAAAAACAAAAACAAAAAAAGAACACACGCACACATCAATAAAGCGGTCCAAAAGTATGGATTTCATATCCACACAAGTTTTTTGTTCATGTGCATAAGCCCTAACAGTGGCATTTTGTAGTGAAAAGGAAGAAACCATTTGCTGGTTTAAATCTTTTTTTGACAATTTTCATATTCCAAAACAAGAATCTGTTTTTTTGGATGAAATAGATTTATTGTAAAATGTTTTCCAAATGTAGAAAATCACAGCGGTTTCTTTCTTGTGTGAGTTCTTTGATGAGATCTACATTTGGTATGAGAAGTAAAACATTTCCCACATTCTGGACATGAATAGGGCTTCTCTCCTGTATGAGTTCTCTGATGCCTTTTAAGATCTGTTTTTGCAATGAAACATTTCCCACAATCTGAACATGAATATGGCTTCTCTCCTGTGTGAATTCTGTTATGGATCACAAGAGAATATTTCTGGGTAAAACATTTTCCACATTCTGAACATGTATAGGGCTTCTCTCCTGTGTGACTTCTCTGATGCGTCATAAGATCTGCATTTCGAATGAAACATTTCCCACATTCTAAACATGAATATGGCTTCTCTCCTGCGTGAATTTTCTGATGTGTAACAAGAACAGATTTCTGAGTAAAACATTTCCCACATTCTAAACATGAAAATCGATTCAGTCCTGTGTGACTTCTCTGATGTATAGCAAGAGTCGATTTTAGCATTAAAAATTTTCCACATTCTGAACATGAATAGAGTTTCTCCCCTGTGTGACTTCTCTGATGCCTTTTAAGATTTGATTTTCGGAAGTAACATTTCCCACAATCTGAACAGGAATATTGCTTCTCTCCTGTGTGAATTCTCTCATGTAAAACAAGACCATATTTCTGTGCAAAACATTTCCCACAGTGTGAACAAGAGTACGGCTTCACCCCTGTGTGGACTCTCATGTGTGTAAAAAGACCTGATCTTCTTGAAAACTGTTTTCCACATTCACCACACTGAAACCTTTTACCCCCTTTGTGAGTTGTAGGTGAGGTAACAATCTGTGATTGGTCAGGAGAAGGTTCCTCATGATTAGGGGGATTATATGACAGATCTATACTGACAAGCTGTGATTGGTCATGAAAAGGTTCCTCATGTTTAGGGGGATTGCAGGACAGATCTGTACTGACAAGCTGTGGTTGTACATGAACGGTGATGAGGTTTTCTGCTGAAGAGCGCTGCATGATATCTTCATCTTCTACTTTATATTTATACGATAACATGAAGTTTCCATCTGAGTTCTCAGGGGGATTATCTGTTAGGAGTAAGAATTTTAAAAAAGTAGGCGATTATGGTTTTCAAATCACAAAAGTACAAAAACATCTATCATCAACTCATAAGTTTAGGCAAATGGGAATCGTGAGATTCTTGTTGTGTCTAAAAGGGCCCTAACATCTAAGGATGGTGATAAGCAAAGTAGATGTGAGCAATGATTAGTTTCTCTGAGCTGTGTTACATTACCATCACTATCCATGCTGTAATCATTCAGCTAGATAAAACAGTTAAAGTTTGGAGCCAACATCCACAAACAACGCCTGACAGCAGTGACCTCCAACCAAGGTGTCATGGCACCCTGGAGTACCATGGCATGGAAACCCACCAGGGATGCCACAACACTCACAGCCAGGGAGTGAGAATTGGCCACATTAGGGATTATTAGCTGCTGGCCATTAGCACTGCAGGAAGTGGGGTGGGGGAAAGTGTTGCAGGCAAGCTCTGCCCACCATGCCTCTGTTCTCCTTCCCGGGTCACCTGTCATTGGTCTGGTAAAACTTTGGACCATTAAGGTGCCCATACACATTCAACAAATGAAAGAATAATTGCTCAGCTGACAGCCGTTTCCACCAGTTCCACCACACACAATTCCACCTCATCTCCTGGGAACAGAAGGACCGGGCTCTGAAAGTTAACATACTGGATTAATGTTTTCCTCAACATCATCTGTCAAAGTACGGGTGACCCCCCTCCCCCTCCCCCTCCGGACACATTAGAGACTTGTCCGGCTGCCAAAACCACCGTTATCAGCAGGTTTCAGACAACTAAAGTCTAATGTGTATGGGGGCCTTTAGTATGATTGTTGTCCACTAAAACGGCTGAAAGTCGTCCCAGAGATTATGGTTCCTGTTCTTCCACACAGAAGCGATAATCGCTTACTGCATGGAGGCGGAGCAGGTTGGGGATCGCTTCTGGCCGCCCCCCCCCCCCCCCCCCCCCATTCACAGCCGACAGGCAGTCTATCATAGATGAACGATTGTCTGATTACACGGGCCGGCCATGGTTTGCTTTTTATACCTGCATAAAGTGAACAACGAACGATAAGCGAACAAATTTTCATTCGTAGTTCATTCACGGGCAGCAGTTTCACTGAATGATGATTGTTCAGTTTCGCACAATCCGGCTATAAACTTAATGATAATTGTTCCGTGTAAAAGCCCCCTTAGATACAAACCGGTCACAGCATTTTTTAGGATAAAAAGTGCATCTAATATGACAAATACATTTATTTTTTGTTTTCTCCACTACATATGTAACTCTCTTCTTACCTTGTGATATCGGAGGCTGGTAGTTCTCCATCATGACATCCTTGTACAGATCCTTGTGTCCTTCTAAATACTCCCACTCCTCCATGGAGAAATAGACAGCGACATCCTGACACCTTATAGGAACCTGACAACACAATGATACCGTCATTACCCAGACTCCTCTAGTGCTGTTACTGTATAATTTCCCAGCATTCCCAGCAGTGTCACCTCTCCAGTCAGCAGCTCAGTGATCTTGTTGGTGAGTTCTAGGATCTTCTGCTCATGTATCGGTAAGTGAGGAGGAGCCTCTGTGATGGGGCTCCGGCTCCTGCTCCATCCTCCTGACTCATGGAGATGGCTGTTGGGAGTCGCTTCATCACCCGATGTCTTCCTCACCATTGTGTAATCCTGTGTATGAAGACAAACATGTAGGGAACTGAACTCAGTATTCATCCATCAGTAGAAAGTGAGGGATTGGGATCCCACTGTATATAAGGCTCTACATGGAAGACTAGATGGACCATGTGTTCTCCTTCCGACACCAATATTTAACGTGTCTATATAGATGTCAACTTAGTGGAAAATATCAAAGTCTGTGATCCTGCTGGTTCCTGGCTGTTGATTGGTTCCTCCTCATTACAAGGAGCCTACTTCCCATTCTCATTGCTCCTACAACATTACTATTAGGTCATTGGTTACCACTATACAGAACTGACTATATTGGTGGCCGATCTTCACATTCTCTGCTGCTCAGTTCTTCAGTTCTCCCTCACTTGGAAGGTCTGGAAGCCGTTATACAGGACACTGGATTGTTCCTATGGCTTCCTAGCTTTGCCACGGGCATTGCGGTGTCCCATGGCAAAGCTCCGCCACGGGAGCTGCCGCCGAATCTCCGCTGGTGAGCCCTATCTGATAGATAGGCTGACCACGGACAATCGGGGCAATTTGCAGCGTGCTGCAAATTGCCTGCAGGAAGCGGAGAATCGCAGTGATTTTCCGCTCGTGGACAGTGTGACGGCGCTTTCCATAGCAGTGCTATGGAAAGCTTCAGAAGGCGTGATTCGCCGGCGGTTTACCACTGGCGAAATCACGCCTTTGGACTGGCACCCTTAGTCTGACTTGTTACATAATACAATAAAGATAACATAAATACAGAACAGTTTACCTCTCCGGTCAGCAGGTAGATGATCTCTAAGGTGAAGCTTAATATCCTCTTCGTAATCTCATTGCTGTCCTTCTCCATCCTCGGTGGGTCATTCATGAGGACCATTTTGGATGAGGACATGAGAGAACTGCATGAACTGGAGGGTTCTAGTACTGCCGGCCCTTTATGAGAGAAGGAGAGACTCTAAATCATACGGGGACATCGTCATGTGTGATATACAGAACCTCACTTAGGCCGCCTGCAGACGAGCGGAAATCCCGCCGCGGGATTTCCCGCGGGATTTCCGCCGCTGAAAGTTTGCATAGGAGTGCATTAAAATACGCACTCCTATGCAGACGGCCGCGGTTTGGCCGCGCGGCAAACAAACCGCGGCATGTTCTAATTTTCTGCGGGGCACGCACTCACCCGGCCGCCGGCTCCGGTCTGCGCATGCGCCGGCTGCGCGGCAGCCGGCACATGAAAGAGCCGGGGCCGCCAGGCGCGGGTGAGTACGCGCTCGTCCCTGCAGGCGCTCGGGTCGGATCGCGCGGCGTGAATTCTCGCTGCCGGATCCGACCGGCTCGTCTGCAGGCGGCCTTACTGAGCATTGAGAGACGCAGGTTCTCAGATCCGTCACCACATGTATACAGGTATGTTCACACAGACGGCAGATGTTTGCTGGGGATATTGACATGGAACCTGTAGTAATTAGCTCAGTGAATGAGCGCAAACAACACACATAGGACTCCTGTGCAGCAGACCACCGCTGATTTGCTACTGATTGCCTAACCTGTTGATAGGCCATTAATACTTCACAACTGGACAACACCTTAGAACTGTCCCCTCAGCAGGCAGAAATGGTATAGCCTCTGTGCTGATGCATCATTGGATTAATTTAAAAGTGAAAGTAAAAATAATTTCAGCATGAAGATCGTGCCTGATAAGCATCAGACAGGGGGCTGCAGTACACAGAGGAGACCCCCAGAGTGTGACAGTTAATCAGGTGAGGGGGGCAGGGACGGAAAAATGTATTTTCCCCAGAGTGGGCCTTTAAAGTGGTATTCCCAACATGGACTTGTATGCCATATCCACAGTATGTGCTACAAATGTCTAATAGATGTGGATACCAACTCTGGGACCTGTAACTATGTGGAGAACGGTGGTCCTTCACTCTTTTGGTGATGCAGCCACCACATCCAGGTGGATTGTGAATGGAGAGGTAGGTGGCCACATGTGTAAGCAGCTCTCTCCATTCACTTGTATGGGGGTTATGGAAACCGCCCAGCAGACAATGACTCCCCGACACGTGGCTGATACTGGGGGCATCAGGGCCATCACCTGCAAATGGCTTTTAGGATGGACTGGCTATTCGTGGCATCTCACAGATCCCGGCACACACTATGTATTCAAACTCTGTGCATAAGGTCTGCATTATATGTAAAGGGAACCCGAACCGATGAACATGGCGTCCGATCTGTCAGCCTCCTCTTATAGAGCAGGAGGAGCCCAGCAGATATATTGTGTGTGGGGATATTCTGTATCAGCTGGTATTTAACCCCTTCCTGCACTGTATTTTTATGCCGCTTGCGGGACACACCTCCCACACGGTGGTATAACGGTACGCTGCGGCTCAATGTCCATGCCATCAGCAGGCGCTGACACCCCGCTACATCACTGGGATCAATACTCGCTGGGCATTACACGGTTGCCATGGTAACAATACCGCCGAGCGTCCAGCAGCGCCTCCCTGTGCCCAATGACAGATCAGTAGGACGGTCCGACCGGAGAACACGTCACATTTATCACCCCGTGTGCATCGCCGCTTACTGTGTAATTTATGGCAGTACTGAAAACATGTACCATGTCTGCGCGCTCCGCAAGACCTTCTCTGACGGTTTAACCGCGCCAAGATGGTGGCTGATCAGCATCAGACAGGGGGCTGCACTGCAATGCTGTACTAAGGCCGGCTTCACACCAGAGGATGTGCGATTGCTCGTGCCTCAGTGAGACATATCTGCGCTATGAACGAGGCTCTTCTGCGCTCGTATCGGCGTATTTCACGGCACTTTTTCTGCCCGGGACACAAACACTCCGATGGAAATGGTGGATTCATCTAATGAGCCCCGGATGGGTTCCTTCTGCAGCGGATCAGGCATCTCCGCCCGCAGCTGCGCATCCTCCCCGCTGACTTCTATGGGGCCGTTGGTGCGCAAATACACAGAAAGATAAGGCGTGTTCTATCAGTGCGGCTGAAACGTGCGCAGAAAATACACGCATGTGAGCGAAAACATGGAGAGCCGCGGGTTCTATTCACTACATCATATTGTGCGCAAATACATCCGTGTGAAGCCAGGCGAACAGAAGGGAGACCGAAAAATACAAGAAAACCGGGCGAAACCCTCCGGCGTCTCTTACCTGCCGGCCGGAGTCACACGCAGAGCTCTGATATCAGTGTGCTGTATACGTGTATATATATCCTCTGGGTACATGTGAAGGGGCGGAGCTCAGCAGTGAGGAGGAGGAGAAGTGGTGACTGAAGGACCTGTGATGATGTCACTGTCATGTGATCAGTATATGAGGGGGCAGAGCTCAGCATGAAGGAAAAGTGATGGCTGAAGGACCTGTGATGATGTCACCACCATGTGATTAGTAGGTGTGGAACTCAGCACTGAGGAGAAGTAGTGGCTGAAGGACCTGTGATGATGTCACTGTCATGGCGGTGTGCTGATGGTCATGTGATGTGACAGGGCGGAGCTCCCATATTATGTATGGAGTAGTGACTTTGTGGGTTTGTTATCTTTAACCCCTTGTAGCCCAGTGACTTAAAGGGGTTGTCTTGTGAAATCAAGTGGGGTTATACACTTCTGTGTGGCCATATTAATGCACTTTGTAATATACATCGTGCATTAATTATGAGCCATACAGAAGTTATTCACTTACCTGCTCCGTTGCTAGCGTCCCCGTCGCCATGGATCCGTCTAAATTCGCTGTCTTCTGGCGTTTTTAGACGCGCTTGCGCAGTCCGTGCTTCTCCCTGGTGAATGGGGCCGCTCGTGTCGGAGAGCTGGTCCTCGTAGCTCCGCCCCGTCACGTGTGCTGATTCCAGCCAATCAGGAGGCTGGAATCGGCAATGGACCGCACAGAGCCCACGGTGCACCATGGGAGAAGACCCGCGGTGCATCGTGGGTGAAGATCCCCGCGGCCATCTTGGTAAAGGAAGAAAGAAGTCGCCGCAGCGCGGGGATTCGGGTAAGTAATAAACTTTTTGTTTTTTTAACCCATCCCTTGGGTTTGTCTCGCGCCGAACGGGGGGCCTATTGAATAAAAAAAACAAAACGTTTTGGCGAGAGACAACCCCTTTAATATTATCCCCAGAGGTCTTGCTGGGATTTGCCCTGATGCTGCCCCCCCCCCCCCCTCCCCCCGATGCAGGGAGATCCCAGCAGTCCTGTGTGCACATAGTTACAGCACTTTGTCTTCCCTGTCGCCACGGGGCGCACTCACACGGCGTGCGGTTGTGGAGATACGCTGCGGATCCATGCGCCCCAACTCTGTGTATTCCTCTTTTCTTGCTTTTCTGCACACTTGAATCCACACTGAGCGCTGCGGACTTCCTGCACTTCTGGTACAAATAGATAGTAGAGGCGGTGAATATTCCTACAGATACAGGTGGAAGTCTGCAAGCTCAGAGTTAGAGGAACATTGGTACAATATCTGGATGTGGCAGAAATAGTTAGTAATTACCAGCTGCCACCAGATTCCTCAGGAGGCAGGGGGGCAACAACTGTCAAGTGACTGCAAGAGACCTGCAGCAAGATGTGGTGGCCGCAGGCACTGAGGGTTACATTTGTACAGGTGGCCGCAGGCACTGAGGGTTACATTTGTACAGGTGGCCGCCCTCACACAGGCGTTTGCAAAAACGCAGCCAAGGAAGCTGAACAAAACAAAAAAGCAATACTCGTCAGACAGGCGCCCCCCGGGTCTCTCCGGAGCTCCAGCAGGCTTCTGGGCACTTGTCAGTGCAGACAGATCATCTTTTGCTAGTAACAGGGTTTGATAACCTCTCCTCCAGCTCTGATTGGTTCTCGCTCGCTGGCTCAGCCAATTAGAGTCAGTGCTTGATGCACCAATCATAGCCATTCATTGAATGGCTGTGATTGGTTTATCAAGCTCTGGCTCTGATTGGTTCATCAAGCTCTGGCTCAGCCAATCAGAGAAATCTCTTGCTGGACGCAGGGATTTCAATCCCCATCACCAGCAACAGATGCTTGTCGGCACTGACAAGTGCCCGGAGCTCCGCAGAGCAGTGGGAAGGACCCAGACGGCGCCTGTCAGGTGAGTATTGCTTTTTTCCCCCATCTAGTGTAGCTAGGGCGTAAGGCATATACTAAAAGTGGAAGGTCTTCATGCACGAACTCCAAGACGCTCACCTCTACTGACCCAAAAGCACAAGAAACGTTGGGTCCAAAATGCCCAAGACCATATAAATAAGCTGAAGATGTTTTGGGATTCTGTTCTGTGGAGCGATGAAACACAACTGGAACTTTTCAGGCCTCTGGATCAGCGGTCTGTATGGAGGAGGAAGAGTGAAGCAGACGGTGTAGAGCCCCCTGCCTAAAGTGAAGCCTGGCGGTGGCTCCGTGATGCTACATTGAAGCCTGGCGGTGGCTCCGTGATGCTACATTGAAGCCTGGCACTGGTTCCATGATGCTACAGTGAAGCCTGGTGATGGCTCTGTGATGCTACAGTTAAGCCTGGAGGTGGTTCAATGATGCTACAGTTAAAGGGGTTGTCCCGCGAAAGCAAGTGGGGTTATACACTTCTGTATGGCCATATTAATGCACTTTGTAATGTACATCGTGCATTAATTATGAGCCATACAGAAGTTATTCACTTACCTGCTCCGTTGCTAGCGTCCTCGTCTCCATGGAGCCGTCTAATTTCAGCGTCTAATCGCCCAATTACGAGAAGGTAAACCAGATAGCGCCTCAAGGTTGACATGCAGTGGAAATCAACACTATTTTGATCCTCCAATACCCGGGGGAGAGCTGCAGAAATAACTGGGGTCTCTCATAAGAGAGTGATCCCAAAGGAATGAAATACAAAAGAGCTATCAGCAAAACAAAAATTTCTGCGCTCAATAAATAGTGTGAAACCACAAATAGTTATCTGTCAGAGAAAATATAGGAGTTACACTTACTGAGGAGGAGGGGGGTATGATGACCATGAGCCCCCTCCTTGAAGTGATGACTCCTTCAGTCTCCAAATAGATGTTTACCAGACGTTTTAAAAGTGAAGCAATAACACCTTTAATTTCAAAATTCGCTAAAATAACAGGCAACGCGTTTCAGTGCACACAGGCACCTTTCTCAAGCCATAATGCAACATAAAATACTCACATATATATAGGAGATAGATTACTTACAAATCATACCGCTGGTGGGGGCAGCCATATTGGGGGCGTGTCATAATGTGCCGACGTCACAGCGCCGGTCACATGGTTAATGTCCTAACGTTCTATCACTGCTGATGAGGTATGGGGGCGTGTTGTGGCGTATTATGATAACCTACGTCATTGCGTAGGTCACCTGACCAGCGTCCTTACACCCACCGCCAAAAGCGTCTTCCGATGGTGGTGGCCATATTTACGGTGTATATTAGATTCACCAGCGTCACCACGTCAGTCACATGACCGGCGCGGTGACGTGTGTCAATACAAGGAACGCACCTAACAGTCGCGACCTAGGTGGGGGCGGTATCTGGTGAGCCTACGTCATCGCGTTGTCCACATGACTAGCGCTCTGACGCGCTAGTGTTGCTGAAGTCTCCTAGCAACAAAGGCCAAAGGAGAAATGTATTATCCCGGCGGTGGGTGCTTTGATAGGGGCAGCGTCTGGTACGTCAACGTCATTGCGTCGGTCACATGACCGGTCTTCTGACGTACTAGTGTTACTGATGTAACCTAGTAATATAGGACAAATAGGGGGTACATTACCCCAACGCTAGTATCTTAATTGGCGTCTCACTGTCCTCTTCGTGGAAGATATTAGAAAAAGATCTTTATATATATATATACTTAGTTAACTCACAGTGCCTCAGTACGGTCACCTAATCAATTTTTATCCAATAAATTGTGGGCAGTATATATAAACATAAATTCATGCATTATGTCATTTCATTATTATTATTAAGAATCTATCCAAAAAGGCAGTATTTTGTTCAGTTAAAGTTAATTGAGCATTCTTCATATCAGTTCTTGTTTTACATATTTTCGCAACACATATAATCAGGGTTTATGCGTACCGAAGCAAAAAATGTTTTAGTAGACACTAGCATTCAAAATTAGCTAAAAATATATTTATAAAATATACAGAAATTTAAAAAATAAAAATTTTTTTTTATTTTTTTTTTTATATATTTTATGTTATTCTTTTTATATATTTTTTTTATATATTTAAAAATTTTTTTCCAGAGCTTTGTTCAATCCTACTGGATTCAGTGTTTGTAGTCGAAAAATCCAGTACATTTCTCGTTTTTTAAGCAAGGAAAATATTTCTGGTTTAACCTTCTCAAGAGGTGTAACTTTTAAACCTCTGGCGTCTTTATTATGTTCTTTTTTAAAATGTTTTGAAATGCTGTGTTTTTCGAAACCATTCACTATATTGTTGCGATGCTTATTGATGCGTGTTCGTAAAGGATTAATAGTGCGTCCTACATACCTTAACCCACAGGGGCATTGTAGGAGGTATATCACGAATTTAGAACTGCATGTTAAAAGTGATTGAATCTTGTGTGTTTTCTTTGGAGTTGTTATTGATAATGGTATTTCTTTTTTTCCATGCGTGATATGTGTGCAGCATTTGCATCTAGAAATTCCACATTTGAATGCGCCTTGGATCGGTTTTAACAATTGGTTCGTATCCTTTGTAACTTTATTCTGTTTATTTTTTTGTTTTTTAAAAGGACAAGAGGGAGCTAGTATGTCTTTAATTGTTTTATTTCGTCTGAACGTTATTATAGGCCTTTCAGATAAATTTTTTTGTAAAAAAGGATCGTCTTTTAAAATGTTCCAATGTTTTTGCAGAATATTTCGAATTCCTCCATGTTGCATGTTGTACTTTGTTATAAATCTTGATTGAAGGCTCTGGTTCTCTTCTTCCACCCTTTTATTTCTTTGTTTCTGGTTCTCTCTTTTTTGTTCGGTTGTTCTTATCAATGCTTTCTTGTAGGCCGATTCAACAAGTTGTGTTGGGTATTGTTTTTCATGGAAACGTTGTTTTAATATTACTGATTGCGTCATGAAGTCCTCAATATTGGAGCAATTCCGACGCATACGTACAAACTGGCCATATGGAATATTACTTTTCCATGATTTTGCGTGACAACTAGTAAACTTTAAATAGCTGTTTGTGTCGGTAGGTTTAAAATAATTTTTTGTGTTAATTACTTTTCTATCGTCAATAAAAATTTCAACGTCCAGAAAAACTATACTTTTTTGACTAAAATTTCCTGTGAATTCGAGTCCCCATTCTCTCGAATTTAGATTTTTTATAAAATTCTCTAATTCATGTTTTTCTCCTCCCCATATAAAAAATACATCATCAATAAAACGACGGTAAAAAATAATATTTGTATCTTTTATCTCTTCCTCCAGGGCTCCCATAAATAGGTTAGCATATGCCGGCGCAAATTTCGTGCCCATGGCGGTACCTTTGTTTTGAATATAAAAACGATCTTTGTAAGTAAAATAATTATTTTGTAGGATAAATCTGATTGCTCTGAGGATAAACATTTTTTGGTGATCCGGCATGGATGTATCCCTAGTCAAGAAGTGGTTGACTGCTGATATACCCTTCTCATGTGGGATGTTCGAGTATAAAGATGTTACATCTAGAGTACATAACCAATATTTTTCTTGCCAACTGTTCATTTTTAATGCTTCCAGAAAGTCACTGGTGTCTTTGATATATGCTGGTAGGTTAGTTACAATTCTTTGTAATTGATGATCTACATATTCTGATAGTGCACATGTAATCGAGTTTATGCCTGCAATTATTGGGCGTCCTGGAGGGTTCTCTTTATTTTTGTGTGTTTTTGGTAGGAAATAAAAAAATGGGGTCTCCGGTTCTTTATTACAAATATAGTTCCTCTCTTCTTTCGTGAGGCATTTTTCCTCTAACGCATTATCTATCAATTCATATAGTTTCTGAGATATTTTCTTCAGAGGATTTTCGTATAGCCTAGTATAATATTCAGAGTCTCCCAGGATCCTATTGGCTTCTTTTTCATAGTAGTCGATGTCCATGATCACCGTTGCTCCTCCCTTGTCTGCCCTTTTGATTGCAATTTGATCATTTTTGGCTAGATTGAGAAGTATGCTTCTCTGTTTTATATTTTTGTATCCAAGTATTGGTTCTTTTATATTGCACAGTGTAGTGAGATCTTTTAATACTTTCTGGTAAAAAGTTTCTATATAGCATCCCTTGCTCTCTAACGGATAAAACCGACTTATTTATAATTTAATAATTATCCACAATGGCAAATACAATCAAGGTTTAATAGAGACAGGAGACAACCATTTCCTAGTCATTTCCATCAATATAGAGATAAACGGGTTTACACAAATAGGAGTAATTATAACAACAGGAATTACCCAGAGCCATACAGTGGGTTTAGACCGAATAATGGTAGGAATGGGCATTTCCACCAAAGAACCCAAAGATACAACATCCCTCAGGAGCCACGTTATGATAATGTCTTTTTTCAGAAGCCATTTCATAACAATCGTCCAAGAAAAAATTGGTACACTAGATCTTGGGCCCCTTCGAATCGAATGAGGATAGACAATAGAAGAATAAATCCCCCCATAACAAGGATGGAGACCCAAACAACAAATTTAAAGTCACACATCAATAATAAAAGAAGATTAGAGACCAACAAAGAATTGACAAATATCTCCTGTACATCTCCTGCGAGAAATAGAGATCTAACCAGCACCGCGTGTCTGGTCTCCCCTATAACAACCCAAATCTCCCCTCGTACCTTAGAAGAAAATTTATTAGGAGCCTCAACAGGCTCAACTCCTCCATCTTTTTTAGGGAGAGGACCGGCCTCCCCCCGGAATCCAATAAAAGACCACATTATTGCATCAAAAGAGATGATAAGAGATCTAGAATTTTTGAAAGAAACCCTATCAAACAAAGAGAGGACAAATACAGGCGGGGGATTAGAGCAGCCCGATCTACAGACTTTAATGAATGTTCAAAGATCGGAAAAAACGCAGCTGCCATCAGCAGCAAGATCACAGACAGAAATAATACAAGACAAACAGAATCCCAAGACCCCAAATGGAGAAATGACAATCAAGAAACCTATGACCTCGCAGATCAGAACCCGACAAGACGCACAAATGACTCCGGTAACAACACGGAGTTTAGCATCCAGAACAATGAAACCAGTCCCAGTCCCCAGGACGAAAATAACAGAATTCTACAATTCTTTGATACTTTGAAATAAAAAATTTTTCAGGGGGTGATAGACCACAAGAGCTAGCGCAAACTGATATACCTGACCTAATAACAACTACATTAAAACCAAAAAGTCGGTTTTATCCGTTAGAGAGCAAGGGATGCTATATAGAAACTTTTTACCAGAAAGTATTAAAAGATCTCACTACACTGTGCAATATAAAAGAACCAATACTTGGATACAAAAATATAAAACAGAGAAGCATACTTCTCAATCTAGCCAAAAATGATCAAATTGCAATCAAAAGGGCAGACAAGGGAGGAGCAACGGTGATCATGGACATCGACTACTATGAAAAAGAAGCCAATAGGATCCTGGGAGACTCTGAATATTATACTAGGCTATACGAAAATCCTCTGAAGAAAATATCTCAGAAACTATATGAATTGATAGATAATGCGTTAGAGGAAAAATGCCTCACGAAAGAAGAGAGGAACTATATTTGTAATAAAGAACCGGAGACCCCATTTTTTTATTTCCTACCAAAAACACACAAAAATAAAGAGAACCCTCCAGGACGCCCAATAATTGCAGGAATAAACTCGATTACATGTGCACTATCAGAATATGTAGATCATCAATTACAAAGAATTGTAACTAACCTACCAGCATATATCAAAGACACCAGTGACTTTCTGGAAGCATTAAAAATCAACAGTTGGCAAGAAAAATATTGGTTATGTACTCTAGATGTAACATCTTTATACTCGAACATCCCACATGAGAAGGGTCAACCACTTCTTGACTAGGGATACATCCATGCCGGATCACCAAAAAATGTTTATCCTCAGAGCAATCAGATTTATCCTACAAAATAATTATTTTACTTACAAAGATCGTTTTTATATTCAAAACAAAGGTACCGCCATGGGCACGAAATTTGCGCCGGCATATGCTAACCTATTTATGGGAGCCCTGGAGGAAGAGATAAAAGATACAAATATTATTTTTTACCGTCGTTTTATTGATGATGTATTTTTTATATGGGGAGGAGAAAAACATGAATTAGAGAATTTTATAAAAAATCTAAATTCGAGAGAATGGGGACTCGAATTCACAGGAAATTTTAGTCAAAAAAGTATAGTTTTTCTGGACGTTGAAATTTTTATTGACGATAGAAAAGTAATTAACACAAAAAATTATTTTAAACCTACCGACACAAACAGCTATTTAAAGTTTACTAGTTGTCACGCAAAATCATGGAAAAGTAATATTCCATATGGCCAGTTTGTACGTATGCGTCGGAATTGCTCCAATATTGAGGACTTCATGACGCAATCAGTAATATTAAAACAACGTTTCCATGAAAAACAATACCCAACACAACTTGTTGAATCGGCCTACAAGAAAGCATTGATAAGAACAACCGAACAAAAAAGAGAGAACCAGAAACAAAGAAATAAAAGGGTGGAAGAAGAGAACCAGAGCCTTCAATCAAGATTTATAACAAAGTACAACATGCAACATGGAGGAATTCGAAATATTCTGCAAAAACATTGGAACATTTTAAAAGACGATCCTTTTTTACAAAAAAATTTATCTGAAAGGCCTATAATAACGTTCAGACGAAATAAAACAATTAAAGACATACTAGCTCCCTCTTGTCCTTTTAAAAAACAAAAAAATAAACAGAATAAAGTTACAAAGGATACGAACCAATTGTTAAAACCGATCCAAGGCGCATTCAAATGTGGAATTTCTAGATGCAAATGCTGCACACATATCACGCATGGAAAAAAAGAAATACCATTATCAATAACAACTCCAAAGAAAACACACAAGATTCAATCACTTTTAACATGCAGTTCTAAATTCGTGATATACCTCCTACAATGCCCCTGTGGGTTAAGGTATGTAGGACGCACTATTAATCCTTTACGAACACGCATCAATAAGCATCGCAACAATATAGTGAATGGTTTCGAAAAACACAGCATTTCAAAACATTTTAAAAAAGAACATAATAAAGACGCCAGAGGTTTAAAAGTTACACCTCTTGAGAAGGTTAAACCAGAAATATTTTCCTTGCTTAAAAAACGAGAAATGTACTGGATTTTTCGACTACAAACACTGAATCCAGTAGGATTGAACAAAGCTCTGGAAAAAAATTTTAAATATATAAAAAAAATATATAAAAAGAATAACATAAAATATATAAAAAAAAAATAAAAAAAAAATTTTATTTTTTAAATTTCTGTATATTTTATAAATATATTTTTAGCTAATTTTGAATGCTAGTGTCTACTAAAACATTTTTTGCTTCGGTACGCATAAACCCTGATTATATGTGTTGCGAAAATATGTAAAACAAGAACTGATATGAAGAATGCTCAATTAACTTTAACTGAACAAAATACTGCCTTTTTGGATAGATTCTTAATAATAATAATGAAATGACATAATGCATGAATTTATGTTTATATATACTGCCCACAATTTATTGGATAAAAATTGATTAGGTGACCGTACTGAGGCACTGTGAGTTAACTAAGTATATATATATATATATATATAAAGATCTTTTTCTAATATCTTCCACGAAGAGGACAGTGAGACGCCAATTAAGATACTAGCGTTGGGGTAATGTACCCCCTATTTGTCCTATATTACTAGGTTACATCAGTAACACTAGTACGTCAGAAGACCGGTCATGTGACCGACGCAATGACGTTGACGTACCAGACGCTGCCCCTATCAAAGCACCCACCGCCGGGATAATACATTTCTCCTTTGGCCTTTGTTGCTAGGAGACTTCAGCAACACTAGCGCGTCAGAGCGCTAGTCATGTGGACAACGCGATGACGTAGGCTCACCAGATACCGCCCCCACCTAGGTCGCGACTGTTAGGTACGTTCCTTGTATTGACACACGTCACCGCGCCGGTCATGTGACTGACGTGGTGACGCTGGTGAATCTAATATACACCGTAAATATGGCCACCACCATCGGAAGACGCTTTTGGCGGTGGGTGTAAGGACGCTGGTCAGGTGACCTACGCAATGACGTAGGTTATCATAATACGCCACAACACGCCCCCATACCTCATCAGCAGTGATAGAACGTTAGGACATTAACCATGTGACCGGCGCTGTGACGTCGGCACATTATGACACGCCCCCAATATGGCTGCCCCCACCAGCGGTATGATTTGTAAGTAATCTATCTCCTATATATATGTGAGTATTTTATGTTGCATTATGGCTTGAGAAAGGTGCCTGTGTGCACTGAAACGCGTTGCCTGTTATTTTAGCGAATTTTGAAATTAAAGGTGTTATTGCTTCACTTTTAAAACGTCTGGTAAACATCTATTTGGAGACTGAAGGAGTCATCACTTCAAGGAGGGGGCTCATGGTCATCATACCCCCCTCCTCCTCAGTAAGTGTAACTCCTATATTTTCTTTGACAGATCACTATTTGTGGTTTCACACTATTTATTGAGCGCAGAAATTTTTGTTTTGCTGATAGCTCTTTTGTATTTCAATCGCCCGATTAGACGCGCTTGCGCAGTCCGGTCTTCTCCCTTCTGAATGGGGCCGCTCGTGCCGGAGAGCTGCTCCTCGTAGCTCCGCCCCGTCACGTGTGCCGATTCCAGCCAATCAGGAGGCTGGAATCGGCAATGGAACGCACAGAGCCCACGGTGCACCATGGGAGAAGACTTGCGGTCCACCGTGGGTGAAGATCCCGGCAGCCATCTTCGCAAGGTAAGTAAGAAATCACCGGAGCGCGGGGATTCGGGTAAGTACTATCCGTTTTTTTTTTTAAACCCCTGCATCGGGTTTGTCTCACGCCGAACGGGGGGGGCTATTGAAAAAAAAAACAAAAACGTTTCGGCGCGGGACAACCCCTTTAAGCCTGGCACTGGCTCCGTGATGCTACAATGAAGCCTGGCACTGGCTCAGTAATGCTACAGTGAAGCCTGGCACTGGCTCCGTGATGCTACAGTGAAGCCTGACACTGGCTTTCTGATGCTATAGTGAAGCCTGATGGTGGCTCTGTGATGCTACAGTGAAGCCTGGCCGTGGCTCAGTGAAGCTACAGTAAAGCCTGGCGGTGGCTCGGTGAAGCTACAGTGAAGCCTGGCGGTGGCTCCGTGATGCTACAGTGAAGCCTGGCCGTGGCTCGGTGAAGCTACAGTGAAGCCTGGCGGTGGCTCCGTGATGCTACAGTGAAGCCTGGCGGTGGCTCCGTGATGGTACAGTGAAGCCTGGCACTGGCTCTGTGATGCTATAGTGAAACCTGGCGGTGGCTCAGTGCAGCTACAGTGAAGCCTGACGGTGGCTCGGTGAAGCTACAGTGAAGCTTGGAGGTGGCTTGGTAATGCTCTGGGGCTGCTTTGCTTCTTCTGACCCTAGAAACCTGCAACTTGTGGAGGGCTAGATGGATTTAAAAGTGTAGGGGGTCTTCAATGGAGACCAGTGCTGATGTTGCCTGAGTCCAAATTCAAAGGAAAGTTATAACGAGTACCCGGAGAACCATGAGAACCCACTACACACACAATCATAGTAGGTCAAAATGAATTCTGCTTTATTAGGAAAAACACACAGCTTATATAGGCCGTCGCCCGCACAGGGTGCAACTTTGAAAAATTACTTAATCAGGTGTTTAGTTTGAAAAACAGAATATTAGCACATTTGATTCTTGCAAAAAAAACAGCTTATCTTGAACAAGCACTTCTGCTGCGTTGGGGCGCAGTTCAGGCGCATCCAGCCACAACCTTGAAATGTCAGTAGAAAACTTATCTACTTAGTTCTTTGTGTCTTATCACAATGTACGTAATGCAAGGTCCGGACAAAATGAGCAACTTCTAAGTTCCTTATTTTTCTTATGTCATGTCAGCATTAGGAGTTACTTTAGAAACAAGATTAAAGCTTAACATAATCCCCCATTTGGACATCAGAGCCACCATTATCTCCTGGTTCTGTCACCCGTTGGTGCCGGCTTCAGCCGGGTCCCCAGGTAGGAATGGTGCACTCTATGTCCATCTAGGGTACCAAGACATTTAAACAAATGACATAATATCAAATATTGCAAGTCAATCAAGTTTACAATACAGTAATCTTAGATTTATCAACATCAATATCATCATCGTCATATTAGACATTTCCCGATTTCATTAGGGTCACAAGTAAAATTATAACACACTTCAGCCAATGCAACATTTCTCCCCTGAAACCGAGTCATATTCATTCAATGTGTATGTTCAACGGCATCGCAATGGGGACAATATTCATATATATTAAGGAAGGTGTTTTCCTGAACAACATTGTCATCTACTACATCACTATCATTGTGTACTATTGAGTATATGTCTCGAAGAGTCTCTACGGGAGTGGGAACGGATAATAGAGAAGTCCGCAAAATGTCCTCTCCACTCCTGAGGTTGGCCATACACATGTGAGAAATGTTCAATACATCCTTTGCTAGGTATTCCCACATATTGGGATGTCCTTCTGCCCATCCAGTCCATCGCTTCTCAATGTGGATCGTTTGTAGTGGTGTTCCCCAATAAGAGGACAGTCCAATAAGACAAAATGCAGATGTCAAAGTCAAAATGCCCAGTACCCCCCACCCAAACAACACTGGGATCCCACCCATCACTTTTCCTCTGGCTCGGGAACTTTCTTGCAGTGGGAGGCCTGTATCCAGGTAGCTCTCCCTTCCACTTTTACCGAAGTGGGCATTGTCAACAGAACTTGGTATGGTCCGTCAAACCTTGGTTGCAAGGCCTTTCTTAAGTGTCTTTTTGTGACCACCCAGTCTCCAGGCTGCAAGGAGTGAGTCCCCTCTAGGTTGTCAGGGTCTGGAATTGAAGAAAAGACTAGATTCTATGTTACTTTTAGTTGGTCACACAGGTGCTTTACATATCCGGCTACTGTGTCATAGCCCTTCTGTAGGGCCTGTGGATGATACAGCCCCAATCTTGGCATAGAGCCAAACAACACTTCTTTTAACTTAAGCGTACCATTTAGTCTTTTAACTTTGTCTGAACTCTGCGGGTGGTATGGGGTGTGAAACGCTTGTTCCACCCCAAGGGCTGGCATCACCTCTCGCATCACTTTACCTGTAAAACGTGTACCTCTGTCACTCTCAATTGTCTCTAGTACCCCAAATCTACATACAAGTTCTGACACAGGTTTAGTCGCTGTACATTGTGCAGTGGCTTTGAACAGGTCCACGCACACAAGGACGTACTCATACCTGCCTGATTTGGGAAGCTGGATGTAATCGATTTGTAATCTCTGAAAAGGATACAGTGGTCTGGATGTGCACTTCCGGGGGCAGGGTGCACACTTCACATGCCTTCGCCAACCTGTCGAACCCTGGAGCATACCATACCTTGTCCACAACAGAAACCATGGCATTCCGAGAGGCATGCACTTTCCCGTGAGCTAGGACGGCGAGGTGGGGGTAGGCAGCCGCTGGTAAACACACTCTGTCTCCTAATTTCCATACATCATCTACGTACCTGGCTCCTGCCTTGGTCCACTGCTCCACTTCATCCTGTAGGACGCCAAATCCCACATCAACAAGAGTGGTGAAACCAAGATCCAACTTACAGCACATGGGGTCTTGCGTCCTATCCTGAAGAGCTGCAGCCTTGGCCGCCCTATCCGCTCTATCACTTCCTTTGCTCGCCGGCGACTGCTCCTGCGTGTGTGCTTTAACCTTTATTATGGCCACCTGTTCTGGCAACATGATGGCCTGCATTAATCTAACACCATTCTTAATGGGCTTGCCTTGTGCCGTGAGAAAGCTCCTGGACCGCCAGATGGGTCCAAAGGCGTACCTGGAATCAGTGTAGATGTTAGCAGGGGTACCTTTTGCAATCGTATAGGCCTCAGAGCACGAAGCTCAGCCTCCTGCGCTGACATGTATGGCGCAGTGGTTTTTGTACAAGCATCTCATTCAGTGTGAGTACTTCAAAACCTGTTACAAACCTTCCTTCGTCATTCAGGTATCTAGATCCATCCACAAACATTTCAAGGTGGGGGTTTAGGAGGGGTTTGTCAGTGACATTTGCGAAACCCAGCTGTCTCCTGCTCCATGAGCGCTGCACAATCATGCTGGTGTTCTGCGTCAAAGGCCTCCTCATCATCATCAGTCAGAGAATTTGCAAAAAGCTGGTCCCCTGTACTTACTCCCCCATTTGAATCAGTGTCACCTAGTGGTAATAAGGTGGCCGGATTCAAAGTGGTGCAACGTTGAAATGAAACATTGGATCAAGAGTGTACTGCAAGTTCCATTTTGATCCGTCTAGCAAGGGACAGATGTCTACGGCTTACTTGTGTCAGGATTCCATGTACGTCATGTGGGGTGTAGATCACCATGGTGTGATCTAAGACAACGTCAGAACTTTTGTCCAGTAACTGAAGTTTGTCTTTACTGGCTTTGCAGCCATTCTACTCTGATGGAGGAAACACAAAAGGCTTAGTGATGCATTGAGGCAACTATTTGGGTCAAGAGCACATAAAAATAAATCATCAACATATCACAAGAGGGCAGTGCCCTCGGGAATTGGCCAGGCGTCTAATACCAGCTTCATGCATCTGGTGAACTGGTTTTGGGCTATTCTGAGCCCCTTGTGGCAGCACTGTCCAACAGTACTGCTTTCCTCTAAAAAGTAAAATGCAAACAAATACTGACAGTCTAGCTGGCCCTTTATACCCTTTTTCTTAACGGGGAACAAAGGGGTATTGGCTGGGGAGACATATTCCTTAAGGGCTTTAAGTTGACATAAAGAAAAGACGGTGTCTGCAATTGCATCTTCCTGGGCGTGTGCCAGGGGGTACTGACGGACCATGGGGGCTTTTTCCCCTTCTTTTAGGTAAACCATTACCGGTGGGACTGACAGTCTGTCGGGGTCCGTCTGACTGGTAGCCCAAAGGCTCGAAAGAACGACACTAAGAACTTGTTTCTCTGCGTGCGTAAGAGTGAAGACAGGGAGAGGTGTCGCTAGGTCTGCTGCCATCCGACAGAAGGTCGGGTGACTTTCAGACCCGGGGTGTATACAAGCCTCACCGGACGGGTGAAGTTTGATACAACATCCCAAGGGTCCCATCACGTCGGTTCCCAATATGCTTTCAGGACTTTCCAGCACAAGGAAGCGCGTGAGGCATCGTGACCCTTTAGCGTCTTTTCTTTACTGGAAAAAGAGGGGTGTTTGCTGGAGGCTGTATCTCACGCAAATCCCCCATCGGAACCAAGTCTCCCACTTGTTCCCCAATCAGCATTTTTCTTGTGGGAAACTAAATGGGATACTGTTTGACCCAGGGGTGCGTTTCCTGGCTTCAGATTTACCATCATAGGGGGTATATTCAATTTCCCTATGTCTGTCTTACAGGTGGCTTACATTTTGTCAGGACCTGCGGAAAGCTGAGTTTCTGCAGTAGCAGAAACACATGAGCCAGATCCACCAAGAGAGCAGTTAGTTTACAAAACTCTTCTGAACTGTCACCTGAGGTCTCAACCCATACCGATCCATCTGGTGAGAATTTGATGGATGCAGATAAGGCTTGTAAGATATCAGTACAAATAACAGAGACATGAATTACAACAAGGCAGAATAATCCACAAACATCTATCCACATTGCAATATTTCTTTAAGCAAATTCATTATTAATCTGATCCTGCCTGCAATATCTCATCAAATTTGAGAAGAAAAAAAACTTTTCCTAACTGCCCAAGCTTCTCACCCCCCCCCCCCTTTCAAAGAAGAGAGGGATGAAACATTACGTACTGTTACATCATCTAGCGCCACCCATTCGATGCTGGTCATTTGCATGTCTCTCCTACAGAACATTCTCTCAGAGACAGTACAATACTAACAGCATTTAGCAGTGATACAGACGTCCAACCAATCACAGAACTAACATTTACACAAAAAGCAAAATATATATCTTAAAATCCTTATATGTTTTCTATTTTTAAGACCGTATAATTCACGTAATTCATTACAAGTTTCTTATTTCATCAACGTTTGTCCTTCTTTCTATGACCCTGAATCTTATCTCTCTATGAAACAGAACAATAGCTAAGATATTAAAAAGTAGCCAGAACATTCAGACTTTAAACAGCATTAATCATTAGTAATTACAAGAGGTATATTTCTCTGAGGATATGACTAGTTAAACACATAGAAAAGACAACATGCTAAGCGCTTCTAACAGCGCAACATTTTCTGCCTTTTTAACCCTTGTATTCTTAAAAGCCCCCACAGACGTGAGTGGGGTATAACTCCCTTACACTTGTATGAAGAACACTAAGACGTACAACAAAGATTAGATTACATAACGTCAAGACATACAAGACAAACAATAATGGTTATTTGTCACATAATTGTCCACAGATTCTGCATGAACTTACTTCATGTCACAGGGGGACATAGACTATAAAATTCTGACAGACTGATAACCCATTACTACCGTATCTACACTTGCCCTAATCCATCTGTTTAACGTACTTTTATCCAACCTTTTGTCTATCTCTGAATCTTTCCCAAACTTCTGGTCTAAGACTCTATTCTCCCAAAATTCTAAACACCTTACTACATTCTTCTTCCCACAGCTAACGTGCCTTCTCTGTCTTCTACTATTTCTCTAGCTGATTTCCATATAGGCATACTCTTAGAGCCCTCTTATCCCTTCCCTAACTCTATTTTTGCTCTTCTACAAAAGAAGATTTCCCCAGGAGTTACTATTTAAAGTTAGTCCTGTTCTACCCAGGCTTCTCGCAACCTAAAAGCTGTACCTGTATAGAGGTCAGTAGGGGGATTCCAGGGCTCACTACTGCCCCTTTAGACGCTTTCTGCAAACCTGTTGCTCTTTCTAAACCGGCGTCTCTGATATCTCCTTCCAATTTTTATCATGATACTGAGACCAAAATTCATAATTAATATTCCCGCCTTCTTAAGGCCTATTTGTTTGTATATCTTATACACTATGTCTCCCCCTTCCCTCTCCTTAATTATCTCTATAGGGGTCAGGTAAGCTTTAGACTGTTCAGACCCCATTTCCAAACCACGAAGGTAATCTATTCCCACTATTCATCACTAAGTATACAGGACCTTAATTCACACAGTACACTAAGGACACTTAGTCCCTGGTCCTGGAATAGTTTTACGGAACTACTACAGCAATCACTTAGACTACTTAAGGGGGTTCAGGGGAGACCAGACCTCTCCTCTAAGGGAACTTTTGGTGATATTATAACAGATTCAGTATAAGCAAATTATGGCTAAAATGACACAGACTATCAACGTACAGATTTCAACAATTACTACAGTCAACATGGCATGAAAATATCCCAGTAGTGAGTTCTTCCGTCTAATACAGTTTTATGAACAAACTACACAAAGAGCCGGGGAACCTGAAAGTAACACATGCAGCGACTAACCTTCTGTCAACAGTAGACACAAATCAGGGGAGCCCAGAGCTGAAAATGGCAAGTCAAAGGCTTACCCTACACCGGTGTTTTGTAGATCTGGGGTCCCGTGAGCCTGGTCTTGGGTTGTTGGCAGTTGGTGTCGTCAGGTATCGGCTGCAGGTGAAGAGGAGTCCCCGCCCCACGTTGGGCGCCAAGTAACTGTAGGGGGTCTTCAATGGAGACCAGTGCTGATGTTGCCTGAGTCCAAATTCAAAGGAAAGTTATAACGAGTACCCGGAGAACCATGAGAACCCACTACACACACAATCATAGTAGGTCAAAATGAATTCTGCTTTATTAGGAAAAACACACAGCTTATATAGGCCGTCGCCCGCACAGGGTGCGACTTTGAAAAATTACTTAATCAGGTGTTTAGTTTGAAAAACAGAATATTAGCACATTTTATACTTGCAAAAAAACAGCTTATCTTGAAAAAGCACTTCTGCTGCGTTCGGGCGCAGTTCGGGCGTATCCGGCCACAACCTTGAAATTTCAGTAGAAAACTTATCTACTTAGTTCTTTGTGTCTTATTACAATGTCCGTAATGCAAGGTCCGGACAAAATGAGCAACTTCTAAGTTCCTTATTTTTCTTATGTCATGTCAGCATTAGGAGTTACTTTAGAAACAAGATTAACCCTTAACAAAAGTATCAAACTCCCAAGAAAAAACATCATGCCTTCTATGAATAAGCTAAAGCTTGGGCGCCATTGGACCATCTAACAGGACAATGATCCCAAGCAGACCTCAAAGTCCACCAAGGCTTGGTTTCAGATTCTGGAGTGGGTGACACAGTCCCCTGACTTGCACCTCATAGAACATCTTTGGTGGGATGTGTAGAAGGCGGTTGCAGCATACAAACCCAAGTATATTAGTAAACTGGAGGACATTGCTGTGATGAATAGGCCAATATTCCTCAGAAACACAGTCAGAAGCCGGTATCTAGCTATGCATAATCTTTAAACAAGTCATATCAGCAAAAGGTGCTCTACTAAGCACTAAAGACACTTGTCATGAAGGGGTGAATAAATCTGAGACTGCAGTAATCTCGCAGGCGGGGCATTTGCCCGGGGTGCAATCATGAGGGAAGGCAGGAGAGGCACTGGCAGCACAGTGCGATACAAAAGCAGAGCTAAACAGCTGATCACTGCCTTCTGACTTACTACACCGCTACCCTAGCCCATCCTGGCATATTCACCCAGAAGAGTGGTGCTGTCTGATCTGCAGCGCCTGCCTGAAACCAGTATAGTCGCACAGAAGAGAAGTACTGCGCCCCCCCTGGTTTCCTGAGTCCGACACTGAACACCTGATCACTGCTCAGTGCTCGCATCCTGCAGCCGCCCGGACCTGACACCATGCTTTTGTCAGTGAAGGCGCTGTGGCAGGCTCTGGTGGCTACAGGGCAGGAGCGCTGAGCAGCAATCAGCTGTTCTGTGTCGGACTCGGGAAACAGGGGCGACCATGCTAGGCTATGAAGAGGTCCCTGCAGACAAGAGGCGCTGTTGTGTCTAAAATGGCTTCCATCACTTCAGGGAAGTAGCGATCCTCCAGAACGGCTTCCAGCCACACTGGAGAACGGTAAGTGCTTCCCATTGTTTTCAATGAATGACCTCGCATCGCACTTGCATGCACCTCCGGCCCCATTGAAAACAATGGGTGAGGAGTTCCGAATGAAAGCCCAAAATCAGGACACGCTGTGATTTTTTTCACGCACCGCTTATGTATATGACTGTATTAAAAAGAACAGGGTTCATATTTGTGCGTCTCACAACGCACGCATCTCACACGATTTTCTTTCAAAAATGTATTTATTGTTTTCATAGACAAACATACATGCATTAGAAAATAGATGTAATAGACTACATCATTAGAAATATAACCTTTCTAGAACTTAAAAGAGAGCGCACTCCTTTCCCCTCCCTAAAACTATGGGTTCTCCCCCAGGATTGCATGAGAGTCGTCTCCCTCCTAAGGCAATCAGGAGGGAGAGGGATAAAGAGAGGAAAAAGAGGAAAGGTCCGCCTGGGGAAAACGGGCTGAGTTTAGGGGGACGGTATACAGAGCCAGTATCGAGGGGCCTTGAAAGGGACTCCATGATCCTTGGTATCGCTGTAGGTTGGGCCTCGAGCCAGACATTCCGCGACTAAGGCCTCTCTCAACTGGGCTAACCATGGGTAACAAATCAAAAACGTGTCAAACAAGCCCTTGAGATATCAAGAGATCCTCCAGGTGGCTCACTGGGCATTTACATAGCCCCTGAGTCAAGCAAGAATCCTTGTTATGTAGGTCTACGTACAGACCTTCTTGTGTGGTGGACTGGGAAGGCCCTCTCTAACTGTTGTAACTGTTTTAACTATTATAATCAAAACAAAAAAATTTGAAGAAGGTGAAATCTAGAGGTAAAAAAAAGAAAAGAGAAAAAATTAGGAAGAATACAGGAAAGGTCATGCGTAGGGGAAGGGGAGGAGAAAGAAAGGGTGGGGGAAAGGTCTTTTCTGCCTTTGTCGTGTGAGATCTTAGTAGTGCAAGATGTTCGGGAACGCCATGTTCTGCTCAGAGCTGACCCTCCTCTAGCCATCTAAGAAAGGCCAGGGAGCTTCTTAAGTTGTACCATAACGCCCACGTTTCGTAGAAGCCCGAGTTTCCCTTTTCAGAGTCGGAGCTCCTGAGCTCCTCCATATATTCAATGTGGTTCAGGGCCCCGACCCAAGCAGATCTTGGTATCGCTCCCCCCCCCCCCCGCTTCCAGAATTTGGGAACGGTGAGGCGCATCTCTGGTTACAAGTTCAGGGAGGTTCTGCTTACCTCCTCGTCCAGACGGGTCACGTGAGAGGGCAGGTCCACCATATGTGGTGCATAGTGCCTAACTCGGATTCACACGATTTTCTCAACCGGCTAAAAGCAGCCTAAATTGGAATATGAGGAGATGGGGAACGAAGTGGAAGAGATTATTCTACAACTCCTGGGGACAGTTCAACTTCTACAGGAGAAGACTCAGCTGAAGGAGACTCTGCACAGCTACCACACTCAGAAAGTGAGAGCAGATAAGGAGGCCATGGAAAGAGAGCGACTTCTGCAGCTAGTTTCGATATCTGTAGGTCAGACTGCAACACTCTTCTGCTGTATAGTAAGTCAGAAGCAATCAGCTATTTATTGCCCAGAGATCAGGGGTGGCGCAGCGCCGCTCTTCTATGTGATTATGTCTGGCTAGGAGGCTGCAGTTCAGGAGGCAAGGAGCAAAATTGCAAACTTACCAAATCAGTGACAGAGGCTCAGATGAAGTGGAGGATGATTAAGGCTACACCCACAGGGGCAATTTTCACAATGATGCGATTTTGATTTTAAAAAATTGCTTCGCTTCTGTGAAATTGCAATTGCACTCGCGTAAAGGGTTAAAAGTGCTTCACATATACCTCACTAGGAAGAATCCCATCACATGCGAAAGGAGTGAATTTCTTACCGAAAATTCCTTTTTTCCGAGTCATCCTGACGGCATACCTGGAGGTTGCACCTTGACCTTGTAGGGACAGGAAGCAAGAGACTTCAAAAGGCTCCTCCTGCCTCCCATTCTCCAGTGTCTTCTAAATTACTTACATAGACATGTCGCGGTTAACCAAGGAAAATATTTTATTTGCTCCAAAACAAAAATAACATGGTTAATTCCATTTGAACATAAACAAGAAGGGTAGCTTACCCGAGTTTTAACAAAAGATATTATGCAAAAAATTTTCTGCATGAAAACATCCGACATAGGAGCCTCTGGGCTACAAATTCGTACCCGCATAATTGTAGACATATATGTGTGAGTTTTGGGAGGGAATAACGTGCCGTCAGGATGATTTGGAAAAAAGGAATTTTCGGTAAGAAATTCACTCCTTTTCCCCGGCGTCATCCTGACGGCATACCTGGAGTATACCAGATTATTTTCTCAGGGGGGGACCACTGCCTGCAAGACCTTTCTCCCGAACGAGAGGTCGGAGAAGAGGTCCGCATTCAACCTATAGTGTTTAGCAAAGGTGTGTAGGTTGGACCATGTGGCCGCCTTGCATATTTGGTCCGGCGTAGCCATAGCCCTCTCTGCCCAGGAGCAGGATACTGCCCTGGTTGAACGGGCCTTGAGTCCTTTCGGGATAGGTCTGTCGCTGGAAGAGTAGGCCTGCTGGATTGTGGTTTTTATCCAGCGGCTAATGGACCTCCTAGAAGCCACTCTTCCTCTGCCCAGCCCCTGAAATTGAACAAAAAGACAGTCAGCCTTCCTAAAGGATAATGTCTGCTCTAAGTAGCATATAATGGCTCTCCTTACGTCCAGGCTATGGTACTCTCTTTCCCTATCATTTTTGAGATCCTGACAGAAAGATGGGAGGATAATTTCCTGCTGTCTGTGGAATTTCGAGGCTACCTTTGGTAGAAAGAAGGGGTCCGTTTTTAGTATGACCATATCATCCTGGACTAGTAGATATGGTGTTTTACAAGACAGGGCCTGGAGCTCGCTTAAGCGCCTCGCTGTTGTGATTACTACCAGAAATACAGTTTTTAAAGTGAGCCACCTAATTGATATCTGATCAATGGGCTCGAAGGGGTTTTTACAGAGATTCTGGAGAACTAGGTTTAGGTCCCGGGGGGGGGGGGAACATACTGCGGCAAACTGGCCTCATTCTTTCTGCCGCCTTCATGAACCTGCGGATCAGTCTATGATCTGCTAAGGGTTGGTTTGGAATGGCCGAGAGCACCGATACCTGTACTTTTAGGGTCCCTGGTCTTAGGTTTTTATCTAGACCCTCCTAGAGGAAGTCCAAGATCTCCGCCACCGAGGTGTCAAGATTGGAGACTTCCAGCCCCCTCCAGGAGGAGAACTTTTTCCATATTTTGTTATAAATAGCTGATGTAACTGGTTTGCGAGACTGGCGTAGAGTCGCAATAACTCTGGAGGACAGACCTTGTCTCAGTAGCGTCTGTTCCTCAATAACCACACTGCGAGGTTCAGTCTCTCTAAATTGGGGCACAACACTGGGCCCTGCGCTAGGAGATCCTTCCTGGTTGGAAGACGGATTGGCTCCGCGATGGCGAGTTTTAGGAATACGGGAAACCATGCCCGTTTTTCCCAGTATGGGGCGATTAGGAAAAGGGTCACGTGGCTTTGCTGGACCTTCTGCAAGACTCTCGGGATCAGGGGTATGGGGGGAAAGGCATAGGCCAGACTAAAGTCCCAACTCTGAGAAAAGGCGTCTATCCCCTCGGCCCTGTCCCTTGGTTCTAGAGAAAAAGAGACGGAACATTTTGAGTTTTGGCTGTTCGCGAATAGGTCCACCTGTGGTCTGCCCCAAGTGTCTGTAATGAGTTGAAATTCCTCTTGATTCAGGGACCATTCCCCGGGGTCTAGGCGTCTTCGACTGAGAAAGTCGGCTGTTAGGTTCTGGGACCCTTTGAGGTGGACCGCCATCAGGGACTGTACCGTGGCCTCGGCCCATCGGAAGATCCCGGCTGTTAATTTCAGTAGGTGGAAATTCCTGGTGCCTCCCTGGTGGCGAATAAGGGAAACGGCGGTCATATTATCAGAGAAGATCTTAACATGTTTCTTCTTTAGGATGTCCTGAGCTCTGTGAAGTGCCTCCCAGATGGCCCTAAGTTCTCTGAAATTTGAGGTCTGGCTTCGCAACGCTGGACCCCATTCGCTGCCCTACTTGCGCTCCCCAGCCAGATTGGCTTGCGTTAGTGACTACGCAAATAAAGGGCTCTGCCATCCACGGGGACTCTGCTTCTAGGTTGCGTGTTGACTGCCACCAGCAAAGGGACCGTGTGACTGATGATGACATGGGCATCCTGATGTCCAGGGAGGTCATTGCCCCATCCCAGTTGCCCAGGATGGCCCTCTGGAGCGTTCTTGAGTGTGCCTGGGCCCAAGGAATAATGCTGATACATGAAGTCATAAGGCCCAGGAGTCTCATCGCGTCCCTAATTGTTATTCGTTTCTTCTGGCCGCATCTTTGTGCTGCCTGTCTAAGGCTTTCCTGCCTGGGTGGAGGCAAGGATAAGGTCTGCGACACAGAGTTTATCCGCACCCCCAGGAAGGTTTTGCGTGTCTCGGGGGAAAGACTAGATTTAGGGAACTTTACTATCCACCCGAGCCTCTGAAATAGGGAGATGACTTGGCTGGTATCCTCTTCGAGGGTCTTTGGCGAGGATCCTACTACCAGGAAATCGTCCAGGTAGGGGATGATGTTTATGCCTGCTACATGGAGATGCGCCACCATCTCTGCCACTATTTTGGAGAATATTCTGGGTGTCGTTGAAATGCCAAAAGGTAGACACTGAAACTGGAAGTGACATACACGGCTTCCTATCCTGATAGCAAATTACAGGTACTTGTGATGTTCCGGCAGGATTGGGACGTGATAGTACGCGTCATTTAGATCGACGGTACTCATAAAGTCCCCTTTTCCAATTAGAGTTACTGCTGACCTGACGGTTTCCATTTTAAACCTCTTATAGGTAATGTATTTGTTCAGGCCCTTCAAATTAAGGATCATTCGGTAGCTGCCGTTTGTTTTTTTAATAAGGAAGAGGGGCGAGTAAAAACCCAAGCCCTGCTCTACCGTGGGGACCCGGACTACTGCCCCTATTTGTAGCAAATTGGAAATTTCATTTTTAAAGATATCCTGCAGAGCAGGGGATTGCGTGGGGGTGACTCTGAAGTTATTAGGGGGCCGGGTGAAGAATTCTATTCTGTACCCCTGGGCTATGAGCTGCAGGACCCATGGGTTGTCTGTAATCTCCTGCCATTCCTGGGAAAAATTTTGTAGTCTACCCCCCACCCGGTAATCTTCTATGGAGGTAGAAGTTGTTTCTGTCTTACCCCTGCCTCCTTTGGGGTAGGACCAGCGCCCTGTCTTTCCTTTACCCCGGTAGGGCCTGAAGGATGGCTGTCGTCTGTGGGGAAGTCCGGTCCTCGTATGGTCCGGAAAGCTGTGGGTCTTGTCGGTAGCCTTCTTGAGGATCTCCTCCAAGACCGCACCGAAGATGCGTTGGTCATGAAAGGGAATGTTGCACAGCCTTCCCTTGGATGCCGTATCAGCCTTCCATGTTTTCAGCCAGACCGCCCTCTTGGCCATGTTAGACAATGTGGCGCTCCTGGCTGCCAGCCTCATAGATTCGGCAGATGCATCTGCCAGGAAACCTGTTGCCGATCTCAGCAGGGGTATGCACTCCTGTAATGCCTCTCTAGGGGCCCTCTGTTTGATCTGGTCATCCAGCTCACCTAGCCAGAGGAACATTGATCTGGCCACAGAAGTCGCTGCGATGTTGGACTCCAGCGTATAAGACATTGTTTGCCAGGCTCGCTTCATTAAGGCGTCCACCCTGTTATCCATAGGGTCTTTAGGATGTGACGAGTCTTCAAATGGGAGGACTGTCTTCTTGGCCATCATGGCCACCTGTGGGTCCACTTTGGAAACATCCTCGTAGAAGCGCACATCTTCCTCCGCGAAACGGAGCCTCTCTTTATACTCGTGGGGTAGGTAGAGGTGTTTGTCCGCGCAATCCCACTCGTCCGCGATCACCTTTTTCAGGGTGTCATTTACCGGGAAGACGATGCGGTTCCCCGGTCTGAGCCCTCCAAACATATCGTCCTGCACGGACCTTGGCTCGACCACATCCTCGACTTTCATGGTATCCCTGACTGCTTTAATCAGGTCATCCAGATCTCCCTATCAGAAGTAGTACTTTTTGTTCTCATCCTTAGAGTCAGGGGGACGGTCGAACAATTCACCTTCTGAAAGGTCGCCCAGGGATTGTTCAGAGTCTGAGCTGGTTAGCGGTATGTGGCTAGACCTTTTGGCGGCCCTTCTCTCCCGCTGAGCTGGGGGGAGACTGGAGATTGATGCCCGAACCTCCTCCCTAACCAGGGATCTTATGTCTTCCCTGAACGCAGACTGCTCGTCCGTGAGGATCTTGGAGGTACATTCAGGGCATAGTGGCTTTTTGTACACCTCATCCAGTTTTTTAAGACACAGGGCGCATTTCCTGTGTCTTTTCTTAGGGTCCTGTTTGGACTTGGTGGACTCCCTGTCCTGCAATGATACATGCATGCACATAAGGGAGACCCCCCATATATCGCTATAAGTCCCCCTGAGCATATTACCCCTGCATAAGTAACACTTACAGTTTGCAGGGCTTCCACTTCGGTTTCTCTGGTAGTTGATGTCTTTGTAAAGCATTTCCCACATTCTGTACATGAATATGGTCTATCCCCTGTGTGACTTCTCTGATGCATCATAAGATTTGATTTTCGGATGAAACATTTCCCACATTCTAAACATGAATATGGCTTCTCTCCGGTGTGAATTCTCTGATGTATAACAAGATCAGATTTCTGGGTAAAACATTTCCCACATTCTGAACATGTATAGGGTTTCTCTCCTGTGTGAATTCTCTCATGTATCACAAGGTCATATTTCTGAGTAAAACATTTCCCACATTCTGAACATGTATAGGGCTTCTCCCCTGTGTGACTTCTCTGATGCGTCATAAGATTTGATTTTCGGGTGAAACATTTCCCACATTCTAAACATGAATAAGGCTTCTCACCTGTGTGAATTCTCTGATGTATAACAAGATCAGATTTCTGAGTAAAGCATTTCCTACATTCTGAACATGAAAATCGTTTCAGTCCTGTGTGCCTTGTCTGATGTATAGCAAGATTCGCTTTCAGCATAAAACATTTCCCACATTCTGAACATGAATAGAGCTTCTCTCCTGTGTGAGTTCTCTGATGCCTTTTAAGATTCGATTTTCGGATAAAACATTTCCCACAATCTGAACATGAATATGGCTTCTCTCCTGTGTGAATTCTCTCATGTATCACAAGATCATATTTCTGGGTAAAACATGTCCCACATTCTGAACATGTATAGGGCTTCTCCCGGGTGTGACTTCTCTGATGCGTCATAAGATTTGATTTTTGTATGAAACATTTCCCACATTCTAAACATGAATATGGCTTCTCTCCTGTGTGAATTCTCTGATGTATAACAAGATCAGATTTTTGAGTAAAGCATTTCCCACATTCGCTTCAGTCCTGTGTGACTTCTCTGATGTATAGCAAGATTTGATTTCAGCGTAAAAAAATTCCCACATTCTGAACATGAATAGAGCTTCTCTCCTGTGTGAGTTCTCTGATGCATTGTAAGACTTGACTTTCGGATGAAACATTTCTCACAATCTGAACATGAATATGGTTTCTCTCCTGTGTGAATTCTCTCATGTATAACAAGATGATATTTCTGTGCAAAACATTTCCCACAGTGTGAACAAGAGTACGGCTTCACTCCTGTGTGTACTCTTGTGTGTATAAAAAGATCTAATCTTCTTAAAAACGGTTTTCCACATTCACCACACTGAAACTTTTTACCCTCTTTGTGAGTTATAGGTGAGGTAACAATCTGTGATTGGTCAGGAGAAGGTTCCTCATGATTAGGGGGATTATATGACAGATCTGTACTGACAAGCTGTGGATGTACATGAAGGGTGATGAGGTTTTCTGTTGAGGAGCGCTGCATGATATCTTCATCTTCTACTTTATAATTACACGATAACATCAAGTTTCCTTCCGAGTTTTCAGGGGGATTATCTGTTAGGAGGGAGAATTTTAAAAAAGTAGGTGATTATGCTTTTCAAATCACAAAAGTACAAAAACATCTATCATCAACTCATAAGTTTGGGCAAAGGGGAATCGTGAGATTCTCGTTGTGTCTAAAAGGGCCCTAACATCTAAGGATGGTGATAATAAAGTAAATGTGGCCAGTGATTAGTTCCTCAGAGCTGTGTTACATTACCATCACTATCCATGCTGTAATCATTCAGCTAGATAAAACAGTTTACGTTTGGAGCCAACATCCACAAACAACGCCTGACAGCAGTGACCTCTAACCAAGGTGTCATGGCACCCTGGAGTACCATGGCATGGAAACCCACCAGGGATGCCACAACACTCACAGCCAGGGAGTGAGAATTGGCCACATTATGGATTATTAGCTGCTGGCCATTAGCACTGCAGGAAGTGGGGTGAGGGAAAGTGTTGCAGGCAAGCTCTGCCCACCATGCCTCTGTTCTCCTTCCCAGGTCTCCTGTCATTGGTCAGGTAAAACTTTGGACCATTAAGGTGCCCATACACATTCAACAAATGAAAGAATAATTGCTCCTCTGACAGCCGTTTCCACCAGTACCACCACATACAATTTCACCTTATCTCCCGGGAACAGGAGGACCGGGCTATGAAAGTTAACATACTGGATTAATCTTTTCCTCAACATCATCTGTCAAAGTAAGGTTGACCTCCCCCCCCCCCACCGGACACATTAGAGACTTGTCCGGCTGCCAAACCCATCGTTACCAGCAGATTTCAGGCAACTAAAGTCTAATGTGTATGGGGGGCCCGTAGTATGATTGTTGTCCATTAAAGTGCCCGAAAGTCACCCCAGAGATTATGGTTCCTGCTCTTCCACACAGAAGCGATAATCACTTAGTGCATGGAGGAGGAGCAGGTTGGGGATCGCTTTCGCACCCCTCCACACACACACACCCCTCCACACACCATTCACAGCAGACAAGGAGCCTTTCATAGATGAACGATTGTCTGATTACACGGGCCGGCCATGGTTTGCTTTTCATACCTGCATAAAGTGAACAACGAACGATTAACTGTCATTCGTAGTTCATTCACTGTCAGCGGTTTCACTGAATGATGATTGTTCAGTTTCACACAATCCAGCTATAAACTTAACCCTTTGCAATCCAATTTTAGATTTAGGGTTTCCTAGGGGGCTCTCTCTTTCTGCCTTATACAATGGTGCTGTCTGCTGGCTAGAGCCAGTACTGCAGTATGTGCAGTATGCTGGAGAGCCCCCGACAACAGAGCGGCCAGTAATATACAGTAAGAATACCCTGCTGGACGTCTTCTGACATCGGAGCTGTACAGCCTTCAATCAGAATGTCTTCAGACGTCAGACAGTGGATTGGAAAGGGTTAATAATAATTGTTCTGTGTAAAAGCCCCCTTAGACACAAACCGTTCAGAGCATTTCTTCGGATAAAAACTGCATCTAATATGACAAATATATATTTATTTTTTTGTTTTCTCCACTACATATGTAAATCTCTTCTTACCCTGTGATATCGGAGGCTGGTGGTTCTCCATCATGATGTCCTTGTACAGATCCTTGTGTCCTTCTAAATACTTCCACTCCTCCATGGGGAAATAGACAGCGACATCCTGACACCTTATAGGAATCTGACAACACAATGATACCGTCATTACCCAGACTCCTCTAGTGCTGTTACTGTATAATTACCCAGCATTCCCAGCAGTGTCACCTCTCCAGTCAGCAGCTCAGTGATCTTGTGGGTGAGTTCTAGGATCTTCTGCTTATGTATCGGTAAGTGAGGAGGAGCCTCTGTAATGGGGCTCTGGCTCCTGCTCCATCCTCCTGACTCATGGAGATGGCTGTTGGGAGTCGTACCGTCACCCAATGTGTTCTTCACCATTGTGTAATCCTGTGTATGGAGAGAGACACGTAGAGGGCTGAACCCAGTATTCCTCCCTCAGTAGAAAGTGAGGGATTGGGATCCCACTGTATATAAGGCTCTACATGGGAGACTAGATGGACCATGTGTTCTCCTCCCGACACCAGTATTTAATGTGTCTATATAGATGTCAACTATCAGTCTGTGATCCCGCTGGCTCCTGGCTGCTCTTTTCTTGGCATTACAAGATGCCTACCTCCCATTCTCATTGCTCCTACAACATTACTATTAGCTCATTGGTTCCCACCATACAGAACTGACCATATTGGGGGCCGATCTTCACATTTTCTGCTGTTCAGTTCTTTAGCTCTCCCTCACTTGGAAGGTCTGGAAGCCGTTATACAGGACACTGGATTGTTCCTATTACTTCCTAGAATGGATTTTCTCTTCCCTTAGTCTGACTTGTTACATAATACAATAAAGATGATAGAAATACAGAGATGTTTACCTCTCCGGTCAGCAGGTAGATGATCTCTAAGGTGAAGCTTAATATCCTCTTGGTAATCTCATTGCTGTTCTTCTCCATCCTCGGTGGGTCATTCATGAGGACCATTTTGGATGAGGATATGAGAGAACTGGAGGGTTCTAGTACTGCCGGCCCTTTATGAGAGAAGGAGAGACTCTAAATCATACGGGGACATCATCATGTGTGATATACAGAACCTCACTTACTGAGCATTGAGAGACGCAGGTTCTCAGAGCCGTCACCACATATATACGGGTATGTTCACACAGACGGCAGATGTTTGCAGTAGATATTGACATGGAACCTATAGTAATTAGCTCAGTGAATGAGCGCAAACAACACATATAGGACTCCTGTCCAGCAGACCACTGCTGATTTGCTACTTGCTATCCTGTTGATAGGCCATTAATACTTCACAACTGGACAACACCTTAGAACTGTCCCCTCAGCAGGCAGAAATGGTAAAGCCTCTGTGCTGACGTATCATTGGATTAATTTAAAAGTGAAAGTAAAAATAAAAACAGCATCAAGATGGTACCTGATAAGAATTAGACAGGGGGCTGCAGTACACAGAGGAGACCCCCAGAGTGTAGCAATCAATCAGGTAAGGGGGGCAGGGATGGAAAAATGTATTTTCACCAGAGTGGCCCTTTAAAGTGGTATTCCCAACATGGACTTGTATGCCATATCCACAGTATGTGCTACAAATGTATAATAGATGTGCTTACCACCTCTGGGACCTGTAACTATGTGGAGACTGGGGGGTCCTCCACTCTTTTGGTGACGCGGCCACCACATCCAGGTGGATTTTGAATGGAGAGGTAGGTGGCCACACGTGTAAGCAGCTCTCTCCATTCACTTGTATAGGGGTTATGGAAAAAGCCCAGCAGACAATGACGCCCCGACACGTGGCTGATACTGGGGGCATCACGGCCGTCACCTGCAAATGGCTTTTGGGATGGACTTGCTATATCTGGCATCTCACAGATCCCGGCACACTATGTATTCAAACTCTGTGCATTAAAAGAGGTTCTACAGCAGCTGTGGTATGCATTATATGTAAAGAGAACCCGTCCGGATGAACATGCCGTCCGATCTATCAGCCTCCTCTTATAGAGCAGGAGGAGCCCAGCAGATATATTGTTGTGTGGGGGATATTCTGTATCAGCTGGTATTTAACCCCTTCCTACACTGTACATTTATGGTGCTGGCGGGACGCACCTCCCACACGGTGGTATAACGGTACGCCGCGGCTCAGTGTCCGTGCCGTCAGCAGCCACTGTCACATAGCGCTGACACCCCGCTACATCACTGGGATCAATACTCGCTGGCATTACACGGTTGCCTTGGTAACTATACCGCCGAGCGTCCAGCAGCGTCTCCCCGCGCCCGATGACAGATCAGTAGGGCGGTCCGACCGGAGAACACGTCACATTTATCACCCCGTGTGCGCCGCCTCTTACTGTGTAATTTATGGCAGTACTGAAAACATGTACCGTGTCTGTGCGCTCCGCAAGACCTTCTCTGAGCGGTTTAACCACACCAAGATGGTGGCTGATGAGCATCAGACAGGGGGCTGCACTGCAATGCTGTACTAAGGCCGGCTTCACACCAGCGGATGTGCGATTGCTCGTGCCTCAGGGAGACATATCTGCGCTATGAATGAGGCTCTTCTGCGCTCGTATCGGCGTATTTCACGGCACTTTTTCTGGCCGGGACACAA
Organism: Eleutherodactylus coqui; assembly: GCF_035609145.1. NCBI lineage: Eukaryota > Metazoa > Chordata > Amphibia > Anura > Eleutherodactylidae > Eleutherodactylus > Eleutherodactylus coqui. The sequence goes on from NC_089837.1 coordinate 43,356,081, forward strand.
ACACTCCGATGGAAATGGTGGATTCATCTAATGAGCCCCGGATGGGTTCCTTCTGCAGCAGATCAGGCATCTCCGCCCGCAGCTGCGCATCCTCCCCGCTGACTTCTATGGACTTCTAAGCACTGCGGAATTAGATGGCGCTATACAAATAAACAATATTATTATTATGGGGGCTCACACAAAATCTATTCTGTTCACTGCATATTGTGCGCAAATACATCCGTGTGAAGCCGGCCGAACAGAAGGGGGACCGAAAAATACAAGAAAACCGTGCGAAACCCTCCGGCGTCTCTTACCTGCCGGCCGGAGTCACACACAGGGGTCTGATACTGCAATATAATGTAGCTGATATCAGTGCGCTGGATATGTAGATATATATCCTCTGGCTGATAACAGAGAGTACAGCAAGGACCAGGACCTGCTACTCTGTAATAGGACCTGTGATGATGTCACTGTCATGTGATCAGTATATAAGGGGCGGAGCTCAGCAGTGAGGAGAAGTGGTGACTGAAGGACCTGTGATGATGTCACTACCATGTGATCAGTAGGGGCGGAGTTTAGCACTGAGAAGGCATATTAACTATTCCCATGCCACTTCTGCCCCATTCAGCAATTCCAGCAACCTGATTGGTTGTTTGGATTGGCTGATTCACCGCTCCTTCACTGGGGGAGTCGCCGAAGCGCGATCGGAAGCTTTGATAAGCTGGAGAGGAGCCCAGGTGTAGTGTGCGGTGGTGTGCTGATGTTGTAGAAGCCGAAATCCAACACGATACCAGGGACATAGGAAATGAAGATTTATTCAATGTCGACATTAACCCTTTCCAATCCACTGTCTGATGTCTAAAGACATTATGATTTAAGGCTGTACAGCTCCGATGTTGGAAGACATCTGTCGGGGTTCTCTTACTGTATATTGCCAGCCTCTCTGCTGTCGGAGCCTATCCAACGTGTCACCTCATGCAGTACTGGCTTTAGCCAGCAGATAGCGCTGTTGTATAACAGCAGAAAAAGAGTAAGCCCCCTAGGAAAACCAGGATACAAATTGGATTGGAAAGGGTTAATGAGTCTGGGAGACATAAAGGTTCTGAAATCCAGACTGACTTGTGACATCACAACGGATTCTTAAATACTAACCGAACAATATGGCCTCATGTCCACGGGGAAAATCAGATCCGCTGCAGATTCTACATGTAGAATCTGCAGCGGGTCCCTCCTGCCCCGCGGACATGAGCGCTGAAAATAGGAATTTAAAAGCATTTACCTATCCGTAGCGGCCGGCGAAGCTCTGCTCTTCCTCACGGCCGGATCTTCATTTTCGGCCGGCGGATGAATTCCTGATGCCGGCGGCACGTCGCCGGCACGTCGTCGACGTGCCGCGCGCATGCGCCGGGCACATCCGCCGAGCCGAAGCAAGGGAGATGCGGCCGTGAGGAAGAGCAGAGCTTCGCGGCCCGCTGCGGGTGAGTAAATGATTTAAATTCCTATTTTAGGTCTCCCGCGGATCCGGACGGCTTCAATAGGCTTCAATAGAAGCCCGCGGGAGCCGTCCCCGCGGGAGACCCGCATGAAAATGGAGCATGGTCCAGATTTTTTCATGCTCCATTTTTTTTAAAATCGCTTTTATTGACGATCCGCGGGTATTTATCTACCCGCGGGTGGTCAATGCATCCCTATGGGGTGCGGATCCGCGCGCGGGAGATCCGCTGCGGATTTTAAATCTCATTTTGCCCGTGGACATGAGCCCTATATGTTTAATATGCTTCAGCCTTTTGGGCTGGTAACAGAGAAACAATAGCTTATAAGTCCTTGTACCACACTGGCATCTGTCATGTTTATGCAATGATCGCGCTCCGGTGACTGCCACTGACGGCTCAGCACCTGCTTCTCGTGCCCAGTTCTGTAACCTCTATCCTCGTGCACATCTGAAAAGGGGGCAGTAAAGGGGTGGTGAATCAGCCAACTCAAACAACCAATCAGGTTGCTGGAATTGCTGAACAGAGCAGAAGTCTGGTGGAAAAATGTAATATGCGAGAAGTGATGGCTGAAGGACCTGTGATGATGTCACTGTCATGGCGGTGTGCTGATGGTCATGTGATGTGACGGGGCGGAGCTCCCATGGGTATTAGTGTATCTTGACGCCACCAGAAGCTAGGGGTTTGACAGGGAGAATGCCCCTCTCACATCCCTAGCTCCCGATTGGCTCAAGACAGGAAAGTCCTAACTGCACAGTGTGCATTGATTAGTGCCTGGGCTGCAGTGGCACTAATGATTAGATGTTGATGTTGCCATTTTTGGCCTGCATTAACATCTAATAATGTAAGGCTCCGAAGGAAGTAACCTTCAGGCTGATCCTGCAGCCCGTGCACTAATCAATACACACACAGAAGCCGCAGGGATTGTGGCTGTCAGGTCCGTGCCGTGCTTGCCGGCTCTTTGCTCCCGGACGCCCGTTGCACCCCCACTCACCGCCCCCTATTCTTTCTGCACCAGCAGGCTGTGCATGTGCTACACCGCCGGGGCAGCCGACCGCCGTCTGTCCGATGTGTCTCGGCATCCGCCTGTCACCTCTGTGCGGACTGCCACCTCAGGGCTCCATAATGTCAGCTCCCTCACTCTCCGGTCCCAATTTCTGCGGCCGCAGGATGCGCTTCGCTGCCGATCCAGGCGGGTGGGCGGCTGGTCTGTGCTGCGCACCCACTAGCCATCCTAACACCTTTGTGCTGTCTGCTGCCGGCTTGGGGCTCCATTATGTTGACTCCCCCCGTTTTGCGCTCCGCTGTTGCAATCCTTTAGTGTCCTTCCAGGACCTACATGGCTAGCAGCCGTGCAGCCAATCACGTTCAGTGGGCCCACCCCCCCGGCAATCTTGACTCCACCAGCAGTGCCTGGTGGTGTCAAGATACACTAATACCGCTCCCATCTTCGTACTTAAAGAAAAAATACCCCCGCGCTCGTGGGGTGCAGGAACAGTAAAGGACACACGGTCCACGAGATAAATTAAAATTATTTATTTCTGCGGTTGCTACGCGTTTCGGCGGAGTAAACCGCCCTCTTCAGGCATACAATAAACTGACATAAACGTACATGTATACAAAATACTATGACTCACATTAGTCCACGGACGCCGCCGGTCGGAGCCATCTCTTGCATCACGTGGGATCACACGTCATGATCACGTGTCTCATGCGTCATTCACAAGTCATGTGCATTCCGCATGATAAAGGCATTCAAGCAGTTTGAAGGTATTTAGATACAGATCCATTAATGCCCGCAGCTCAAGCAAAATTTATAACAGAATCCATTTTATTCATTTTAGAGAATAATTATTTTACCTATGATAATAGATATTTTAATCAAAAACGGGGGACGGCAATGGGTTGTGAATTCGCCCCAACTTATGCAAATTTACATGTCGGGGCATTCGAGGAGAGTAGGTTTTTAGATACTAGGATAATTTTACATGAAAGATTCATAGATGACATTTGAATTATTTGGGACGGAGAAATAAAAGAATTAGAGACATTTACAAAAAATCTTAATTTTAATGATCAAAATTTGAAATTTACCGTTAATATAGACAAAAATAAACTTGTATTTTTAGATCTTGAATTAAATCAAGAAAATAATGAGATTTTTACCGTCACACATTTTAAAAAGGTTGATAGCAACAATTACATTGATTTTACTAGCTGTCACGCCTGACATTGGAGGACCAATATTCCCTATGGGCAATACAAAAGAATTGGAAGAAATTGCACAAGAACTATTATATATATATATAACTATTAGAGATGAGCGAGCGTACTCGGAAAAGCACTACTCGCTCGAGTAATTTGCTTTATCCGAGTATCGCTGTGCTCGGGTCTGAAGATTCGGGTGCCGCTGCGGCTGACAGGTGAGTCGCAGCGGGGAGCAGGGGAGAGCGGGCGGGAGAGAGGGAGAGAAAGATCTCCCCTCCGTTCCTCCCCGCTCTCTCCTGCAGCTCCCCGCTCCGTGCCGGCACCCGAATCTTCAGGGACGAGCACAGCGATACTCGGATAAAGCAAATTACTCGAGCGAGTAGTGCTTTTCCGAGTATGCTCGCTCATCTCTAATAACTATATATAATAGATTATGTCCAGCAGTCAGATATTTTAAAGAATAATGTTTTAGAAAAACATTATCCTATATCACTTATTAATGCAGCCCAGAATAGAGTTTTGATAGAAAGAGAAAATATAAAAAAAATCCCTGATAGGAAAAAGTAAAAAAAAAATAGTGGAAAACAAGATAATTTGTATAAAAAAACGTCCTTTATAACTAAATATAATAATCAGGCTAATAGTATAAGAAGCATTTTAAAGAAACCCTGGCCAGTTTTACTAAATGATCCTGTTTTAAAACCTTTTTTTAGAATCTGACCCTAGATTAATTTTTAGAAAAAATAGAACGTTACAAAATATCATTGCACCCTCCAAAGCAGAACTGAAAAATAAAAACAAAGAAATTCCCCTTACACAGACAAGATTAGAGAAAGGAGTTTTTAAATGCAACTAAACTAGATGTAAATGTTGCATTCATATGCAGCAAAAGAGAGATACATTCACATTGACTATAGAAGGTAAAGATGTCACTAATCAGTACAAAAATAGATTAAAGGGGATGTCTCGTGAAATCAAGAGGGGTTATACACTTCTGTATGGCCATATTAATGCACTTTGTAATGTACATTGTGCATTAATTATGAGCCATACAGAAGTTATACACTTACCTGTTCCGTTGCTAGCGTCCTCGTCGCCATGGTGCCGTCTAATTTCAGCGTCTAATCGCCCGATTAGACGCGCTTGCGCAGTCTGGTCTTCTCCCTGGTGAATGGGGCCGCTCGTGCTGGAGAGCTGGTCCTCGTAGCTCCGCCCCGTCACGTGTGCCGATTCCAGCCAATCAGGAGGCTGGAATCGGCAATGGACCGCACAGAGCCCACGGTGCACCATGGGAGAAGACCCGCGGTGCATCGTGGGTGAAGATCCCAGCGGCCATCTTGGTAAAGGAAGAAAGAAGTCGCCGCAGCGCAGGGATTCGGGTAAGTAATAAACTTTTTTTTTTTAACCCATCCCTTGGGTTTGTCTCACGCCGAACGGGGGGCCTATTGAAAAAAAAAAAACCCGTTTCGGCGCGAGACAACCCCTTTAAATTGCGATAGCACTCACATTATATACCTTTTAGAATGTGATTGCGGTTTAAAATATATAGGGAGAACTAAAAACGCAATACGTGCAAGATTAGCTAATCATAAATATAACATAAAACGCGGCTATAATAAACATAGTGTATCAAGACATTTTGCCGAACAACATAAATGTCAATCCGGGACTTTAAAGATCACTCCATTAGATCAAATAATTAGCAAATCAATGAATGAATTGAAACGCAAGGAGATGTTCTGGATCTACGAACTCCAGCCTCTCCAACCATTGGGGCTTAATGAGGTGTTGGAGAACTGAAAATAATAGGAGTAGTATGATGAAATTGATAGGTGTAAAGGGTTACTTGGATCATGATTATATAACCATCGGGTATAAAATTGTTATAGTTTTTTAGGAATATATTGATTGGGGAAATCTGATATAAAAAATATATATATATATATACACTGTTAGTTTTTATAATGTATTTAATAATAATTTTTAGGATATTTATATATAAGAATAATATTGATAAGTGTTGATTTTAGAGTGATGGTGGTTTTTAAGAACAACATATATATTTATGGGTAGAATAAGAATGTATTATCATATAATATGGATGCACAATAGCAAAATAGGGAACATTTATGTATTTCATTATACATACAGAGTAGAAATTTTAGATTTTAGAAACTATTTATAGTGAAAGATAATTAAGTTTATAATAATGTTGTTAAAATGTAATATGATAATGAATAGCATATGTGCAAGAACGGAGATTTTAAATAGAATGGAATGCCGTTTTTTATGAATGGGCAGATTATAGTAGAACGAGAAGCGTCACATGATTTGTGAATGACGCATGAGACACGTGATCATGACGTGTGATCCCACGTGATGCAAGAGATGGCTCCGACCGGCGGCGTCCGTGGACTAATGTGAGTCTTAGTATTTTGTATAAATGTACGTTTATGTCAGTTTATTGTATGCCTGAAGAGGGCGGTTTACTTCACCGAAACGCGTAGCAACCGAAGAAATAAAGAATTTAAATTTATCACGTGGACCGTGTGTCCTTCAATGTTCCTGGACCCCACGAGCGCGGGGGTATTTTTTCTTTAAGTACGAAGGTGATATGCAAACAGCCTAACCATGGCTGTAACCCCAGCGACGCTCTCCGGAGATCGGATTCGGGACTCCAGGAACGCTATAAGCCTGCAAGGATACAGGTTGCCGGTGGACCTTCTAGGTAGGAGGTCCAGCCGAGCACCAGGTGAGTGCTAAAAGTATCTCACATTTTTGAAATTTGTTTTGAGTGAGTAGGCGCTGATTTCTGTCTTTTCTAATACCGCTCCCATGTTATGTATGGAGTAGAAGGAATTGGTGACTTTCTGGATTTGTTGTCTTTAACCCCTTCTGGCCCAGTGACTTAATATTATCCCCAAAGGTCTTGCTGGGAATTTCCCTGATGCTGCCCCCCCCCCCCCCCAATGTAGGGAGATCCCAGCAGTCCTGTGTGCACATAGTTACAGCACTTTGTCTTCCCTGTCGCCGCGGGGCGCACTCACACGGCGTGCGGTTGTGGAGATACGCTGCTGATTTATGGGACCCAACTCTGTGTATTCCTCTTTTCTTGCTTTTCTGCACTCTTGAATCCACAGTGAGCGCTGCGGACTTCCTGCACTTCTGGTACAAGGAAGGCAAACGATACAAATAGATAGTAGGGGCAGTGAATATTCCTACAGATACAGGTGGAAGTCTGCAAGCTCAGAGTTAGAGGAACATTGGTACAATATCTGGATGTGGCAGAAATAGTTAGTAATTACCAGCTGCCACCAGATTCCTCAGGAGGCAGGGGGGCAAAAACTATCAAGTGACTGCATGAGATCTGCAGCAAGATGTGGTGGCCGCAGGCACTGAGGGTTACATTTATACAGGTGGCAGCAGGCACTGAGGGTTACATTTATACAGGTGGCCTCCCTCACACAGGCGTTTGCAAAAAAAAAAAAAAAAGAATTACTCGCCTGACAGGCGCCCCCCTGAGCTCCAGCAGGCTTCTGGGCACTTGTCTGTGCAGACAGATCATCTATTGCTGGTAACAGGGTTTGATAACCCCTTCCCCAGCTCTGATTGGTTCTCACTCGCTGGCATTCAATGACATCATTGAATGGCTGTGATTGGTTCATCAAGCTCAGCTCAGCCAATCAGAGCAATCTCTTGCTGGAGGCAGGGATTTCAATCCCCATCACCAGCAATAGATGCTTGTCGGCACTGACAAGTGCCCGAAAGCCTGCCCGGAGCTCCGCGGAGCAGCGGGAGGGACCCAGACGGCGCCTGTAAGGGGAGTATTGCTTTTTTTTTCTTCAGCTAGTGTAGCTAGGGCCTAAGGCATATACTAAAAATGGAAGGTCTTCATGCACGAACTCAGAGACACTCACCTCTACTGACCCAAAAGCACAAGAAATGTTGGGTCCAAAATGCCCAAGACCATATAAATAAGCTGAAGATGTTTTGGGATTCTTTTCTGTGGAGCGATGAAACACAACTGGAACTTTTCAGGCCTCTGGATAAACAGTCTGTCGGGAGGAAGAATGAAGCAGACGCTGTAAAGAGCCCCCTGCCTACTGTGAAGCTTGGCGGTGGCTCGGCAATGCTACCGTGAAGCCTGGCGGTTTCCTCAGAAACGCAGTCAGAAGCCGGTATCTAGCTACGCATCATCTTTGACAGCAAAATATGCTCTACTAAGCACTAAAGACACTTGTCATGAAGGGGTGAATAATTCTGAAACTGCAGTAATCTCGCAGGCGGGGCCATTTGCCCGGGGTGCAATCATGAGGGAAGGCAGGAGAGGCACTGGCAGCACAGTGCGATACAGAAGCAGAGCTAAACAGCTGATCACTGCCTTCTGACTTACTACACCGCTACCCCAGCCCATCCTGGCATATTGAACCAGAAGAGTGGTGCTGTCTGATCTGCAGCGCCTGCCTGAAACCAGCATAGTCGCACAGAAGAGAAGCACCACGCCGCCCCTGGCTTCCTGAGTCCGACACTGAACACCTGATCACTGCTCAGCGCTCGCATCCTGCAGCCGCCCGGACCTGACACCGTGCTTTTGTCAGTGGAGGTGCTGTGTCAGGCTCTGGTGGCTACAGGACAGGAGCGCTGAGCAGCAATCAGCTGTTAAGTGTTGAACTCAGGAAACAGAGGCGACCATGCTAGACTATGAAGAGGTGAAGCACAAAGCTGCAATGTCCCTGCAGACAAGAGGCGTTGTTGTGTCTAAAACGGCTCCCATCTCTTCAGGGAAGTAGCGATCCTCCAGTATGGCTTTTAGCCACACGGAATCATAGGCAAGCGTTTCCCATTGCTTTCAATGAATGACCTCGCATCGCACTTGCACGCACCTCCGGCCCCATTGAAAACAATTGGCGAGGAGTTCGAGTGAAAGCCCAAAAAAAGAACATGTTGTGATTTTTTTTTTTTACCCACAGCGCATCACTTATATATACGACTCCATTCAAAAGAACATATTTGTGCATCTCACAACGCACGCATCTCACACGATTTCCTCGGTCGCATGAAAGCAGTCTAAACTTGAGTACCAGGAGATGGTCACGAAGTGGAAGAGATTTTTGGGGACTCCTGGGAACAGTTCAGCTTCTACACGAGAAGACTCACCTGAAGGAGACTCTGCACAGCTACCACACTCAGAAAGTGAGGGCAGATAAGGCGGCCATGGCAAGGGAGCGACATCTACAGGTAGTTTAGGGATCTGCAGGTCAGACTGGGAAAGCTGTATAGTAAGTCAGAAGCAATCAGTGTTTTATTACGCAGTGATCAGGGGTGGCGCAGTGCCACTCTTCTATGGGATTATGTCTGGCTTAGAGGCCGCAGTTTAGGAGGCAAGGAGCAAAATTGCAAGTCAGTGACAGAGGCTCAGATGAAGTGGAGGGGGGAGCGCCAAACAACGTGTGCACTTTAAGCTACGCCTCTGATTAAGGCTACACTCACAGGGGCGATTTTCACAATGATAAAATTTTGATTAAAAAAAATTGCATCGTTTCTGTAAAATTGCGATCTTTTCTTGCGTGAAAGGATCACATATACTGTATTTTCCGTTCTATAAGACGCACTTTTTTCCCTCCAAAGTGGGGGGAAAAAGTCAGTGTGTCCTATAGAGCGAATGTGCAGCCGACATACAAAGCCAACACAGCAGGAGAGCAGAGCGGCCTGCCCAACAGCTAATTGGTGGGGGTGGGGGAGTAGCAGGGAGCTCAGCCGTTTTACGGACGGACGGACGGCGGCTTCTGCTATGAAGCTCACAGATAGTGTGATAATGATCGCTCCATAGCAGAGCCCAGCGCCCATAAAACAGCTGATTAGTAAGAGGAACTGCTGCCCCCACCCCCTCTGACTTATCAATCAGCTGTAGTTAACGACAGCTCTCACATCTGCCAGCTACATAGCAGGGGGAAGGGGAGAAAGAGCTGCCTGTATGTTGTATACATTTCTGCCTAGTTATGCACAGATCTATACTCCATACATAACCATAATGAGACATGCCATGCAGCGCTCCTGTAAAGTTGGGTGACAACTAATGGAATCCTCATATTGTCACCCAGCTCTTCCAGGATCCTGAATGCCAACTACAGAGTTATGCAAGCATGTATACAACATGCATAACTAGTCAAATATGGCATTCAGGGCTCCTGGAAAGCTGGGTGACAAGTAGAAAGATAATTACATTTACACTCAGCTTTCCTGGATCCTTAATGGCAGGTTGATCTGGTGGTATACACTTTATTCCGAGGCGGTACTACTGCTCTTTATTCCTAATGTAATACCTCCCTCGCTGCCTGGTCTGGGGGAGTTCAAAATAATTTTTTCCCCATTTTCCTTCTCTAAAACCAAGGTGTGTCTAATCATCAGGTGCGTCTTATAGAGCGAAAAATACGGTACTTCACTGGGAAAAAATCCCATCACACGCAAATACACATTCAATTTTTTTTCTAAGATCCATCTGAAACAGGCAATTTCTCCTATGGGAACGTCTAAAACCAGGACATGGTGAGATTTAGTTTATGCTGTGAGGAGGGGGAAAATACACGCTCGTGAATGAAGCTGTTCAAAAGTGTGGATTTCATATTCATGCAAGTTTCTCATTAATGTGAATAAGCCCTAAAAGTGGCATTTTGTAGTGAATAGGAAGAAACCATTTGCTGTTTTAAATATTAAATCTTTGACATTTTTCATATTCCAAAACAAGAATCCATTTTTTGGATGAAATAGATTTATTGTAAAATGTTTACCACGTGTAGAAAATCACAACAGTTTCTTCCTTGAGTGAATTCTTTGATGAGATCTACAATTGGCATGAGTAGTAAAACATTTCCCACATTCTGGACATTAATAAGGCCTCTCTCCTGTGTGACTTTTCTGATGTCTAGTAAGAGTTGATTTCTTTGTAAAACATTTCCCACATTCTGGACATGAATAAGGCCTCTCTACTGCATGACTTGCATAGGGCTTCTCTCCTGTGTGATTTCTCTGATGTGCCATAAGAATTGATTTTCGGATGAAACATTTCCCACATTCTGAACATGAATATGGCTTCTCTCCTGTGTGACTTCTCTGATGTATAGCAAGATTCGATTTCAGCGTAAAAAATTTCCCACATTCTGAACATGTATAGGGTTTCTCCCCTGTGTGACTTCTCTGATGTGCCATAAGATTGGATTTTCGGTTGAAACATTTCCCACATTCTAAACATGAATATGGTTTCTCTCCTGTGTGACTTCTCTGATGTATAGCAAGATTCGATTTCAGCGTAAAGAACTTCCCACATTCTGAACATGAATAGGGCTTCTCTCCTGTGTGACTTCTCTGATGCCTCATAAGATTTGGTTTTCGGATGAAGCATTTCCCACAATCTGAACATGAATAAGGCCTCTCTCCTGTGTGAATTCTCTCATGTAAAACAAGATCATATTTCTGGGTAAAACGTTTCCCACATTCTGAGCATGAAAAAGGCTTCTCTCCTGTGTGAGTTCTCTCATGTGCAATAAAGGTTGTTCTATATGCAAAACATTTACCACAGTGTGAACAAGAGTACGGCTTCTCCCCTGTGTGCACTCTTCTGTGTGTAAAAAGTCCTGATCTGCTTAAGAACAGTTTTCCACATTCACCACACTGGAACTTTGTACCCCCTTTGTGAGTTGTAGGTGTGGAAACAATCTTTGATTGGTCAGGAGAAGGTTCCTCATGATTAGGGGGATTATATGACAGATCTGTACTGACAAGCTGTGGTTGTACATGAAGGGTGATGAGGTTTTCTGCTGAAGAGCGCTGCATGATATCTTCATCTTCTACATTATAGTTACACGATAACATCAAGTTTCCGTCTGAGTTCTCAGGGGAATTATCTGTTAGGAGTAAGAAAAACAAGAATTTTGTAATTTTGTTTTTGAAATCACAAAAGTACAAAAACATCTATCATCAACTCATAAGCTTGGGCAAATGGGAATCGTGAGATTCTCGTTGTGTCTAAAAGGGCCCTAACTTCTAAGGATGGTGATAATAAAGAAGATGTGGCCAGTGATTAGTTCCTCTGAGCTGTGTTACATTACCATCACTATCCATGCTGTAATCACCCAGCTAGATAAAACAGTTTAAGTTTGGAGCCAACATCCACAAACAACGCCTGACAGCAGTGACCTCTAACCAAGGTGTCATGGCACCCTGGTGTACCATGGCATGGAAACCCACCAGGGGTGCCACAACACTCACAGCCAGGGAGTCAGAATTGGCCACATTAGGGATTATTAGCTGCTGGCCATTAGCACTACGGGAAATGGGGTGAGGGAAAGTGTTGCAGGCAAGCTCTGCCCACCATGCCTCTGTTCTTCATGCTGGGTCTCCTGTCATTGGTCGGGTAAAACTTTGGACCATTAAGGTGTCCATACACATTCAACAACTGTGGAAAGAACAATTGCTCATCTGACAGCAGTTTCCACTGCTTTGTTTGTTTTCTCCACTACATATGTAAATCTCTTCTTACCCTGTGATATAAGAGGCTGGTGGTTCTCCATCATGACGTCCTTATACAGATCCTTGTGTCCTTCTAAATACTCCCACTCCTCCATGGAGAAATAGACAGCGACATCCTGACACCTTATAGGAACCTAACACACAATGATACCGTCATTACCCAGACTCCTAGTGCTGTTACTGTATAATTACCCAGCATTCCCAGCAGTGTCACCTCTCCAGTCAGCAGTGCAGTGATCTTGTCGGTGAGTTCTAGGATCTTCTGCTCATGTATCGGTAAGTGAGGAGGAGCCTCTGTGATGGGGCTCTGGCTCCTGCTCCATCCTTCTGACTCATGGAGATGGCTGTTAGGAGTCGTAGCGTCACCCGATGTCTTCTTCACTAATGTATAATCCTATGTATGGAGAGAGACATGTGGAGAACTGAACCCTGTATTCCTCCATCAGAAGAAGGATAGAGATTGTGATTCCAATGTATAGAGCTCTACAAGGGAGACTAGATGGATCATGTGTTCTCCTCCCGACACCAATATTTAATATGTCTATATAGATGTCAACTTCGTGGCAAATATCAAAGTCTGTGATCCTGCTGGCTCCTGGCTGTTGGTTGGTTCCTCCTCATTACAAGGAGCCTACTTCCCATTCTCATTGCTCCTACAACATTACTATTAGCTCATTGGTTCCCACCATACAGAACTGACCATATTGGTGGCCGATCTTCACATTTTCTGCTGTTCAGTTCTTTAGTTCTCCCTCACTTGGAAGGTCTGGAAGCCGTTATACAGGACACTGGATTGTTACTATTACTTCCTAGAATGGATTTGCTCTACCCTAAGACCCCCTTTCCATGGGCATTGTGAAGCAGGAGCCACCATTGAATCTCCGCCAGTCAGGCCTATCTGATAGATAGGCTGACCGCGGAGAATTGGGGCAATTCGCAGCATGCTGCAAATTGCCCACAGCGAGCAGAGAATCGCAGTGATTCTCCGCTCGTGGACAGTGTGCCGGCGCTTTCCATAGCAGTGCTATAGAAAGCTTTAGAGGGCGTGATTCGCCAGCGGCTTACCACTGGCGAAATCACGCCTTTGGACAGGCACCCTTAGTCTGACTTGTTACATAATACAATAAAGATAACATAAATACAGAACAGCTTACCTCTCCGGTCAGCAGGTAGATGATCTCTAAGGTGAGGCTTAATATCCTCTTGGTAATCTCATTGCTGGTCTTCTCCATCCTCGGTGGGTCATTCATGAGGACCATTTTGGATGAGGACATGAGAGAACTGGAGGAACTGGAGGGTTCTAGTACTGCCGGCCCTTTATGAGAGAAGGAGAGACTCTAAATCATACGGGGACATCATCATGTGTGATATACAGAACCTCACTCACTGAGCATTGAGAGACGCAGGTTCTCAGAGCCGTCACCACATGTATGCGGGTATGTTCACAAGGACGGCAGATGTTTGCTGTGGATATTGACAGGGAACCTGTAATAATCAGCTCAGTGAAGGAGCGCAAACAACACACATAGGACTCCTGTGCAGCAGACCACCGCTGATTTGCTACTGATTGCCTATCCTGTTGATAGGCCATTAATACTTCACAACTGGACAACACCTTAGAACTGTCCCCTCAGCAGGCAGAAATGGTAAAGCCTCTGTGCTGATGCATCATTGGATTAATTTAAAAGTGAAAGTAAAAAATATCTCAGCATCAAGAGGGTGCCTGATAAGAGGAGACCCCCAGAGTGTGACAGTTAATCAGGTGAGGGGGGCAGGGATGGAAAAATGTATTTTCACCAGAGTGGCCCTTTAAAGTGGTATTCCCAATATGGACTTGTATGCCATATCCACAGTATGTGATACAAATGTATAATAGATGTGCGTACCACCTCTGGGACCTGTAACTATGTGGTGAACAGGGGTCCATCACTCTTTTCGTGAGGCGACCACCACATCCAGGTGAATTTTGAATGGAGAGGTAGGTGGCCACACATGTACGCAGCTCTCTCCATTCACTTGTATTGGGGTTACGGAAAAAGCCCGGCAGACAATGATGCCCCGACACGTGGCTGGTAGTGGGGGCATCACGGCCATCACCTACAAATGGCTTTTGGGATGGACTCACTATTTCGAGCATCTTACAGATCCCGGCACACACTATGTATTCAAACTCTGTGCATAAAAGGAAGTTCTGCAGCAGCTCAGGTCTGCATTATATGTAGAGGGAATCTGTCCCGATGAACATGGCGTCCGATCTGTCAGCCTCCTCTTATAGAGCAGGAGGAGCCCAGCAGATATGCTGTTGTGTGGGGGATATTCCGTATCAGCTGGTATTTAACCCCTTCCTGCACCGTACATTTATGGCGGTGGCGGGACGCACCTCCCACACTGTGGTATAACGGTACCCCGTGACTCAGTATCCGTGCCGTCAGCAGCCGCTGTCACATAGCGCTGACACCCGCTACATCACTGGGATCAATACTCGCTGGGCATTACACGGTTGCCATGGTAACAATACCGCCGAGCGTCCAGCAGCGTCTCCCCGCGCCCGATGACAGATCAGTAGGGCGGTCCGACCGGAGAACACGTCACATTTATCACCCCGTGTGCGCCGCCGCTTACTGTGTAATTTATGGCAGTACTGAAAACATGTACCGTGTCTGCGCGCTCCGCAAGACCTTCTCTGAGCGGTTTAACCACACCAAGATGGTGGCTGATCAGCATCAGACAGGGAGCTGCACTGCAATGCTGCACTAAGGCCGGCTTCACACCAGCGGATGTGCGATTGCTCGTGCCTCAGGGAGACATTTCTGCGCTATGAACGAGGCTCTTCTGCGCTCGTATCGGCGTATTTCATGGCACTTTTTCTGCCCCGGACACAAACACTCCGATGGAAATGGTGGATTCTTCTAATGAGCCCCGGATGGGTTCCTTCTGCAGCGGATCAGGCATCTCCGCTCGCAGCTGCGCATCCTCCCCGCTGACTTCTATGGGGCCGTTGGTGCGCAAATACACAGAAACATAAGGTGTGTTCTATCAGTGCAGCCGAAACGTGTGCAGAAAATACACGCATGTGAGCGAAAACACGGAGAGCCGCGGGTTCTATTCACTACATCATATTGTGCGCAAATACATCCGTGTGAAGCCGGGCGAACAGAAGGGGGACCGAAAAATACAAGAAAACCGGGCGAAACCCTCCGGCGTCTCTTACCTGCCGTCCGGAGTCACACGCAGAGCTCTGATATCAGTGTGCTGGATATGTGTATATATATATATCCTCTGGCTGATAACAGAGACAACAGCAGAGACCAGGGCATGCTACACTGTGATAGCTGAAGGACCTGTGATGATGTCACCATCGAGTGATCAGTATATAAGGGGGAGGAGTTGAGCACAGAGGAAAAGTGATAACTAAAGGACCTGTGATGATGTCACCACCATGTGATCAGTATCTAAGGGGGAAGAGCTGAGCACAGTGAAGTGATGACTGAAGGACCTGTGATGATGTCACCACCATGTGATTAGTAGGGGCGGAGCTCAGCACTGAGGAGAAGTAGTGGCTGAAAGACCTGTGATGATGTCACTGTCATGGCGGTGTGCTGATGGTCATGTGATGTGACAAGGCGGAGCTCCCATATTATGTATGGAGTAGAAGAAATTGGTGACTTTGTGGATTTGTCTTTAACCCCTTCTAGCCCAGCGACTTAACCCTTTCCAATCCACTGTCTGACATCTGAAGACATTGTGATTGAAGCCTGTGCAGCTCCGATGTGGCAAGATGTCTGGCAGGGTATTCTTATTGTATATTACTGGCTACTCTGTTTTGGGGGCCTCCCCGGCAAGTCACATACTGCAGTACTGGCTCTAGCCAGCAGACTGCGCCATTGTATAATGGCAGAAAGAGAAAGCCCCCTAGGAAACCCTGAATCCAAAATTGGATTGCAAAGGGTTAATATTATCCCCAGAGGTCTTGCTGGGATTTGCCCTGAAGCTGCCTCCCCCCCCCCCCCCCCCCCCCGATGCAGGGAGATCCCAGCAGTCCTGTGTGCACATAGTTACAGCACTTTGTCTTCCCAGTCCCTGCACTCACACGGCATGCGGTTGTGGAGATACGCTGCAGATTTATGGGCCCTAAGGGTGACTACTGTGAGGGGTTAATTCTAGTTTTCCCTTTTACCTTGAATAAATAAGAGAAAAATAAGTTTTAATTTCTCTGTCTGAAATATTATCTTTCTATATTTCTTTCTGATCTTGTTCTCACACGAGTTCTTATCTATCCTCCCTTTCTCTCACACGAGTTCTTATCTATCCTCCCTTTCTCTCACACGAGTTCTTATCTATCCTCCCTTTCTCTCACACGAGTTCTTATCTATCCTCCCTTTCTCTCACACGAGTTCTTATCTATCCTCCCTTTCTCTCACACGAGTTCTTATCTATCCTCGCTTTCTCTCACACGAGTTCTTATCTATCCTCCCTTTTTCTCACACGAGTTCTTATCTATCCTCCCTTTCTCTCACACGAGTTCTTATCTATCCTCCCTTTCTCTCACACGAGTTCTTATCTATCCTCCCTTTCTCTCACACGAGTTCTTATCTATCCTCCCTTTCTCTCACACGAGTTCTTATCTATCCTCCCTTTCTCTCACACGAGTTCTTATCTATCCTCCCTTTCTCTCACACGAGTTCTTATCTATCCTCCCTTTCTCTCACCCGAGTTCTTATCTATCCTCCCTTTCTCTCACACGAGTTCTTATCTATCCTGCCTTTCTCTCACACGAGTTCTTATCTATCCTCCCTTTCTCTCACACGAGTTCTTATCTATCCTCCCTTTCTCTCACACGAGTTCTTATCTATCCTCCCTTTCTCTCACACGAGTTCTTATCTATCCTTCCTTTCTCTCACAGGAGTTCTTATCTATCCTCCCTTTCTCTCACACGAGTTCTTATCTATCCTTCCTTTCTCTCACACGAGTTCTTATCTATCCTTCCTTTCTCTCACACGAGTTCTTATCTATCCTTCCTTTCTCTCACACGAGTTCTTATCTATCCTTCCTTTCTCTCACAGGAGTTCTTATCTATCCTCCCTTTCTCTCACACGAGTTCTTATCTATCCTTCCTTTCTCTCACACGAGTTCTTATCTATCCTTCCTTTCTCTCACACGAGTTCTTATCTATCCTTTCTTTCTCTCACACGAGTTCTTATCTATCCTCCCTTTCTCTCACACGAGTTCTTATCTATCCTCCCTTTCTCTCACACGAGTTCTTATCTATCCTTCCTTTCTCTCACAGGAGTTCTTATCTATCCTTCCTTTCTCTCACACGAGTTCTTATCTATCCTCCCTTTCTCTCACACGAGTTCTTATCTATCCTCCCTTTCTCTCACACGAGTTCTTATCTATCCTCCCTTTCTCTCGCACGAGTTCTTATCTATCCTCCCTTTTTCTCACACGAGTTCTTATCTATCCTCCCTTTCTCTCACACGAGTTCTTATCTATCCTCCCTTTCTCTCACACGAGTTCTTATCTATCCTCCCTTTCTCTCACACCAGTTCTTATCTATCCTCCCTTTCTCTCACACGAGTTCTTATCTATCCTCCCTTTCTCTCACACGAGTTCTTATCTATCCTCCCTTTCTCTCACACGAGTTCTTATCTATCCTCCCTTTTTCTCACACGAGTTCTTATCTATCCTCCCTTTCTCTCACAGGAGTTCTTATCTATCCTTCCTTTCTCTCACAGGAGTTCTTATCTATCCTCCCTTTCTCTCACACGAGTTCTTATCTATCCTTCCTTTCTCTCACAGGAGTTCTTATCTATCCTCCCTTTCTCTCACATGAGTTCTTATCTATCCTTCCTTTCTCTCACACGAGTTCTTATCTATCCTCCCTTTTTCTCACAGGAGTTCTTATCTATCCTCCCTTTTTCTTCCCTTCTGGGAAAGTATCCTTGAATACTTTTTACTTTGATAAACTGATCATAATATGTTGATGTACTGTCCTGGGAAACCAGGTGTCTTTGAAAGGAGTATTATTAATTGTCTTCTCCAGATGTCCAGCGACCTCAGACATGCGCTGTGATTAAATCTTATATGAGAAATTTTCCCTTTATATTCTGTATCTTGCAAATAAACTTCACTTCGCTTCTAGGCATTGCATGTCATATGTGGTTGTCCATTTAGGCAGCCATTATTTGGCTGCCTAAACGTGGGGCAAAAGCTAACTCCTTACCTGCAGCCGATACCTGACGACCCTACCTGCCGACCAGCCGGACCATAGGCCACGGGACCCCAGATCTACAAAACACCTGTGTAAGGTAAGCCCTTGACTTGCTACTCCAGCTCTGGGCTCCCCTGACTTCAGTCCCGTGTTGACAGGAGGTGAGTCGCTGCATGTTATATAGGACGCTTCTGCCTGTTATTTTTGGTGTTCTTAGTAACTGTAATAGACGGAAGAACCCTTGTGTGTATATTGCCATGCTGTCTGCTGTAGAAATTATTGCTTTTATTCTTGCTTTAACTGCCAGACTCATAATGTTAGCTGTAATTTGTAACAAGATTACTAAAAGCCGCCCAGTAAGGCAAGCCGTGGTCCCCCCCCCCCCCCCCCCATCCCCATAAAAAGGTCTGTGTGACAAATAAGTGTCCTGCCAGTTGCAAACTTGGCAGAAGGGGACTAAAAAAAGGTCTGTGTGACCGCCTGATTTACCCGAAGGAAGCTGTGTGCATCCTTATACTGTGTGATTGAGGTAAAAACAGGTAAGTCCATAAGTGTCCTGCCAGCCACGGACCTGGCAGAAGGGACTAAAAGGTCTGTGTGACCGCCAGATTTACCAGAGGAAGCTATGGGCATCCTCAACACTGTGTGATAGTGGTAAATCAAAAGGTAAGTCCAATAGTCAAAATGGGGTCCGACCAGTCTAACACTTATCTGACACCGATCGAGATAATACGAGAAGGGGAAGGGAAAGACATCTGTAGGCAAGCCTATAAAATATATAGACAGATAGGACTTAAAAAGGCGGGAATCTTTAACTATGAGTTCTGGCAATAGTACGGGAAAAACACATGAAAGATATTAGAGACGCTGGTTTAGAAAAAGGAACAGGTTTGCAGAAAGCGTCTAAAGGGGCAGTAGTGAGCCCTGGAATCCCTCTACTGACATCTATACAGGTACAACTTTTGGGTTGCGAGAAACCTGGGTAGAACAGGACTAACTTTAAATAGTAACTCTTGGGGAAATCTTCTTTTGTAAAAGAGGAAAAATAGAGTCAGGGAAGGGATAAGAGGGCTCTAAGAACAGACAATATGGGAAACGTACAGGGCAAGGGGTATGCCTATATGGAAAACAGCTAGAGAAATAGCAAAAGACAGAGAAAGCAAGTTAGCCGTGGGGAGAGAATGTAGTAAGTTGTTGAGAAAAGCAGGTGTTTAGAATTTTGGGAGAATGGAATCTTAGACCAGCAAGTTTGGGAAAGATTCAGAGATAGTCAAAAGGTTGGATAAAAGTCAGTTAGACAGATGGATTGAGGCAAGTGTAGATACGGCAGTAATGGGTTATCAGAGAAAGGGACTCCTTTTATAGTTTGTGTTCCTTTGGGACATAAAGCAAGTTCATGCAGAATCTGTGGACAATTATGTGACAAATAACCATTATTGTTTGTCTTGTATGTCTTGATGTTATGTAATCTAATCTTTGTTGTACGTCTTAGTCTTCTTCATACAAGTGTAAAAAAGTTATACCCCACTCACGTCTGTGGGGGCTTTTAAGAATACAAGGGTTAAAACTGCAGAAAATGTTGCGGTGTTAGAAGCGCTTAGCATGTTGTCTTTTCTATGTGTTTAACTATTCATATCCTCAGAGAAATATACCCCTTGTAATTACTAATGATTAATGTTGTTTAAAGTCTGAATGTTCTGGCTGCTTTCTAATATCTTAGCTATTATTCTGTTTCATAGAGAGATAAGATTCAGGGTCATAGAAAGAAGGACAAACGTTGATGAAATAAGAAACTTGTAATGAATTACGTGAATTATACGGTCTTAAAAATAGAGAACATAGGGATTTTAAGGTGTATTTTTTTTGTGTGTAAATGTCAGTTCTGTGATTGGTTGGACATCTGTATCACTGCTAAATGCTGTTAGTACTGTACTGTCTCTGAGAGAATGTTCTGTAGGAGAAACACGCAAACGGCCAGTATCGAAGGGGTGGAGCTAGATTATGTAAAAGTACGTAATGTTTCATCCATCTCTTGTCTACAAAGGAGGGGGTGAGAAGCTTGGGCAGTTAGGAAAAGTTTTTTTTTTTTTTTTTCTTCTCAAATTTGATGAGACATTGCAGGCAGGATCAGATTAATAATGAATTTGCTTGAAGAATATCATATTCCAATGTGGATAGATGTTTGTGGATTATTCTGCCTTGTTGTAATTCATGTCTCTGTTATTTGTACTGATATCTTACAAGCCTTATCTGCATCCATCAAATTCTCACCAGATGGATCGGTACGGGTTGAGACCTCAGGTGACAGTTCAGAAGAGTTTTGTAAACTAACTGCTCTCTTGGTGGATCCGGCTCATGTATTTGTCTTGACAGCTACTGCAGAAACTCAGCTTTCCGCAGGTCCTGACGAATAGTAAGCCACCTCCAAGACAGACATAGGGAAATTTAATATACCCCCTATGATGGTAAATCTGAAGCCATGATACACACCCCTGGTTCAAACAGTATCCCTTTAGTTTCCCACAAGAAAAATGCTGATTGGGGAACAAGTGGGAGACTTGGTTCCGATGGGGGATTTGCGTGAGATACGTTCTCCAGCAAACACCCCTCTTTTTCCAGTAAAGAAAAGACGCTGAAGGGTCGTGATGCCTCACGCGCTTCCTTGTGCTGGAAGGTCCTGAAAGCATATTGGGAACCGATGTGATGGGACCCTTGGAATGTTGTATCAAACTTCACCCGTCCGGTGAGGCTCGTATACACCCCGGGTCTGAAAGTCACCCGACCTTCTGTCGGATGGCAGCAGACCTAGCGACACCTCTCCCTGTCCTCACTCTTACGCACGCAGAGGAACAAGCTCTTAGTGTCGTTCCTTCGAGCCTTTGGGCTACCAGTCAGACGGACCTCGGCAGACTGTCAGTCCCACCGGTAATGGTTTACCTAAAGGAAGGGGAAAAAGCCCCCTTGGTCCGTCAGTACCCCCTGGCACATGCCCAGGAAGATGCAATTGCAGACACTGTCTCTTCTTTATGTCAACTTAAAGACCTTAAAGGGGTGGTCTCGCGAAACCAAGTGGGGTTATACACTTCCGTATGGCCATATTAATGCACTTTGTAATGTACATCGTGCATTAAATATGAGCCATACAGAAGTTATTCCACTTACCTGCTCCGTTGCTAGCGTCCTCGTCTCCATGGTTCCGTCTAAATTCGCTGGCAGCTTGCTTTTTTAGACGCGCTTGCGCAGTCCGGTCTTCTGCTCAGCGCGAGCCGCTTCAGTGTGTTAGACGCTACAGCTCTTCTGCGCATGCGCAGACGAGCTGTAACCTCTCGGGAGCGCGCTGGAGCGGCCATTCTGTACCTTCCTCTGTTACAGAAGGGTGCAGAAAGTTCAGCAGCCCAGCCGAGCGGAGACGAGAAGCCGAGCCGAGAAGCCGCCCATGTAAGTCGCCTGCCCCCGGAGCCCACCGCCTGCCCCCGGAGCCCACCGCCTGCCCCCGGAGCCCACCGCCTGTCCCTCGAGCTCACCGCCTGTCCCCCGAGCTCACCGCCTGTCCCCCGAGCTTACCGCCTGTCCCCGGAGCCCACCGCCTGCCTCCGGAGCCCACCGCCTGCCCCCGGAGCCCACCGCCTGCCCCCGGAGCCCACCGCCTGTCCCCCGAGCTCACCGCCTGTCCCCCGAGCTCACCGCCTGTCCCCCGAGCTCACCGCCTGTTCCCGGAGCCCACCGCCTGCCCCCGGAGCCCACCGCCTGCCCCCGGAGCCCACCGCCTGTCCCCCGAGCTCACCGCCTGTCCCCCGAGCTCACTGCCTGTCCCCCGAGCTCACCGCCTGTCCCCCGAGCTCACCGCCTGTCCCCCGAGCTCACCGCCTGCCCCCGGAGCCCGCCGCCTGCCCCCGAGCCTGCCGCCGTGCTGCCCGAGCCTGCCGCCGTGCTGCCCGAGCCTGCTGCCGTGCCCCCGAGCCTGCCGCCATGCCCCCGATGCTGCCCCCGATACTGCCCGAGCCTCCCGCCGCCATGCCCCCGATGCTGCTCCCGATGCTGCCCGAGCCTCCCGCCGCCATGCCCCCGATGCTGCTCCCGATGCTGCCCGAGCCTCCCGCCGCCATGCCCCCGATGCTGCTCGAGCCTCCCGCCGCCATGCCCCCGATGCTGCCCGAGCCTCCCGCCGCCGTGCCCCCGATGCTGCCCGAGCCTCCCGCCGCCGTGCCCCCGATGCTGCCCGAGCCTCCCGCCGCCATGCCCCCGATGCTGCTCCCGATGCTGCCCGAGCCTCCCGCCGCCATGCCCCCGATGCTGCTCCCGATGCTGCCCGAGCCTCCCGCCGCCATGCCCCCGATGCTGCCCGAGCCTCCCGCCGCCATGCCCCCGATGCTGCTCCCGATGCTGCCCGAGCCTCCCGCCGCCGTGCCCCCGATGCTGCCCGAGCCTCCCGCCGCCGGGACACACAGACAGACATATATATAGACAGACAGACAGACACACACACATATATACACACACACACACACACACACATATATATATAATATATACACACACATATATAATATATATATATATATATGTATATGTGTGTGTGTGTGTGTGTGTGTGTATATATATATATATATATATATATATATATATATATACACACACATATACAAACACGTGTGGGTATATATATATATATATATGTGTGTATATATATATATATATAATGTGTGTGTATATATACACTCACGAATACGCATATGCGTATACTCGTACACACGTATACTATATATATATCTCTCTATATATCTATATAGAGATATATATATATAAAAGATGTGTACACGCATATATACACACACACATTATATATATATATATATATATATACACACATACACATATATACACACGCATATAAAAAAAACACGTGTGTGTATGTGTGTGTATGTGTATCTATCAATCTATCTATCTATGTGTGTGTGTATATACACTCACGAATACGCGTATGCGTATACTCATACACACGTATACTATATATATCTATCTATATATATATAGATGTATATATAAAATGTGTACACGCATATATACACACACATATATATTTAGGTGAAAAAACTATTTCATCTAAAACAGTGGAAAGTGAATTGCAGGGAGGCATTACAGTACCTTCTGCTGAGAATTCAGCACTGGACAGCTCCCTGCTATTACGAAGCCTGGGTTACTTGTGCAGGGGGAAAGGATCAGCACTGGACAGCTCCCTGCTAATACGAAGCGTGACCGGCGTCTCGGGAGCGAGCACATCGGGCTGAAGCAAGCGCAGGGAGAAGAAGCGGCGGCCATCTTTGGGAAACTTTTTATAAGTTCATGAAACGCCAGAACTGTAAGTAGGAATCGGCTTTAAAAGCCATTTACATTGGTACTTAGTATTGTATGCTGAAGAAGGGGGACTGGGCAAAAAAAATATTTCACTGCTGCCTCGAGACATCTCCTTTAAGGAATGTGTCTCCCCAGCCAATACCCCTTTGTTGCCCATTAAGAGAACGAGTATAAAGGGCCAGCCAGACTGTCAGTATTTGTTTGCATTTATTTTCAGAGGAAAGCAGTACTGTTGGACAGTGCTGCCACAAGTGGCACAGAATAGCCCAAAACCAGTTCACCAGATGCATGAAGCTGGTATTAGACGCCTGGCCAATTCCCGAGGGCACCGCCCGCTTGTAATATGTTGATGACTTACTTTTATGTGCTCCTGACCCAAATAGTTGCCTCAATGCATCACTAAGCCTTTTGTGTTTCCTCCATCAGAGTAGAATGGCTGCAAAGCCAGCAAAGACAAACTTCAGTTCTGCAAGTCTCACGTAGTGTTCCTGGGCCACTGCCTAGGTCCAGGTACCCAACACCTGACGCCGGAATGCACGAAGGTGGTAAGTGACATGCAACTTCCCACCTCCCATGCTTAGTTGCGTACCTTCTTGGGACTGGTCTCATACTGTCGGCCATGGATACGCTCTGCCTCAATGACCATGCAGCCTCTGTACGACTGTTTGGGTTCACGGCCATTTGCCCTGACCCCGCGGGCTGAATCAGCCTTTCATCAGCTGAAAGTACAGATAACCAGTGCACCCGCACTGGGGCTGCCAGACTATGACAAACCCTTCCAAATATACGTCACTGAGATGGCGGGACACGCCACCGCTGTACTGACACAAATGCATGGTGACAAAAAGCGACCTGTAGCATACTACAGTGCCGATCTTGACGCAGTGGCTAGAGGGTCTCCATCATGCGTCCGAGCGGTTCTAGCAGTTCAGGCACTACTGGACAAAAGTTCTGACGTTGTACTAGATCACACCATGGTGGTCTATACCCCACATGACATACATGGTATCCTGACTCAGGTAAGCCGTCGTCATCTGTCTCTTGCAAGACAGATAAAAATGGAACTCGCAGTGCATTCCTCCTCGAACATCTCATTCCAAAGGTGCACCACCTTGAATCCAGCCACCTTACTTCCATTAGGTGACGTAGATTCAAATGGGGGAGTAAGTACAGGGGACCAGTTGTTTTACAACTCCCTGACTGACGAGCAGGAGGCATTTGACACCGAAAGCCAGCATGACTGTGTGGCCCTTATGGCCCAGGAAACGGCTGGGTTCGTGCATGTCACAGACAAGCCCCTGCAGAACCCCCAGTTTGAGCTGTTTGTGGATGGATCCAGATACCTGAATGGCGAAGAAAGGTTTGTAATAGGTTTTGCAGTAGTCACTCTGAATGAGATACTTGTACAAAAACCACTGCCGCCACACGTCAGCGCAGGAAGCTGAGCTCCGTGCTCTAACTGAGGCCTGTACGATTGCAAAAGGTACCACAGCTAACATCTACACTGATTCCAGGTACGCCTTTGGTATTGCACACGATTATGGACCCATCTGGCGGTCCAGGAGCTTTCTCACGGCACAAGGCAAGCCCATTAAGAATGGTGTATCAGTAGGTAGATTAATGCAGGCCATCATGTTGCCGGAACAAGGGGCTGTCATCAGAAAGCAAGGGGAATGATAGAGCGGATAGGGCGGCCAAGGCTGCAGCTCTTCTGAACAGGACGCAAGACCCCGTGGGCTGTAAGTTGGATCTTGGTCCCACCACTCTTGTTGATGTGGGATTTGGCGTCCTACAGGATGAAGTGGAGCAGTGGACCAAGGCAGGAGCCAGGTATGTAGATGATGTATGGAAATTGGGAGACAGAGTATGTTTACCAGCGGCTGCCTACCCCCACCTCGCCGTCCTAGCTCACGGAAAACTGCATGCCTCTCGAAATCCAATGGTTTCTGTTGTGGACAAGGTATGGTATGCTCCAGGGTTCGACAGGTTGGCGAAGGCATGTGAAGTGTGCACCCTGCCCCCGGAAGTGCACATCCAGACCACTGTATCCTTTTCAGAGATTACAAATCGATTACATCCAGCTTCCCAAATCAGGCAGGTATGAGTACGTCCTTGTGTGCGTGGACCTGTTCAAAGCCACCGCACAATGTACAGCGACTAAACCTGTGTCAGAACTTGTATGTAGATTTGGGGTACTAGAGACAATTGAGAGTGACAGAGGTACACGTTTTACAATCCAGGTCAAGTGGTGAGGACTCCCCGGAAGTGCACACCCAGACCACTGTATCCTTTTCAGATATTACAAATCGATTACATCCAGCTTCCCAAAAAAGGCAGGATTGAGTACGTCCTTGTGTGCGTGGACCTGTCCAAAGCCACCGCACAATGTACAGTGACTAAACTTGTGTCAGAACTTGTATGTAGATTTGGGGTACTAGAAACAATTGAGAGTGACAGAGGTACACATTTTACAGGTGAAGTGATGCAAGAGGTGATGTCAGCCCTTGGGGTGGAACAAGCGTTTCACACCCCATACCACCCGCAGAGTTCAGGCAAAGTGAAAAGACTAAATGGTACGCTTAAGTTAAAAGAAGTTTTGTTTGGCTCTGTGCCAAGATTGGGGCTGTATCATCCACAGGCCCTACAGCAGGGCTATGACACAGTAGCCGGATATGTAAAGCACCTGTGTGACCAACTAAAAGTAACACGGAATCTAGTCTTTTCTTCCATTCCAGACCCAGACAACTTAGAGGGATCACACTCTCTGCAACCTGGAGACTGGGTGGTCGTAAAGAGGCGTGTCTGGAAATCCCTAGGGCCCAGATTCGAGGGGCCCTATCAAGTCCTGCTGACCACACCTACTTCGGTGAAAGTTGAAGGAACTGTTGCTTGTTTTGGGACTAATGGGACTTTTCACGCCCTGCTTTGCCCCCTATGAGAAGGAAAATGAAGGACATTTTGTTTATTGTTGGACTTTTTGGACTTCTCACTCCATGCTTCGCCCCTATGAGAGGGTGCAAAATGACAATGCCCAGAACCACTTTGTTAGACACCGCCAAATACTGATAGATGGACTAAACACCTCACAGGTGAAGGACTGTTGGACTTGCACACATGCACCTGGTGCCACTAGTCTTCTTTTCCTGGTTGTTCCTGTTCCGCCGAAAGAATTACTTACATGGACAAATGAAAACTCAGAAACCAGGGATAGCTGGTGGGGTAACACATTTAGTTCTTTGAACCCTGCCAATTGGTTCTCTGGTTTAGGAGGTTGGTTTATGGGAATCCTACAAAGTATACTTCAAATGGTAATGATTTTGCTCGTCATATATGTTGCTTTAAAGTTAATCATGTCTTGTATCACACGTTGTAGTGAAAAGGCTTTTGCTAAACTTTAACCCAGATGGACTTCGGGACCACCACATGACTCTAGGGAATCTGGCAGGAGCTGGCACCACTCGGGTGAACGTACCTAGCATGAGGGCGGACCCAACGTCCAAATGGGGGAATGTGAGGGGTTAATTCTAGTTTTCCCTTTTACCTTGAATAAATAAGAGAAAAATAAGTTTTAATTTCTCTGTCTGAAATATTATCTTTCTGTATTTCTTTCTGTTCTTGTTCTCACATGAGTTCTTATCTATCCTCCCTTTTTCTTCCCTTCTGGGAAAGTATCCTTGAATACTTTATACTTTGATAAACTGATCATAATATGTTGATTAGAGATGAGCGAGCACCAAAATGCTCGGGTGCTCGTTACTCGGGACGAAATTATCGCGATGCTCGAGGGTTCGTTTCGAGTAACGAACCCCATTGAAGTCAATGGGCGACCCGAGCATTTTTGTATATCGCCGATGCTCGCTAAGGTTTTCATTTGTGAAAATCTGGGCAATTCAAGAAAGTGATGGGAACGACACAGCAACGGATAGGGCAGGCGAGGGGCTACATGTAGGGCTGCATCTCAAGTTCCCAGGTCCCACTATTAAGCCACAATACCGGCAAGAGTGCCCCCGCCCCTCCCAACACCTTTTACTTCTGAAAAGCCCTCATTAGCAATGCATACCTTAGCTAAGCACCACACTACCTTCAACAAAGCACAATCACTGCCTGCATGACACTCCGCTGCCACCTCTCCTGGGTTACATGCTGCCCCCCCCCCCCCCCCCGCACGACGCAGTGTCCACAGCGCACACCAAAGTGTCCCTGCGCAGCCTTCAGCTGCACTCATAGCCACACCACCCTCATGTCTATTTATAAGTGCGTCTGCCATGAGGAGGAACCGCAGGCACACACTGCAGAGGGTTGGCACGGCTAGGCAGCGACCCTCTTTAAAAGGGGCGGGGCGATAGCCCACAATGCTGTACAGAAGCAATGAGAAATATAATCCTGTGCCACCGCCATCAGGAGCTGCACACGTGGGCATAGCAATGGGGAACCTATATGCCACACACTATTCATTCTGTCAAGGTGTCTGCATGCCCCAGTCAGACTGCGTTTTTTTATAAATAGTCACAGGCAGGTACAACTCCGCAATGGGAATTCCGTGTGCACCCACAGCATGGGTGGCTCCCTGGAACCCACCGGCTGTACATTAATGTATCCCATTGCAGTGCCCATCACAGCTGAGGTAATGTCATGTTTAATGCAAGTGGGCTTTGGCCCACACTGCATGCCCCAGTCAGACTGGGGTTCTTTAGAAGTGGACACATGCAGTTACAACTCCGTGTGGACCCACGGCATGGGTGGCTCCCTGGAACCCACCGGCGGTACATAAATATATCCCATTGCAGTGCCCAACACAGCTGATGTAACGTCAGCTGTAATGCAGGTGGGCTAAAAATTAATTTGATTACACTGTTGGCGAGGGCCCCCAAAAATTGGTGTACCAACAGTACTAATGTACCTGAGAAAAATTGCCCATGCCCAACCAAGAGGGCAGGTGAAACCCATTAATCACTTTGGTTAATGTGGCTTAATTGGTAACTAGGCCTGGAGGCAGCCCAGTTAAAATAAAAAATTGGTTCAGGTGCAAGTTTCAACGCTTTAATGAGCATTGAAACGTATAAAAATTGTTTACAAAAATTATATGACTGAGCCTTGTGGGCCTAAGAAAAATTGCCCGTTCGGCGTGATTATGTGAGGTTTCAGGAGGAGGAGCAGGAGGAGGAATATTATACACAGATTGATGAAGCAAAAATTTCCCTGTTTTTGATGGTGATAGAGAACGATGCTTCCATCCGCGGGTGCAGCCTACGTATTGCTTAGGTATCGCTGCTGTCCGCTGGTGAAGAAGAGAAGTCTGGGGAAATCCAGGCTTTGTTCATCTTGATGAGTGTAAGCCTGTCGGCACTGTCGGTTGACAGGCGGGTACGCTTATCCGTGATGATTCCCCCAGCCGCACTAAACACCCTCTCTGACAAGACGCTAGCCGCAGGACAAGCAAGCACCTCCAGGGCATACAGCGCGAGTTCAGGCCACGTGTCCAGCTTCAACACCCAGTAGTTGTAGGGGGCAGAGGCATCACCGAGGACGGTTGGTACGTACTCCCTCACCATCCTTTTACAGTGCTCCCGCCAACTCAGCCTTGACTGGGGAGCGGTGACACAGTCTTGCTGGGGAGCCAGAAAGCTGGCAAAGGCCTTGGAGAATGTTCCCCTGCCTGCGCTGTACATGCTGCCTGATCTCTGCGCCTCCCCTGCTACCTTGCCCTCGGAACTGCGCCTTCTGCCACTAGCGCTGTCGGATGGGAAGTTTACCATCAGTTTGTCCACCAGCGCCCTGTGGTATAGCATCATTCTGGAACCCCTTTCCTCTTCGGGAATGAGAGTGGAAAGGTTCTCCTTATACCGTGGGTCGAGCAGTGTGTACACCCAGTAATCCGTAGTGGCCAGAATGCGTGTAACGCGAGGGTCACGAGAAAGGCATCCTAACATGAAGTCAGCCATGTGTGCCAGGGTACCTGTACGCAACACATGGCTGTCTTCGCTAGGAAGATCACTTTCAGGATCCTCCTCCTCTTCCTCTGGCCATACACGCTGAAAGGATGACAGGCAAGCAGCATGTGTACCCTCAGCAGTGGGCCAAGCTGTCTCTTCCCCCTCCTCCTCGTGCTCCTCCCCCTCCTCCTCAATGCGCTGAGATATAGACATGAGGGTGCTCTGACTATCCAGCGACATACTGTCTTCCCACGCCTCCGTTTCCGAGTGCAAAGCGTCTGCCTTTATGCTTTGCAGGGAACTTCTCAAGAGGCATAGCAGAGGAATGGTGACGCTAATGATTGCAGCATCCCCGCTCACCATCTGGGTAGACTCCTCAAAGTTTCCAAGGACCTGGCAGATGTCTGCCAACCAGGCCCACTCTTCTGTAAAGAATTGAGGAGGCTGACTCCCACTACGCCGCCCATGTTGGAGTTGGTATTCCACAATAGCTCTACGCTGCTCATAGAGCCTGGCCAACATGTGGAGCGTAGAGTTCCACCGTGTGGGCACGTCGCACAGCAATCGGTGCACTGGCACATTAAACCGATGTTGCAGGGTCCGCAGGGTGGCAGCGTCCGTCTTGGAGTTGCGGAAATGTGCGCTGACCCGGCGCCCCTTTCCGAGCAAGTATGACAAGTGTGGGTAGCTTTTCAGAAAGCGCTGAACCACCAAATTAAAGACATGGGCCAGGCATGGCACGTGCGTGAGGCTGCCGAGCTGCAGAGCCTCCACCAGGTTACGGCCGTTGTCACACACGACCATGCCCGGTTGGAGGCTCAGCGGCGCAAGCCAGCGGTCGGTCTGCTCTGTCAGACCCTGCAGCAGTTCGTGGGCCGTGTGCCTCTTCTCTCCTAAGCTGAGTAGTTTCAGCACGGCCCGCTGACGCTTGCCCACCGCTGTGCTGCCGTGCCACGCGACACCGACTGCTGGCGACGTGCTGCTGACACATCTTGATTGCGAGACAGAGGTTGCGTAGGAGGAGGAGGAGGAGGAGGGTGGTTTAGTGGAGGAAGCATACACCGCCACAGATACCAGCACCGAGCTGGGGCCCGCAATTCTGGGGGTGGGTAGGACGTGAGCGGTCCCAGGCTCTGACTCTGTCCCAGCCTCCACTAAATTCACCCAATGTGCCGTCAGGGAGATCTAGTGGCCCTGCCCGCCTGTGCTTGTCCACGTGTCCGTTGTTAAGTGGACCTTGGCAGTAACCGCGTTGGTGAGGGCGCGTACAATGTTGTGGGAGATGTGGTCGTGCAGGGCTGGGACGGCACATCGGGAAAAGTAGTGGCAACTGGGAACCGAGTAGCGCGGGGCCGCCGCCGCCATCATGCTTTTGAAAGCCTCCGTTTCCACAAGCCTATACGGCAGCATCTCCAGGCTGATCAATTTGGCAATGTGCACGTTAAACGCTTGAGCGTGCGGGTGCGTGGCGGCGTACTTGCGCCTGCGCTCAAACAGTGGCGCTAGCGACGTCTGGACGCTGCGCTGAGAGACATTGCTGGATGGGGCCGAGGACAGCGGAGGTGAGGGTGTGGGTGCAGGCCAGGAGATGGTAGTGCCTGTGTCCTCAGAGGGGGGTTGGATCTCAGTGGCAGGTTGGGGCACAGGGGGAGAGGCAGTGGTGCAAACCGGAGGCAGTGAACGGCCTTCGTCCCACCTTGTGGGGTGCTTGGCCATCATATGCCTGCGCATGCTGGTGGTGGTGGCTCCCCAGCTGATCTTGGCGCGACAAAGGTTGCACACCACTGTTCGTCGGTCGTCAGGCGTCTCTGTGAAAAACTGCCACACCGTAGAGCACCTTGACCTCTGCAGGGTGGCATGGCGCAAGGGGGCGCTTTGGGAAACAGTTGGTGGATTATTCGGTCTGGCCCTGCCTCTACCCCTGGCCACCGCACTGGCTCGGCCTGTGCCCACACCCTGACTTGGGCCTCCGCGTCCTTGCCTGCGTCCACGTACTCTAGGCCTACCCCTACCCCTCAGCATGGTGTATTACCAGTAGTGCAGAAACAGAACGCTGTAATTAAATGTGCCGCTTATTGGCCTGTGGTTGGAGGCTGACTTCGCTTACGGAACGCCAGGAATTAATTTTGCGCAAGCCTGCTGTAACACTTAGCTGGCTGCGTATGAATTAGGAGGACAACTACCCCCAGCAGAGACCCAGTACACTGAGGACAGTCACAGGCAGCCCAAATAGATTTTTTTCCACAAATGTTTTTGGAAAGGCCCACTGCCTATATACACTGTATATGTCTTCTGTCCCTGCGTCACCACTACTGGCCCTGGAGTATGTCAAATAACTGCAGAGTGTTGCACTGTGGACTGGAATACAGCGGTGATTTAACAGCCAACACAGAGCCAGGAAATAATTTTGCGCAAGCCTGCTGTTATACTTGGCTGGCTGCATATGAATTAGGAGGACAACTATCCCCAGCAGAGACCCAGTACACTGAGGACAGTCACAGGCAGCCCAAATAGATTTTTTTTCCCAAATGTTTTTGAAAGGCCCACTGCCTATATTCAATAAATATATGTCTTCTGTCCCTGCCTCACAATATATGTCTTCTGTCCCTGCCTCACAATATATGTCTTCTGTCCCTGCCTCACAATATATGTCTTCTGTCCCTGCCTCACCACTACTGGCCCTGCACTATGTATAAATTACTGCAGGGCGCAATGCTCTGCACGGCCGATATACAAAAAAAAAAAAAAAAGTGCAACACTGCAAAAAGCAGCCTCCACACTACTGCACACGGTTAGATGTGGCCCTAAGAAGGACCATTGGGGTTCTTGAAGCCAAAAATACTCCTAACACTCTCCCTATAGCAACTCCGGCACCAACAGCACTTTCCCTCCTCTATGTCAGAACAAATCTGTGGCAAGCCGCGGGAGGGGCCGATTTTTATACTCGGGTGACACCTGATCTCGCCAGCCACTCACTGCAGGGGGGTGGTATAGGGCTTGAACGTCGCAGGGGGAAGTTGTAATGCCTTTCCTGTCTTTGTATTGGCCAGAAAAGCGCGCTAACGTCTCAGAGATGAAAGCGAAAGTAACTCGAACATCGCGTGGTACTCGTTACGAGTAACGAGCATCTCGAACACGCTAATACTCGAACGAGTATCAAGCTCGGACGAGTACGTTCGCTCATCTCTAATGTTGATGTACTGTCCTGGGAAACCGGGTGTCTTTGAAAGGAGTATCATTAATTGTCTTCTCCAGATGTCCAGCGACCTCGGACATGCGCTGTGATTAAATCTTATATGAGAAATTTTCCCTTTATATTCTGTATCTTGCAAATAAACTTCACTTCGCTTCTAGGCATCGCATGTCATATGTGGTTGTCCATTTGCGTCGTCTATGAGTACTCATATCTAAACCTGATTGGGAAGCAGACAGCATCAGCTGAACGGTCTGTTTGGACCCCCCACATTACCCACTAGTGTTTTTTTTCACTGCGAAATTTGTAGCAATTTTTTTTCTGCAGGGGGCCTATAGGACTGGTAATGTTAAAATCGCGATTTACCGCGAAATCGCGATTTTGCGCGATTTTAGCTTTACAAGTCCAATAGCCCAGAGACCCCTGCAGAAAAAAATAATGCTGCGAATTTCGCAGTAAAAAAACGCTAGTGGGTAGTCACCCTAACTCTGTGTATTCCCCTTTTCTTGCTTTTCTGCACACTTGAATCCACAGTGAGCGCTGCGGACTTCCTGCACTTCTTGTATAAGGAAGGCAAACGATACAAATAGATAGTAGAGGCAGTGAATATTCCTACAGATACAGGTGGAAGTCTGCAAGCTCAGAGTTAGAGGAGCATTGGTACAATATCTGGATGTGGCAGAAATAGTTAGTAATTACCAGCTGTCACCAGATTCCTCAGGAGGCAGGGGGGCAAAAACTATCAAGTGACTGCATGAGACCTGCAGCAAGATGTGGTGGCCGCAGGCACTGAGGGTTACATTTATACAGGTGGCCTCCCTCACACAGGCGTTTGCAGAAACGCAGCCAAGGAAGCTGAACAAAACAAAAAAGCAATACTCGTCAGACAGGCTCCCCCCGGGTCTCTCCGGAGCTCCAGCAGGCTTCTGGGCACTTGTCAGTGCAGACAGATCATCTATTGCTGGTAACAGGGCTTGATAACCCCTCCTCCAGCTCTGATTGGTTCTCACTCGCTGGCTCAGCCAGTCAGAGCCAGCACTTGATGCACCAATCACAGCCATTCATTGAATGACCTCATTGAATGGCTCTGATTGGTTCATCAAGCTCTGGCTCAGCCAATCCGAGAAATCTCTTGCTGGAGGCAGGGATTTTAATCCCCATCACTAGCAATAGATGCTTGTCAGCACTGACAAGTGCCCAAAAGACTGCCCGGAGGTCCGCGGAGCAGCGGGAGGAACCCAGACGGCGCCTGTCAGGTGAGTATTGCTTTTCTTTTTTTCATCTAGTGTAGCTAGGGCCTAAGGCATATACTAAAAGTGGAAGGTCTTCATGCACGAACTCCAAGACGCTCACCTCTACTGACCCAAAAGCACAAGAAATGTTGGGTCCAAAATGCCCAAGACCATATAAATAAGCTGAAGATGTTTTGGGATTCTGTTCTGTGGAGCAATAAAACAAAACTGGAACTTTTCAGGCCTCTGAGGTCTGTCTGGAGGAGGAAGAATGAAAAAGACGGTGTAAAGAGCCCCCTGCCTACAGTGAAGCCTGGGGGTGGCTCCGTGATGCTACAGTGAAGCCTGACGGTGGCTCCGTGATGCTCCATTACTTCGTGATGCTACATTGAAGCCTGGCACTGGCTCCGTGATGCTACATTGAAGCCTGGGGGTGGCTCCGTAATGCTACATTGAAGCCTGGGGGTGGCTCCGTGATGCTACATTGAAGCCTGGCGGTTTGAAGCCTCTGTGATGCTACAGTGAAGCCTGGTGGTGGCTCCGTGATGCTACATTGAAGCCTGGCACTGGCTCCTTGATGCTACATTGAAGCCTGGCAGTGGCTCCATGATGCTACAGTGAAGCCTGGCACTGGCTCCGTGATGCTACAGTGAAGCCTGGCGGTGGCTCAGTGATGCTACAGTGAAGCCTGGCGATGGCTCCGTGATGCTACAGTGAAGCCTGGCGGTGGCTCCGTGATGCTACAGTGAAGCCTAGGGGTGGCTCCCTGATGCTCTATTATTCCATGATGCTACATTGAAGCCTGGCACTGGCTCCGTGATGCTACATTGAAGCCTGGGGGTGGCTCCGTAATGCTACATTGAAGCCTAGGGGTGGCTCCGTGATGCTACATTGAAGCCTGGCGGTTTTGAAGCCTCTGTGATGCTACAGTGAAGCCTGGTGGTGGCTCCGTGATGCTCTATTACTCCGTGATTCTACATTGCAGCCTGGCACTGGCTCCTTGATGCTACATTGAAGCCTGGCGGTGGCTTCGTGATGCTTCAGTGAAGCCTGGCGGTGGCTCGGTGATGCTACAGTGAAGCCTGGCGGTGGCTCCGTGATGCTACAGTGAAGCCTGGCACTGGCTCCGTGATGCTACATTGAAGCCTGGGGGTGGCTCCGTAATGCTACATTGAAGCCTGGGGGTGGCTCCGTGATGCTACATTGAAGCCTGGCGGTTTGAAGCCTCTGTGATGCTACAGTGAAGCCTGGTGGTGGCTCCGTGATGCTACATTGAAGCCTGGCACTGGCTCCTTGATGCTACATTGAAGCCTGGCAGTGGCTCCATGATGCTACAGTGAAGCCTGGCACTGGCTCCGTGATGCTACAGTGAAGCCTGGCGGTGGCTCAGTGATGCTACAGTGAAGCCTGGCGATGGCTCCGTGATGCTACAGTGAAGCCTGGCGGTGGCTCCGTGATGCTACAGTGAAGCCTAGGGGTGGCTCCCTGATGCTCTATTATTCCATGATGCTACATTGAAGCCTGGCACTGGCTCCGTGATGCTACATTGAAGCCTGGGGGTGGCTCCGTAATGCTACATTGAAGCCTAGGGGTGGCTCCGTGATGCTACATTGAAGCCTGGCGGTTTTGAAGCCTCTGTGATGCTACAGTGAAGCCTGGTGGTGGCTCCGTGATGCTCTATTACTCCGTGATTCTACATTGCAGCCTGGCACTGGCTCCTTGATGCTACATTGAAGCCTGGCGGTGGCTTCGTGATGCTTCAGTGAAGCCTGGCGGTGGCTCGGTGATGCTACAGTGAAGCCTGGCGGTGGCTCCGTGATGCTACAGTGAAGCCTGGCACTGGCTCCGTGATGCTACATTGAAGCCTGGGGGTGGCTCCGTAATGCTACATTGAAGCCTGGGGGTGGCTCCGTGATGCTACATTGAAGCCTGGCGGTTTGAAGCCTCTGTGATGCTACAGTGAAGCCTGGTGGTGGCTCCGTGATGCTACATTGAAGCCTGGCACTGGCTCCTTGATGCTACATTGAAGCCTGGCAGTGGCTCCATGATGCTACAGTGAAGCCTGGCGGTGGCTCAGTGATGCTACAGTGAAGCCTGGCGATGGCTCCGTGATGCTACAGTGAAGCCTGGCGGTGGCTCCGTGATGCTACAGTGAAGCCTAGGGGTGGCTCCCTGATGCTCTATTATTCCATGATGCTACATTGAAGCCTGGCACTGGCTCCGTGATGCTACATTGAAGCCTGGGGGTGGCTCCGTAATGCTACATTGAAGCCTAGGGGTGGCTCCGTGATGCTACATTGAAGCCTGGCGGTTTTGAAGCCTCTGTGATGCTACAGTGAAGCCTGGTGGTGGCTCCGTGATGCTCTATTACTCCGTGATTCTAAATTGCAGCCTGGCACTGGCTCCTTGATGCTACATTGAAGCCTGGCGGTGGCTTCGTGATGCTTCAGTGAAGCCTGGCGGTGGCTCGGTGATGCTACAGTGAAGCCTGGCGGTGGCTCCGTGATGCTACAGTGAAGCTTGGCGGTGGCTCCGTGATGCTACAGTGAAGCCTGGCGGTGGCTCCGTGATGCTACAGTGAAGCCTGGCGGTGGCTCCGTGATGCTACAGTGAAGCCTGGCGGTGGCTCCGTGATGCTACAGTGAAGCCTGGCGGTGGCTCCGTGATGCTACAGTGAAGCCTGGCGGTGGCTCCGTGATGCTACAGTGAAGCTTGGCGGTGGCTCCGTGATGCTACAGTGAAGCCTGGCGGTGGCTCCGTGATGCTACAGTGAAGCCTGGCGGTGGCTCCGTGATGCTACAGTGAAGCCTGGCGGTGGCTCCGTTATGCTACAGTGAAGCCTGGCGGTGGCTCGGTGATGCTCTGGGGCTGCTTTGCTTCCTCTGACCCTAGAAACCTGCAACTTGTGGAGGGCTAGATGGATTTAATAAAGTATCAAACTCCCAGGAAAAAAACATCATGCCTTCTATGAATAAGCTAAAGCTTGGGCGCCTTTGGATCATCTAACAGGACAATGATCCCAAGCAGACCTCAAAGTCCACCAAGGCTTGGTTTCAGATTCTGGAGTGGTGACACAGTCATCTGACTTGCGCCCCATAGAACATCTTTGGTGGGATGTGTAGAAGGTGGTTGCAGCATGCAAACTCAAGTATATTAGTAAACTGGAAGACATTGCTGTAATGAACGGGCCAACATTCCTCAGGAACGCAGTCAGAAGCCGGTATCTAGCTATGCATCATCTTTATAACAAGTCATATCAGCAAAAGGTGCTCTACTAAGCACTAAAGACACTTGTCATGAAGGGGTGAATAATTCTGAGACTGCAGTAATCTCGCAAGCGGGGCATTTGCCCGGGGTGCAATCATGAGGGAAGGCAGGAGAGGCACTGGCAGCACAGTGTGATACAGAAGCAGAGCTAAACAGCTGATCACTGCCTTCTGACTTACTACACCTCTACCCTAGCCCATCCTGGCATATTGAACCAGAAGAGTGATGCTGTCTGATCTGCAGCTCCTGCCTGAAACCAGCAAAGTCGCACAGAAGAGAAGTACTGCGCCACACCTGGCTTCCTGAGTCTGACACTGAACATCTGATCTGACACCGTGCTTTTGTCAGTGGAGGGGCTGTGTCAGGCTCTGGTGGCTACAGGACATGACTAGGTACAACGGAGTCGTCGCTGTGACCACTTACCCCCCTCCTTTTACCCCTATTTACCTAGCTTATCTAAAATAAACACCGACAACTTCTTTTTGGATTAAATTTGGCCACAGCAGCCAATTTTATTATAACATACAA
Organism: Eleutherodactylus coqui; assembly: GCF_035609145.1. Lineage (NCBI taxonomy): Eukaryota > Metazoa > Chordata > Amphibia > Anura > Eleutherodactylidae > Eleutherodactylus > Eleutherodactylus coqui. Next base: position 43,394,006 of record NC_089837.1, read on the forward strand.
CAATAAATCCTGAATAACACTTTTAACCCTGATCCTAACTACTATGGAGAGATCCTTGGAGTTCCCAACAAAAATATCTGTCGCCTCACCCAAAAACAAGGAAAATAGGTGTAACTGTCTCCCGTCTCCTAAAAATCCTGACTCGGGAAACCCTATTTTCCAAACTACGCCTCCCGTCTCCAATCACCTGACTCAGGAGACTCGCCATTTACCTCGAGTCACCAACCTCCCGACCCCGAGGCTATCTAGCCATACCCCGGCTATTAACAACCACAACTTTAGCAGGTAACCCCCTGCCAAAACAAGAGGCGACAGACCCACCTACAATTTAAAACTAACCAGAGGGGGGAGGAGGTAACTCCACTAACCCCTGCCTCCCCCCTTACCCCCTCGTATATTGACTCCAAGGACCCCTCCCTAACCGCTGCTATGACGATATACCTAACTCCCTCCTACCCCTAACTCTAAGGGCGGATGGGTGGGACTCTTCTCCCCGTCCAGGCTCCAGGTCCGTCTTCTTCCTCTGCTGCTCCCGGAATGACTCCTCCCCCTTTCCTTCCCGCTCTTTCTATCCCATAAACCTTTTCTCCCCCTCATTACCCCCTCCCTTTTAACCTCCACCTCACCTTATTTTCATTTAAAATATTAACCCTTTCCTCCCCGTTAACCCCGTCATGTTCGCCTTCACCTACGGCCCTGCGGGCCCCGGTTCCGGCCTCCCTTGAATAGGTACAACGGAGTCGTCGCTGTGACCACTTACCCCCCCCCCCCCCTTTTACCCCTTTTTACCTAGCTTATCTAAAATAAACACCGACAACTTCTTTTTGGATTAAATTTGGCCACAGCAGCCAATTTTATTATAACATACAACAATAAATCCTGAATAACACTTTTAACCCTGATCCTAACTACTATGGAGAGATCCTTGGAGTTCCCAACAAAAATATCTGTCGCCTCACCCAAAAACAAGGAAAATAGGTGTAACTGTCTCCCGTCTCCTAAAAATCCTGACTCGGGAAACCCTATTTTCCAAACTACGCCTCCCGTCTCCAATCACCTGACTCAGGAGACTCGCCATTTACCTCGAGTCACCAACCTCCCGACCCCGAGGCTATCTAGCCATACCCCGGCTATTAACAACCACAACTTTAGCAGGTAACCCCCTGCCAAAACAAGAGGCGACAGACCCACCTACAATTTAAAACTAACCAGAGGGGGGAGGAGGTAACTCTACTAACCCCTGCCTTCCCCCTTACCCCCTCGTATATTGACTCCAAGGACCCCTCCCTAACCGCCACAGCCAGCACGGCTTGAAACCTCAAGCCTGCGCCGCCCTCCACAACAACAAGGCGCGCTCCACTCCCTCCTGCACTGCCTCCAGCCACAAATCCAAACCTATCTCATTTAAATGAACCCCATCTTGCCTCCAATAGTTCCCCCTGCCAGATTCTAGGTCTATGTGTCGCACCGCGACCCCCCCATTCCTTCCCACAAAGCGAGACACTTCTCTATTAAGTTTTATCCTCGCCTTGTCTAATCCCCTTGCTGTCCGTACAAACTTCCATATCTGTCTCGGCACAATCTCCGACCACACCACCACCATCTTCTTATGTGCCGCTAACAATCTCAGGATATCATACCTGATATCCCTCGATAAATCCCTGAAGGGCCTTTTTCCCAAATCATTCCCCCCTGCATGTATAACAACTATGTCCAGGGCCCTGTCTAAACCCACCATCCTCTCAAACTCCTCCAACACTTTGCACCAGGACATCCCTCTAACTCCCATCCATCTCAGGACCGCCTCTGACCTAGGAAACCTCAACTGTCTCCCGTCCTGCCTTACACTAGCCCTCTCCGCCCCCCAATAAACATAGGAGTGGCCCATAACCCACACTAGCGCCGATTGTGGACCTGAAACAAAAAAGGGGAAAAAACAAAATTGACCAACACCCCTTAATTATAATTATACCCCCCTTCCCCCCCTACCACTTTTACAGCAACTGGGGGCGAACATACAATTTATATCTCCCAGATTGCCACCTACCGATTTTCCTGATCGACTCACCCGACAAACCTTGCACCTGTGCCTCCGTAGCCGCCCCCACCCTAAACGAGTGCGTCCCAAATTGCGACTCATCTAAACCGAGCTCCCTCAGCGCCTTCTTAAAGATCGCTGTAAACTGGAAGCGTGACAGAAACTGGCCCCCCTCATGCTGCAGTAAAGGACCTAATCTCTTGCCCGCTACCTCAGTATAGCCGACCCATGCCGACACGGGGCACATTACTGACCCGTGAACCCTCCCCAATCTAATCAACTGTCCCCGCCCAGCCTGATCTGTTTTTGATCGGCGTATGACCAACTCTAAATGGTCATCAACTTTCCTAACATCCCCCACCTGTAAACCTCCCCCAACTGATTTACTAGAGGAAACCAACTCCCCCACCCTAAATGCCCCGAAAAATGCCAGTGAAAAAGCTAGCTTGAATAACGATCTTTCGAACGACGCCTCGCAGAGGCCTTCCAGTACCCCCCCAATCTTTTCTAACAACTCAAATGAGACTGGTCTACGTAAATCCACACTCCCTTTTCCTTTCTTAAAACCCTTCAACGCTTGTTTTACTAAAAAATTCTTCGTTATATCCCCCACCCCCCTTAACTTGCACCCAAATGCTACCCCTGCCATAAACCTGTTAACTCGTGACACCGAAACATTATCCTGTTCTACCTTCCCCAACCAACTTAACAGCGCCCCCACTCTATCTTCCTCTGCCTCTCCTACCCTAAGCTGACCTACCCAGCCTTCCCACTCCTGCCACGCTGCTATATACGCAGCTCTAGTACCCTGAGCCAGTGACCTCTCAATTAGATGCCCCACTGCTCTCTTACCACACTCCAAAGATGTGACGGGCACGTCCTCCCTCGGTCCTCCGCCTGGGGGGCCAGGGTCCTGAATCGCTCCCACTGAAACCGAGAAAGAGCATCCGCGATTGAATTCTCAATCCCCGGCACATGCACCGCCACTATCCAAATATTCAACTTCAAAGTTTCCAATACCAGGTGGCGCAACAAATTCACCACCGGAGGTGATGAGGCAGTCAAAGAATTGATCACCTGCACCACCCCCATATTGTCGCAATGGAACCTCACCTTCTTGTTCTGAAGGCGATCGCCCCAAAGCGCCACTGCCACCACAATTGGAAACAATTCCAACAATACCAAATTCTTTGTCCAACCTTCCTCCCGCCATGTGCCCGGCCATTCCCCAACACACCATTGCCCTTGGCAATATGCCCCAAATCCAGCACTCCCTGCCGCGTCTGTAAATAACTCGTAGTCCACATTCTCACTTACTTCCGAGATTATCATGGACCTCCCATTGTATTTGTTTAAAAAGGATGCCCAGACTGCTAGGTCCCCTTTTAAACTCCTCCCCACTCTGATGTAGTGATGCGGGGCTTGAATCCCCGCCGTGGCCGACGCCATTCTTCGACAAAAAATTCGCCCCATAGGCATTATTCTGCAAGCGAAATTCAACTTGCCCAATAATGACTGAAGCCCCTTCAGTGTGACTTTCTTAACGTTCCGTGTCTTTTCCACCTCACATTTTAAATCCCGCAACTTATCTTCAGGTAATTGACATACCATCGCCTCCGTATCAATCCAGATGCCCAAAAACTGAAGGGAAGTTGCGGGGCCCTCTGTCTTATCGGGAGCCAAAGGCACCCCAAACCTGTCCGCCACCCACTGTAACGTTCCCAGCAGAGTCGCACACAACGGCGACTCTGCTGGGCCAATACACAAAAAATCGTCAAGGTAGTGAATTACTGACTGCAGCTTTGCAGTGTCTTTCACTACCCATTCCAAAAAAGTGCTGAAGGCTTCGAAGTATGCACATGAGATTGAACATCCCATGGGCAGACACCTATCGGCGAAATACTTACCTCCCCAAAAACAACCAAGTAAGCGAATGCTATCTGGAGAAACCGGCAAAAGACGAAATGCCGACTCAATGTCAGCTTTTGCTAACAGCGCCCCTCTCCCGTACCTTCTTACCCATCTCAGAGCTGCATCAAACGATGTATAAACCACCGAACAGAGCTCAGGATCTATACCATCGTTCACTGATGCCCCTTTTGGATAAGAAAGATGGTGTATTAACCGAAACTTATTCGGTTCCCTCTTAGGGACTACTCCGAGGGGAGACACCACGAAGTTCCGGAAGGGAGGCTCCTGAAAGGGGCCTGCCATCCGCCCTAAGCTAATTTCTTTTGCCAGTTTCTCCGAAACAACTTCCGGATTCCTCATGGCCGAGAGTAAGTTCTTTGTCGATAACGGGATTTCGTGCATCGGGGGAGGAATGTGAAACCCCTCCCGAAAACCCTCTAATAACAATTTGGCCTTTTCCCTGTCAGGATACCTATTTAGGAACCTGACCATCTCTTCCAGCCTCACCGGCGTCCTCCCTTTTTCCACCCCCCCTGCGGCCTTTCCTTTCCCTTTCTTGAAGCATTTAGATGCTCCATGCGACCCGCCATTGCAGTGTGAGCAGATATGCTTAAATCTGCAGCCTGTTCCGAATTTGCATTGGCCCTCATTAAATTGCCAACACAAACCGACTCTATTACCCCCCGACTGACCCCCCTGGTTTCCCCCCTGTGAGGTCGAAGCCAGGCCTGATGGCCCGGCTCCTCCGTGAAAGGGCTGCCCAAATCGACTAGGTGCCATAACCTGAAGCCATAGACAAATATCCTTTTGGTCCCACCGGATTGACGGCCTCACCGCCTTACGTTGCCTAAATTGTTCGTCGTACCTTAACCAAGTTTGACCCCCGTAGACCCGATACGCTTCGCCTATAGAATCTAGATAACAGAAGAGTCCGGAACAGTTATCCGGCGCCTTCTCCCCGATTACGCTGGCCAATATAGCGAACGCCTGCAACCAATTATTAAATGTTTGAGGTAATAAACGCCATCTGCGTTTTTCTTCCTCCTCCTTCTTGTATTCGGTCCTTTTGCCTTTGTCCAAATTAAATTTCTCCAAAGGCAAGAGGGAGAATATCTCTACAAATTCGTCCCGCCATATCTTTTCCTTAGTCTCTTTCTTAAGGTGTGCCCCCAATGGGCCCTCAAAACACACATATACCTCACCTTTTGCCCTATCGTCCAACCGCACCGCTTCCCCATCTCTTTCCGTTTGTACGGCGACCGTCACCCCCGACGCCGTTTCGTCAGCCCCCCCCGAGCTGCCCCCCAGCGTACTTACCCTACTTGAGGGGGTTGCCATCGAAGTCCTCCATGCCGCCACCGGCGATGGCCCCGCGCCTGGCCCTACTGCTCCACTTGCCTGGACTCCCCCAGTCGCCCCGGCGGGGGCTCCCATTACGGAGCCCTCCCTACCAGATGACCCACTACCCGGCGTGTTGAACGCTGATCCAGACAAACCGACCGACCCCGTTTCCTGCCTTCGCAGGAACTCCCACATACAACCTACCAGTGCCCTCAAATCACTATCCCCCGCATGCGCACCGGCAGAACCGACCGCACCACTACCTATACCTATATTCCCCCCCGGCGGGCACAGATCTACCAATAACATTTAAAGTGTGTTGTGTGGTAAACTCACCGGGCTGCGCAGGTGCTGTGGGCCCACCAGCCGCCGATCCGTCTTCCTGGCGTCTCGTCCTGGAATCCATCCATGTTCCGCTTGGTCCATCCGATTCCTCCGCCGACTGCCGCCTCTCTGCTGCGCGCGCAGCCGCCCCGCTGGAACTCAAAAAACCAGCATTAGTGACATGCTCCGGACCAGCCTGCTGCTGTCCCCCTCTTTCCACGATCACCGGCTCCGACTCCCCCCCCCCGGACCCCCGGCTAACCCTCCCGCTGAGTCCACACTGCTCACCTCCAGCAGCTCTGGACCCTCTGCTCTGTCCTGCCCCGGATCCTCTCGACGAACTGGGACAAGGGCGCTCCTCTCTGCTACCCTCACCGCTGGAGCGCCCCCCCCCCCCTCCAACTGCTCCTAGAGCCGACTGTGCAGCCGCAGGTCCCGGCCCCCTCGCAGCCCGGGTACCCGTGCTGCACGCAGCACCACACCGCCGATTAGGATTCCTCCCAGCCCTGGCCCCCCCGCCTGCCGCTGCGGGGGCTGGCCCGGCTGGAGGTTCCACTGATGGGCTCCCTGTGCGGCGCCGGCGCACGGGAGCGTGCTCGGGGCTAAGCCTCTCCGGCGCACGCGCCCGCCGCGGCCTCCTCTCCCTCTCCGGAACTGCCGCCGCTCCCCCCTCTCCCTCACTTGCCAGTCTTTCGAGCCACCCGATTCCTCGCTCAGCTGCCGCTGCCCGGATCCTTTCCATCAGCGCTTCCATCTCTTCAGGCTCTTCTTGCGCGGCTGCAACCTCCGATCTTCACAGGGGCGGTCTTCTTACTTCCGGTCCTCTCCCAAGCGGTCCCCTTCCTCCGGTCTTCTCACCAGCGGTCTTCTTGCTCCGGTCTTCTCACCAGCGGTCTTCTTGCTGCGATCTTCTCACCAGCGATCTTCTTGCACCGGTCTTCTCACCAGCGATCTTCCTGCTCCGGTCTTCTCACCAGCGATCTTCCTGCTCCGGTCTTCTCACCAGCAATCTTCCTGCTCCGGTCTTCTCACCAGCGATCTTCCTGCTCCGGTCTTCTCACCAGCGATCTTCCTGCTCCGGTCTTCTCCCCAGCGATCTTCCTGCTCCGGTCTTCTCCCCAGCGATCTTCCTGCTCCGGTCTTCAGGTAAATCTTCTAATTCTTCTGTCTTCACCCGATCGTCCTCTGCTTCAGGTCCTCCCGTTCTTCTTCAGCTGCCACGCTTCTAATCTTCTTCTGCTGTCTTCCCTCTTCGGTCTTCACTCTTCTCCCCGTCCAGGCTCCAGGTCCGTCTTCTTCCTCTGCTGCTCCCGGAATGACTCCTCCCCCTTTCCTTCCCGCTCTTTCTATCCCATAAACCTTTTCTCCCCCTCATTACCCCCTCCCTTTTAACCTCCACCTCACCTTATTTTCATTTAAAATATTAACCCTTTCCTCCCCGTTAACCCCGTCATGTTCGCCTTCACCTACGGCCCTGCGGGCCCCGGTTCCGGCCTCCCTGGAGCGCTGAGCAGCAATCAGCTATTTAGTGTTGGGCTCGGGAAACAGGGGCAGCCATGCTAGGCTATGAAGAAGTGAAACACAAAACGGAGATGTCCCTGCCGATGCAAGATGTTTTTGTGTCTAAAATAGCTCCTATCACTTCAGGGAAGTAGCGATCCTCCAGAACGGCTTCCAGCCACACCGGAGGACGGCAAGTGTTTCCCATTGTTTTCAATGAATGACCTCGCATCGCACTTGCATGCACATCCGTTCCCATTGAAAACAATTGGCGAGGAGTTCGAGTGAAAGCCCAAAAACAGGACATGCTGTGATTTTTTTCCCCCGCATCCCTTATGTATACGACTCCATTCAAAAGAATAGTTCATATTTGTGCGTCTCACAACGCACGCATCTCACACGATTTTCTTGGTCTCATGAAAGCAGCCTAAACCTGAATAGGAGGAGATGGTGACCAAGTGAAAAAAAATATTCTACAACTCCTGGGGACAGTTCAGCTTCTACATGAGAAGACTCAGAAAGTGAGGGCCTATAAGGCGGCCATGGGAAGGGAGCGACATCTGCAGGACGTTTAGGGATCTGCAGGTCAGACTTCAACACTCTTTTACATAAACTTTCCAGGACGGGCTGGGGAAGCTGTTTAGTAAGTCAGAAGCAATCAGTGTTTATTGCCCAGAGATCAGGGGTGGCGCAGCGCCGCTCTTCTGTGTGATTATGTCTGGCTTGGAGGCTGCAGGTTAGGAGGCAAGGAGCAAAATTGCAAACTTCCCAAATCAGTGACAGAGGCTCAGATGAAGTGGAGGGGGAGCGCCAAACAATGTTTGTGCTGGATGCTACTCCTCTGATTAAGGCTACACCCACGGGGCGATTTTCACAATGAAGTGATTTTGATTAAAAAAATTTACATCGCTTCTGTGAAATTGCAATCTTCACGCGCGTCAAAGGATCACAAGTGCTTCACATATACCTCACTGGGAAAAATCCCATCACCCCCGAATGGACATTCAATTTGCTTTTCTAAGGTTCTATATGAAACAGGCAATTTTTCCTATGGGAGCGTCTAAAACCAGAATATGGTGAGATTTAGTTTATGCCGCGAGGAGGGGAAAAAAAACACCATGCTTGTGAATCAGGGTGCATTCACACGGACGTATATCGGCTCGGTTTTCACGCCGAGCCGATATACTTTGTCCTCATGTGCGGGGGGGGGGGGGGGAGGATGGAAGAGCAAGGAGCAGGAACTGAGCTCCCGCCCCCTCCCTGCCTCCTCTCCGCCCCTCTGCACTATTTGCAATGGGGAGAGGCGGGATGGGCGGGGGGGGGGGGGGCTAAATCTCAGAACCTAGCCCAGCCCCGCCCCGCCTCCTTTCATGGCAAATAGTAGAGCTCAGTTCCTGCTCCTGGCTCTTCCATCTCCCCCCCCCCCCTGCACATGAGGATGACGTATATCGGCTCGGCGGGAAAACCGAGCCGATATACGTTCGTGTGAATGCAGCCTCAAGCTGTTTAAAAGTATGGATATCATATTCACACAAGTTTTTTGTTCATGTGAATAAGCCATAAAAGTGGCATTTTGTAGTGAATAGGAGGAAATCATTTGCTGTTTTAAATTTTTTGACATTTTTCATATTCCAAAACAAGAATCCGTTTTTTTCGATGAAATAGATTTATTGTAAAATGTTTCCCAAATGTAGAAAATCACAGCGGTTTCTTCCTTGTGTGAATTCTTTGATGAGATCTACATTTGGTACATGTAGTAAAACATTTCCCACATTCTGGACATGAATTCTGAACATGTATAGGGCTTCTCTCCTGTGTGACTTCTCTGATGCGTCTCATTACAAGGAGCCTACTTCCCATTCTCATTGCTCCTACAACATTACTATTAGCTCATTGGTTCCCACCATACAGAACTGACCATATTGGTGGCCGATCTTCACATTTTTTGCTGTTCAGTTCTTTAGTTCTCCCTCACTTGGAAGGTCTGGAAGCCGTTATACAGGACACTGGATTGTTCCTATTACTTCCTAGAATGGATTTTCTCTTCTCTTAGTCTGACCATGATCTCCAAGGTGAAGTTTAATATCCTCTTGGTAATCTCATTGCTGGTCTTCTCCATCCTTTGTGGGTCATTCATGAGGACCATTTTGGATGAGAACATGAGAGAACTGGATGAACTGGAGGGTTCTAGTACTGCCGGCCCTTTATGAGAGAAGGAGAGACTCTAAATCATACGGGGACATCATCATGTGTGATATACAGAACCTCACTTACTCATTGAGCATTGAGAGACGCAGGTTCTCAGAGTCGTCACCACATGTATGCGGGTATGTTCACACAGACGGCAAATGTATACTGTAGATATTGACAGGGAACCTGTAGTAATCAGGTCAATGCACGAGCGCAAACAGCACATCAAAAGGACTCCTGTGCAGCGGACCCCTGCTGATTTGCTACTGATTGCCTATCCTGTTGATAGGTCACTAATGCTTCACAACTGGACAACCCCTTAAAACTGTCCCCTCAGCGGGCAGAAATGGTATAGCCTCTGTGCTGATGCATCATTGGATTAATTTAAATGTCAAAGTAAAAAAAATCTCAGCATCAAGATGGTGCCTGATAAGAATCAGACAGGGGGCTGCAGTACACAGAGGAGACCCCCAGAGTGTGACATTTAATCAGGTGAGGGGGGCAGGGATGGAAAAATGTATTTTCACCAGAGTGGCCCTTTAAAGTGGTATTCCCAACATGGACTTGTATGCCATATCCACAGTACAAATGTCTAATAGATGTAGGTACCACCTCTGGGACCCGTACCTATGTGGAGACTGGGGGTCCTCCTCTCTTTTGGTGAGGCGGTCACCACATCCAGGTGGATTTTGAATGGAGAGGTAGGTGGCCACACGTGTAAGCAGCTCTCTCCATGCACTTGTATTGGGGTTACGGAAAAAGTCCGGCAGACAAAATGCCCCGACACGTGGCTGATACTGGGGGCATCACGGCCGTCACCTGCAAATGGCTTTTGGGATGGACTCGCTATTTCTGGCATCTCACAGATCCCAGCACACACTATGTATTCAAACGTTGTGTCTGAAAAGAGGTTCTGCAGCAGCTGTGATCTGCATTATATGTAAAGGGAACCCGTCCCAATGAACATGGCATCTGATCTGTCAGCCTCCTCTTATAAAGCAGGAGGAGCCCAGCAGATATATTGTTGTGTGGGGGATATTCTGTATCAGCTGGTATTTAACCCCTTCCTGCACTGTACATTTATGGCACCTCCCACACGGTAGTATAACAGTACCCCGTAACAGCAGCCGCTGTCACATAGCGCTGACACCCCGCTACAATCAGTGGGAGCAATACTGTGCTGGACATTACACGGTTGCCTTGGTAACTATACCACCGAGCATCCAGCAGCGCCTCCCCGCGCCCGATGACAGATCAGTAGGACGGTCCGACCAGAGAACACGTCACATTTATTACCCCGTGTGCGTCGCCTCTTACCATGTAATTTATGGCAGTACTGAAAACATGTACCGTGTCTGCGCGCTCCGCAAGACCTTCTCTGCACGGTTTAACCGCACCAAGATGGTGGCTGCTAAGCATCAGACAGGGGGCTGCACTGCAATGCTGCACTAAGGTCGGCTTCACACCAGCGGACGTGCGATTGCTCGTGCCTCAGTGAGACATATCTGCGCTATGAACGAGGCTCTTCTGCGCTCATATCGGCGTATTTCACGGCACTTTTTCTGTCCGGGACACAAAGACTCCGATGGAAATGGTGGATTCATCTAATGAGCCCCGGATGGGTTCCTTCTGCAGCGGATCAGGCATCTCCGCTCGCAGCTGCGCATCCTCCCCGCTGACTTCTATGGGGCCGTTGGTGCGCAAATACACAGAAACATAAGGCGTGTTCTATTAGTGCGGCCGAAACGTGCGCAGAAAATACACGCATGTGAGCGAAAACACGGAGAGCCGCGGGTTCTATTCACTGCATATTGTGCGCAAATACATCTGTGTGAAGCCGGCGGAACAGAAAGGAGACCGAAAAATACAAGAAAACCGGGCGAAACCCTCCGGCATCTCTTACCTGCCGGCCGGAGTCACACGCAGAGCTCTGATATCAGTGTGCTGTATACGTGTATATATATCCTCTGGGTACATGTGTAGGGGCGGAGCTAAGCAGTGAGGAGGAGGAGAAGTGGTGACTGAAGGACCTGTGATGATGTCACTGTCATGGCGGTGTGCCGCTGATCATGTGATGTGACAGGGCGGAGCTCCCATATTTTGTATGGAGTAGAAGAAATTGAAAACTTTGTATGTGAAGAATGAAAAGCCTTGATTGTAGAAGTGTCAGTCCATAGGTTACACAGAGACGACGCGTTTCAGTCTTTTTTTTTTTATAGATTTTTTTCCCCCCGCTAATCGGTAGAGTTCATACTTGGTTATTATTGGGTAATTTCACTTTTTTCATTCTGCTTTTTTTTCTGTATGCTGTTAATATTCTACTGGTGGGCTGTTCTCTGTATTCAGTATATGATTAGTGTCTTATCCAATATATGTGCTATGACCAATATTTATGTACTTTGTGTGCTTACCTGTAGATTTATCTGCTGATAATATGGGTATTGCAGTTTGGTCTGTATTACATATCTGTCTAACAGGTTTGGCTGTGGCAGAGGAAGTATCGGCTTAACCACGATCACCGCAGAATGCCTGAAAAACGTAAACGATCTAAGATGAGAGACAAACACAGGAAAGAGATTTTTGTAACGAAACCCTAAGGCTGGGGTCACAAAGGGCGTATTCCCGCCAGAAATCCCGCGGTTTGGCCGCAGCAAAAAACGCAAGATTTCCGCCGGGAGAACCGCCTCAGAAAAACCCGCGGCAGCCGCTCGCTCTTCCACTGCGGCCGGCGCTCCCATAGAGGAGAGCGTGGCCGAGGCGGAAATAAAAAAGACTGCGGTTGCCGCAGCCGCGGTTTAAGCCTGACTTACCGCAGCGGATTGGATGTCCCGTGTGGACGAGATTTCTGAGAAATCTCGTCCACATGGCTGGCCAATCCCGAGATTAGCGGCCGCAGGCGGAGTTGCCGCGGCGAAACTCCGTGCGGAATTTCCGCGGCAAATCCGCCCTGTGTGAATGCAGCCTTAACTAGTGTAGGATACACTCATGGGGGAGTTACTGTAGTAATTGCGGAATCCCGTACTCTGTTCAGTATTGACCTCAAATGAAGATATATTCCTCAACCCTAAGTAGGTAGAAGGGATCGGAGAGGTTTGAATATTGAAACCCACGAGAGAGGTTCAATTAGATTTAGAGGTCTTAGAAAATAGTGTCAAAAGATTAGTTGGCACTCGCTTAAGTATTGCTTGTAATTAGCTCATAGCTAGAGATGAGTGAGTATACTCGCTAAGGCACATTACTCGAGCGAGTAGTGCCTTAGCCGAGTATCTCCCCACTCGTCTCTAAAGATTCAGGGGCCGGCGGGGGAGAGCGGGGAGAAACGGAGGGGAGATCTCTCTCTCCCCCCCCCCCCCCCCGCTCCCCGCCGCAACTCACCTGTCATCCGCGCCGGCCCCCGAATCTTTAGAGACGAGTGGGGAGATACTCGGCTAAGGCACTACTCGCTCATCTCTACTCATAACTAAGGCCCCCTGTCCACAGACATGTATCACGCAGGCCGACGCTTGTCCATAGCATTGCTATGGAAACCGCCGGCCCCTGTCCATGAGCGGAGAATCATTGCGATTCTCCGCTCGCGGCGGGCAATTCTCAGCATGCTGCAAATTGCCCCGATTCTCCGTGGCCAGCCAGCCTCATTTTAGATAGTTTTATTGAATTTGATAAAAGATATATTTTACAGGAATTCTGCTGTGAACATGGAATAGGTGAATTATTGTCCAGATCACATTAGTTGGCCCATGCAGTCAATAGCATGGAATTGTATGCCAGCCATGTGGGAGTTAACTTTACGCTCTTACTTTAGTTTTTATTGATTTTAATTGCACTAGGTTAAAAAAAAAAGAAGTAATGTTTTCACAGAAATTAGGTGACCAAGGTCTGTTGTAGACCGAAACGCGTCCTCCCTGTGTAACGTATGGTCTGACACCTATTGCTTAGATTTGCCCTGATGCTGCCGCCCCCCCCCCGATGCAGGGAGATCCCAGCAGTCCTGTGTGCACATAGTTACAGCACTTTGTCTTCCCCGTCACCGCGGGGCGCATTCACACGGTGTGCGGTTGGGGAGTTACGCTGCGGATTTATGTGACCCAACCCTGTATTCCCATTTTCTTGCTTTTCTGCATGTGTAAATACAAAGTGAGGCTTAATGTCCACAGGCGGATTTGATTTGCGGGAGATCCGCAAATCAAGCTGCCCATACAGGTGCATTAGCGTCCGCAGGACAGGAAAAAGCGTGCAGATGTGATTTTTATTTATTTTTTATGTATACATTTTTCCCGGATCGCACACGCAGGAAGAAATTGCAGCATGCTCAATTTTCCTGCGGATACCGCGGGACGGCTTCCATTGAAGTCCATAGAAGCTGTCCAATCCGCGGACAGCCCGCAGCTGTCACTGTGCACGGGCCATGGATCTGCAGAAAAACAGGAGATTAGAAGGAAAAAAAAGCATCATGAATGCGCTGGCCGGTGCGCCCAGACACATTTGCCGTGCTGGTGAAAGACGATCCAGAGAAGTAAGAAACTGTCTTCTCCTCACCACGTCCGCGGGCGCGCACAGATACCACTGCAGGATTCAGTAGTGGAATCCATGCGTGAAAGTGCACATTGGGCCTGAGCGCTGCGGACTTCCTGTACTTCTTGTACAAGGAAGGAAAATGATACAAATAGATAGTAAAGGCAGTGAATATTCCTACAGATACAGGTGGAAGTCTACAAGCTGAGAGTTAGAGGAACATTGGTACAATATCTGGATGTGGCAGAAATAGTTAGTAATTACCAGCTGCCACTAGATTCCTGAGGAGGAAGGTGGGCAACAACTCTCAAGTGACTGCAAGAGACCTGCAGCAAGATTTAGCAGGCACTGAGGGTTACATTTATACAGGTGGCCTCCCTCACATAGGCAATTGCAAAAACGCAGCCAAGGAAGCTGAAAAAACAATACACAGCAGGCAGGCACCCTCCGAGTCCCTCTCGCTGCCCTCCGGAGCTCCAGCAGGCTTTCAGGCACTTGTCAGTGCAGACAGATCATCCATTGCTCATAAGAGTGGAGTGAATAATTTCTCAAGAATGGAGTGAATAATTCTGAGACTGCAGTAATCTCACAGGCGGGGCATTCGCCCGGGGCGCAATTATGAGGGAAGGCAGGAAAGGCACTGGCAGCGCAGTGCGATACAGAAGCAGAGCTAAACAGCTGATCACTGCCTTCTGACTTACTACACCGCTACCCAAGCTTATCCTGGCATATTCACCCAGAAGAGTGATGCTGTCTAAACTGCAGCGCCTGCCTGAAACCAGCATAGTCACACAGAAAAGAAGCACTGCGCCGCACCTGGCTTCCAGAGTCTGTCAAAGAAAAGCTGATCGCTGCTCAGTGCTCGCATCCTGCAGCCGCCGGGGCCTGACACCGTGCTCTTGTCAGTGAAGGCGCTGTGTCAGGCTCTGGTGGCCTCAGGACAGGAGCGCTGAGCAGCAATCAGCTGTTCAGTGTCGGACTCGGGAAACCAGGTGCGACCATGCTAGGCTATGAAGAGGTGAAACACAAAAGTGTGATGTTAGGGCCCCTTTTCCATAACCATCAATGGAAGGAGGTGGGACAGGATGGCCTTAAGCTCTGCCCCGCCGTCTCCCCATTGCAAAGAACGAGTGGGGAGGAGAAGAATGGTGAGCCTGCGATGGGGAGGAAAAAGGGGCGACGGCATGTTGGTCTCGGCGCCGGGACCCATGCCATCTGAACGGGCGCACAAACATTTGATTTGTGCGCCCGTTGACCAATTTTCTCACTCCCAACCTAGTGTAAAACGGCCGGTTGATATACGCTCGTGAGAAAGCAGCCTAAACCGGAGTAGAAGGAGATGGTGAATGAAGTGGAAGAGATTATTCTACAACTCCTGGGGACAGTTCAGCTTCTACATGAGAAGACGCAGCTGAAGGAGATTCTGCACAGCTACCACACTCAGAAAGTGAGGGCAGATAAGGAGGCCATGGGAAGGGAGCGACATCTGCAGGACGTTTAGGGATCTGCAGGTCAGACTGCAACACTCTTCTGCATAAACATTCCAGGATGGGCTGGGGAAGCTGTATAGCAAGTCAGAAGCAATCAGTGTTTATTGCCCAGAGATCAGGGGTGGCGCAGCGCCGCTCTTCTGTGTCTGGCTTGAAGGCCGCAGTTTAGGAAGCAAGGAGCAAAACTGCAAACTTATCAATTCAGTAACAGAGGCTCAGATGAAGTGGAGGGGGAGCGCCAAACAATGTTTGCACCTGGTGCTACGCCTTTGATCATGGCTAAACTCACAGGGGCGATTTTCACAATGATGCGATTTTGAATTTTAAAAAATTGCATCGCTTCTGTGAAATTGCGATCTTCACGCGCGAGTCAAAGGATCACAAGTGCTTCACATATACTTCACTGGGAAAAATCACATCACACGCGAATGCAATTTGTTTTTCCAAGGTTCCACGGGAAAGGGGTGATTTTTCCTATGGGAACATCTAAAATTAGGACATGGTGGAATTTAGTTTATGCCTCGAGGAGCGGAGAAAAAAAAACTACAAGCTCGTGAATAAAGCTGTTCAAAAGCATGGATTTCAAATTCATGCAAATTTCTCATTCATGTGCATAAGCCATAAAAGTGGCATTTTGTGGTGAATAGGAAAAAAACATTTATTTTAAATCTTAAATCTTTTTTCGGTATTTTTCATCTTCCAAACAAGAATTCGGTTTCTTTGATGAAATAGATTTATTGTAAAAGGTTTTCCACATGTAGAAAATCACAACGTTTTTTTCCTTGTGTGAATTCTTTGATAAGATCTAAAATTGGTATGAGTAGTAAAACATTTCCCACATTCTGAACATGCATAGGGCTTCTCCCCTGTGTGACTTCTCTCATGTCTAAGAAGACTAGGTTTCTTTGCGAAACATTTCCGACATTCTGAACATGTATAGGGCTTTTCTCCTGTGTGAATTCTCTGATGCCTCATAAGATCTGATTTTCGGATGAAACATTTCCCACATTCTAAACATGAACATAGCTTCTCTCCTGTGTGAATTCTCTGATGTATAACAAGACCTGATTTCTGGGTAAAGCATTTTCCACATTCTTGACATGAAAATCGTTTTAGTCCTGTGTGACTTCTCTGATGCATTGTAAGATTCGATTTCAGCGTAAAAAATTTCCCACATTCTGAACATGAATAGGGCTTCTCTCCTGTGTGATTTCTCTGATGCACCATAAGATTTGATTTTTGGGTGAAACATTTCCCACATTCTGAACATGAATAAGGCCTCTCTCCTGTGTGAATTCTCTCATGCATAACAAGACCTGATTTCTGGGTAAAACATTTCCCACATTCTGAACATGAAAAGGGCTTATCTCCTGTGTGAATTCTCTTATGTTTGATAAAGGTTGCTATATGTGCAAAATATTTCCCACAGTGTGAACAAGAGTATGGCTTCTCCCCTGTGTGCACTCTTGTGTGTGCAAAAAGATCTGATCTTCTTAAAAACGGTTTGCCACATTCACCACACTGAAACTTTTTACCCTCTTTGTGAGTTATAGGTGAGGTAACAACCTGTGATTGGGCAGGAGGAGGTTCCTCATGATTTGGGGGATTAGATGACCGATCTGTACTGACAAGCTGTGCTTGTTCATGAAGGGTGATGAGGTTTTCTGCTGAAGAGCGCTGCATGATATCTTCATCTTCCACTTTATAATTACACGATAACATGAAGTTTCCTTCCAAGTCCCCAGGGGGATTATCTGTTAGGATTAAGAAAAGAGTTTTGCGATTTGTTTTTCAAATCATTAAAGTACAAAAACGTCCATCATGAACTCGTTAGCTTGGGCATATGAGAATCGTGACAGCTGGTTGGGGATTGCTTTCGGCTGCCCCTCTCTATTCACAGCAGACAGGCAGTTTATTATAGATGAATGATTGTCTGATTATACAGGCCAGCCATGGTTTGCTTTTTATACCTCCGTAAAGTGAGCAGCGAATGAATTGTCATTCCTCATTCATTCACTGGTAGAGTTTACACTGAATGATAATTTCTCAATTTCGCACAATATGGCTATAAACGTGATAATTGTTCCGTGTAAAAGCCCCCTTAGACACAAACCGCTCACAGCATTTTTTCTGATAAAAAGTACATCTAGTAATCTGAAAAATATGACAAATATATATATTTTTTTTTTTTCTCCACTACATATGTAACTCTCTTCTTACCCTGTGATATCGGAGGCTGGTGGTTCTCCATCATGACGTCCTTGTACAGATCCTTGTGTCCTTCTAAATACTCCCACTCCTCCATGGAGAAATAGACAGTGATATCCTGACACCTTATAGGAACCTGACACACAAGGATACCGTCATTACCCAGACACCTCTAGTGCTGTTACTGTATAATTACCCAGCATTCCCAGCAGTGTCACCTCTCCAGTCAGCAGCTCAGTGATCTTGTTGGTGAGGTCTAGGATCTTCTGCTCATGTATCGGTAAGTGAGGAGGAGCCTCTGTGATGGGGCTCTGGCTCCTGCTCCATCCTCTTGACTCAAGGAGATGGCTGTTGGGAGTCGTACCATCACCCGATGTCTTCTTCACCGTTGTGTACTCCTGTGTATGAAGGGAGACATGTAGAGGACTGAACCCAGTATTCATCCCTCAATAGAAAGTGGGAGATTGTGATCTGTATATAAGGCTCTACAAGGAAGTCTAGATGGACCATGTGTTCTCCTCCCGACACCAGTATTTAACATGTCTATGTAGATGTCAACTTAGTGGCAAGTATCAAAGTCTGTGATTCTGCTGGTTCCTGGCTGTTTGGTTCTTCCTCATTACAACGAGCCTACTTACCATTCTCATTGCTCCTACAACATTACTATTAGTTCATTGGTTACCACCATACAGAACTGACCATATTGGTGGCCGATCTTCACATTATCTGCTGCTCAGTTCTTTAGTTCTCCCTCACTTGGAAGGTCTGGAAGCTGTTATACAGGTCACTGGATTGTTCCCATTATTTCCTAGAATGTATTTTCCCTACGAAATCACGACAGCATATTCTGGAGGTTGTTTCCCTGCCTTTTGTGAACCTCACTTCGAACCTCTTAAGGACCTGCCCATCATCATGCTGACGTACAAGGTGGCCTTGCTTGTGGCAGCCACGCTAGCTAGGCGGGTGTGTGAAATCCAGGCCCTATCACATAGGGCCCCAAATAGGACAGTTCATCCTGATAAAATTTCATTTACCATGGACCCATCCTTTCAACCTAAGGTCATGTCAGATTTCCATAGGGGTCAGACAATTGTTATTCCACCCTTCTGGCAAGATTTTAGAAATAAGGAGCAAAAGCTCCATAATTTTAGATGGGAAAAGCGCAGTACTGATGTACCTAGAGGCGACAAAAGGTTTCAGGAAGACTGACAACCTTTTTTTCAATTTCAGGGGCAGTCCAAATGAAGGACTGCTTCTAGAGACTCGACCGCCCGTTGGTCATCCAGGAGGCTTACAAGGCCCAGGGCATCCCTCCCCCTGAAGGACTGAGAGCCCACTCTACCCACGCTGTGGCATGTTCCTGGGCAGAAAAAGCACACGCCTCCATTGAGCAGATTTGTGGTGCGGCCACGTGGGCCTTTAGTCACACCTTCATTAAACATTACAGGCTGGACTTGAAATCTAATCATGATGCAACCTTCGGGAGGAAGGCGTTGCAGGCGCTAGTCCCTCCCTAAAAAGCCCTTGACATTATTTGGTATTCCTCCAGCGTATGCCATCATGATTTCATAGGGAGAAAAAAAAATTGGAATTTTTCTTGCCGATCATTCCTTTTCTTGAAGGCATCATGACAGCATACGGGCTTTCTCCCGCCCCCTACGGACATGTTTGATTTTCACATGAGGTTATGCGTATGTGTATAATTTCATGGTCCGGAGTGTGTGATGGCAATAAGAACACCCTCTGGTTAAGTATACTGTCACTGTGGTTATTTGGAATGCACTGGTGTTGGTAGAGGGGAGGTTTCTTTTCTGCGCTGCCTCTTCCTGTCCCTTCAGGTCAGCAGGGGAGCAACCTCCAGCGTTTGCTGTCATGATGCCTTCAAGAAAGGGAATTCACGTTTTCTCTTCCCTTAGGGCGCCCACCCACTGGCGATTTTTTTCCCTGCGAAATTCGCAGCATTTTTTTCTCTGCAGGGGTCTATGGGACTTGTAATGTTAAAATCGCGATCGCGCAAAATCGCAATTTACCGCGAAATCGCGATTTTGCGCGATCGCGATTTTAACATTACAAGTCCCATAGACCCCTGCAGAGAAAAAAATGCTGCGAATTTCGCAGGGAAAAAAAATCGCCAGTGGGTGGGCGCCCTAAGTCTGACTTGTTACATAATGCAATAAAGATGATAGAAATGCAGAAACGTTTACCTCTCCGGTCAGCAGGTAGATGATCTCTAAGGTGAAGCTTAATATCCTCTTGGTCATCTCATTGCTGTCCATCTCCATCCTCGGTGGGTCATTCATGAGGACCATTTTGGATGAGGACATGATAGAACTGGACGAACTGGAGGGTTCTAGTGCTGCCGGCCCTTTATAAGAGAAGGAGAGACTCTAAATCATACGGGGACATCATCATGTGTGAAATACAGAACCTCACTTACTGAGCATTGAGAGACGCAGGTTCTCAGAGCCGTCACCACATGTATACTATGTTCACACAGACGGCAGATGTTTGCACCAATTCCACTGCAAATCTGTTATTATTACCAATGGGAATCTGTGCTATAATCCATATGATACAGATGTTTTCCAAATGCAGATATAAAATCCCTGTGCAGAAAAAAAAGATGAAAGTTACGTGTCACTGTTATGCTTTTTCCATGACGAGAATTACACACACAGATCTGCACAAATCCACAGTTTGCGGTATCCACGTGGAAAAATCCATGTTGAATTCTGCGATCTGCATCACGGTCGCCATCTGCAAATGGCTTTTGGGATGGAGTCGCTATTTCTGGCATCTCACAGATCCCGACACACAGTATGTATTCAAACTCTGTGCGTGAAAAGAGGTTCTGCAGCAGCTGAGGTCTGCATTATATGTAAGAGGAACCCGTCCCGATGAACATGGCGTCCGATCTGTCAGCCTCCTCTTATAAAGCAGGAGGAGCCCAGCAGATATATTGTTGTGTGGGGGATATTCTGTATCAGCTGGTATTTAACCCCTTCCTGCACTGTACATTTATGGCGCTGGCGGCACGCACCTCCCACACGGTGGTATAACGGTACGCCGCGGCTCAGTGTCCGTGCCGTCAGCAGCCGCTGTCACATAGTGCTGACACCCGGCTACATCACTGGGAGCAACACTCACTGGGCATTGCCTTGGTAACTATACCGCCGAGCGTCCAGCAGCGCCTCCCCGCACCCGATGACGGATCAGTAGGGCGGGCGTGATCTATCCATTTTTGTGCGGCCGAAAACGTGCACATAAAATCCACACATGTGAGCAAAACCACTGAGAGCCGCGGGCTCTATTCACTGCAAATTGTGTGCAAATACATCCGTGTGAAGCCGGCCGAACAGAAGGGAGACTGAAAAAGAAATCCGTACAAAACCCTCCGGCGTCTCTTTTAGGCCGAAACGTAGCCTACCTTCTTAAGACCACGAAATAATAGTCCGGAGTCACACGCAGAGCTCTGATACTGTAATATAATGTAGCTGATATCAGTGTGCTGTATATGTGTATATATATCCTCTGGCTTATAACAGAGACAACAGCAGGGACCAGGAACTATGGCTGACAGTTTGTTCAGTAGCTCCGTGGTGTCCTGCAAGTAGCTGCATTACCCCTGTAATGTAAGGAGCTGAAAGACCTGCTGACATGTACGGACCGCGGACAGGATACAAACCCCTGTAAGACCTGCTGACATGTACGGACCACAGACAGGATACAAATCCCCAACACACAGCAGGACTATAAGATCCCACGGACACATTCACATGTTCCATGTCCGATGTTCTGTACCTGATCTGGGGCAGTAAATGTCCTGTTGGGGGCTTCATGATGGAGAAATGGGGCAAAAACTGAAAGCTGGGATGAGAGCGAAAGATAGAATTACCTGCAGCCGAGCGACGAGAAGCTCCGTGGATAAAGATCCCAGAAGTAATAGAAAAAAGTAACAGCATATATCAGCTTTATAGAAAGAAACTGGTCTTTATTATTTCATGGTCTTAAGAAGGTAGGCTACGTTTCGGCCTAAAAGAAGCCTTTTTCAATATCCCGTTGGGGAACATCGCCGGAGGGCTTAGGCAAGTAATCTCACCTCCCCTTACGGAAGTAAAAAAAACTTTAAAAAAAAAAAAAAACTTTTACATGACCGCCATTATTTATTGAATAACAGGAACCACGTGACCAGGGACCGCATTCCATGAGTGGTCACTAAGGCGTTGTTGAAAGTTTGTAAATATGGCCGGTCTCATACGAGCAGATTTGAGATGCGGCTTCCGAGATCACAACTGTGCAGATGATACACGGTAATGCACGGGCATTGAAAAGCATTAACTCACCCTTGAGGATAGGATTTTCAGATTCCGCATGTGAAAGGGAAAAAAAATTACAGCATGCACTATTTTACCGATGATTGCTCGTGTATGAGTGCCATTCATCTCTATTGATGTAGTCGATCCGCAGTGTATAAGGAATTACATTGCGTATGAACTGCGGATGGAACGCACGTTGCTAGGAGACCAGATAACAAATGGTATAAAGAAAGCAGGAATTTGTGGACAGTAGAGATGAGCGAGCGTACTCGGAAAAGCACTACTCGCTCGAGTAATTTGCTTTATCCGAGTATCGCTGTGCTCGTCCCTGAAGATTCGGGTGCCGGCACGGAGCGGGGAGCTGCAGGGGAGAGCGGGGAGGAACGGAGGTAAGATCTTTCTCTCCCTCTCTCCCGCCCGCTCTCCCGTGCTCCCCGCTGCGAATCACCTGTCAGCCGCAGCGGCACCCGAATCTTCAGACCCGAGCACAGCGATACTCGGATAAAGCACATTACTCGAGCGAGTAGTGCTTTTCCGAGTACGCTCGCTCATCTCTAGTGGACAGACAATACAGAGCAGTCTGGGGAACAGCACACCATCCAGACTGCTGTCTGCAGCCTCCGCATACATCCGCGCTGAAAACCGCATGTATACACAACCGGACGCAATTAGTTTTCGCAATCATTCGCACGTCTCCTTCTGCAGATATCCACAAGCGGAATCCGACCTGTTCCTGGCCTAAACCTAACTTGTAATAGGAATCAAAAAAATACAGAAAAGGAGAATATGTACGGAGCAAAAATAAAATCCCAGAAAGTGGCCATATACTTACCAATGTACTAATACAAGAGGGCAGGTAGAAGCACCACTACCCCCAGCATGCAGACAACCAGACTGCTATATGGAGGAGCATTACACAGGTGCAGGTACTGATGAACAACCACCCACACACCTTCCTTATACTGGGGGATGGGGCGGCTGCTTAGTACTATACTTGCACACATACAAAGGGTTTCAGGCCACCTACTACACGTAGTACAGTGTTCCCCAACTCCAGTCCTCAGGGAGCACCAACAGGTCATGTTTTCAGGATTTCCTCAGTGTTGCACAGGTGATGTAATTATTGTCAGTGCCTCAGACATTGCCACAGGTGTTCTTACCATAGGATATCCTGAAAACATGACCTGTTGGGGGTCCCTGAGGACTGGAGTTGGGAACCCCTGACGTAGTGCACCATACAAGGTGTGAGTGGTTGTTCATCAGTACCTGCACCTGTGTAATGCTCCTCTATATAGCAGTCTGGCTCTCTGCATGCTGAGGGTTGTGGTACTTCTACCTGCCCTCCTGTATTAGTACATTGGTAAGTATATGGCCACTTTCTGTAACTTGTAATGGGGGTTGAATAACTGACATCCAGTTCAATATCATTCTGCAAGGTGATCTAAAGGACGGCAAAACCTGAAAATCTTTTTTCACATTACAAATAGGAATCTGGTTTCCTTGTAAAATGTTTTCCACATATAGAAATCAAAACATCTTCCTTGTCTGATACCTACATCTGGTATGAGAAGGGAAACAATTCCCACATTCTGAACATGAATAAGGCTTCTCTCCTGTGTGAATTCTCTCACGTATAAGAAGTCCAGATTTCCAGATGGAACATTTCCCACATTCTAAACAGGAAAATTGCTTCAGTTTTGTGTGAATTCTCCGATGATTACCAATATCCAATTTCCTTGTAAAACATTTCCCACATTCTGAACATGAAAATGGCTTCTCTTCTTTGATGTATAACAAGTTCTGATTTTTGGAAAAAAGATTTCCCGCATTCTGAACATGACAATTGCATCTCTGCTGTGTGAAATCTTTCATGTATAACAAGTCTTGATTTACGGAAAAAACGTTTTTCACATTCCGAACATGCAGCTTCTCTCTTGTGTGAATTCTCTCATGTGCAATAAAGTATAATCTATATGCAAAACATTTCCCACAGTGTGAACAAGAGTACGGCTTCTCCCCTGTGTGCACTATTGTGTGTGCAAAAAGACCTGAACTTCTTAAAAACTGTTTTCCGTATTCACCACACTGAAACTTTTTACCCCCCTTTGTGAGTTGTAGGTGAGGTAACAATCTGTTCCTCATGATTAGGGGAATTATAATCCCCCTGAGGACATATCTGTTAGGATTTTGTGAGTTTTTATCTTCAAATCACAAAAGTACTATAATTTATAATATTATTTGAGCTGCAGTTTTTGAGACAAACGCAGAATTGGATCTGGCAAGACTTGGAAATAAAAGTGCTTACACATGTGATTCCAGCCTTTGTATGTACTTAGTAGAGTTGAGCGAACATGCTCGTTGAAGTATTAGCATACCCGATGGTGCTTGTTACTCGAGCGAGTGCCATGCCGAGTTTGACCCCTCACCCCAGGAGGAAAACGACCAAGAGAGAAGATTCAAGTTTGTTGCCAATTGTGTTATGTGGGAAACTCTTTACTAAAAATGTCTGTTAATATCCTTCCCGCTCTTCTGGGTAAAGTGTTACATCATAATCCCTCCCCCTGAGAATGACCTATCAGCACACAAAATGTTGTAATATATCTGAATGTCCCACCTTCCTTTATTTAAATACTATATAAACCTTTTCCCACCAAAATAAAAGCAGATTTCCTGTAGTATATACACTTTAATGATGTGTCTTTCATTGGGGTCTCCAAGCTCGTATTAATAATATTTAATATGGCACCCACAGTGTATCGAACAGCGCATTTTGCGCTAACAACTGATGAAACAAAACTGGAACTTTTCAGGCCTCTGGATCAACGGTATGCCTTGAGGAGGAAGAATAAAGCATATGTCATAAAGAACACCCTGCCAACAGTGAAGCCTGGCGGTGGCTTGGTGATGCTATAGTGAAGCCTGATGGTGGCTTGGTTAAGCTACAGTGAAGCCTGGCGGTGGCTCGATTAAGCTACAATGAAGCCTGGTTGTGGCTCAGTGATGCTACAGTGAAGCTTAGCGGTGGCTCGGTGATGCTCTGGGGCTGCTTTGCTTCTTCTGGCACTGGAAACCTGCAACGTGTGGAGAACTAGAAGGATTTAATAAAGTTTCAAACTCCCAGCAGAAAACGCCATGCCTTCTATGAAAAAGATGACTCTTGGACGTCAATGGACCATCAAACAGGACAATAATGCCAAGCAAACCTCAAAGTCCCCCAAGGCTTGGTTTCAGATTCTGGAGTGGGCCACACAGTCGCCTGACTTTCACCCCATAGAATGTCGGTATCTAGCTATGCATCATCTTTAAAACGGGTCATAATAGCAATATTATGGAACAAAGATGTGACCAGGACCTGCATTAGGTCGAAACGCATCCTGTTCCTGATATATGGCACCATTTTATAAATACAGCATGTTTATTTACACGTGAAGCCGACCTCTCTTTGGCTATTTTCATAATAGCAATTGGTGCTCTTCTAAGTAGTAAAGACACTTGTCATAAAGGGTTTAGCAATTCTGAGACTGCAGTAATCTAGCATGCGGGGCATTTGCCCGCGGTGCAATCTTGAGGGAAGGCAGGAGAGGCACTGGCAGCACAGTGTGATATGGAAGCAGAGATTAACAGCTGATCACTGCCTTCTGACTTACTACACCGCTACCCCAGCCCATTCTGGCATATTCTCCCAGAAGAGTGGTGCTGTCTGATCTGCAATGCCTGCCTGAAACCAGAATAGTTGCAGAGAAAACTGCGCCACTACAGGTTTCCTGAGTCCAAGACTGAACAGCTGATCACTGCTCAGCGCTCGCATCCTGCAGCCGCCCGGGCTTGACACTGTGCTTTTGTCAGTGGAGGTGCTGTGTCAGGCTCTGGTGACTACAGGGCAGGAGCGCTGAGCAGCAATCAGCTATTCTGTGTCAGACTCGGGAAACAGGGGCAGCCATGCTAGGCTATGAAGAGGTGAAGCACAAAAGTGCAATGTCCCTGCAGACACTAGGCACTGTTGCGTCCAAAACGGCTCCCATAACTTCAGGGAAGTAGCGATCCTCGAGAACGGCAAGTGTTTCCCATTGTTTTCAATGGGAGACCTCGCACAGCAATTGGATGCACCTCGGGGCCTATTGAAAACAGTAGGTGAAGCGTTCTGAGTGAAAGTCCAAAATCAGGACATGCTGTGATTTTTTTTCCCGCATCGCTTATGTATATGACTGCATTCAAAAGAATAGCGTTCATATTTGTGCATCTCACAACGCACGCATCTTGCATGATTTTCTTGCCCATGTAATATCAGCCTAAACCTGAGTATGAGAAGACGATTTTCTCAACCGGCTAAAAGCAGCCTAAATTGGAATATGAGGAGATGGGGAACGAAGTGGAAGAGATTATTCTACAACTCCTCGGGACAGTTCAGTTTCTACATGAGAAGACTCAGCTGAAGGAGACTCTGCACAGCTACCACACTCAGAAAGTGAGGGCAGGTAAGGCGGGCATGGAAAGGGAGTGACATCTGCAGGAAGTTTAGGGAGCTGCAGGTCAGATTGCAACACTCTTCTGCATAAATATTCCAGGACGGGCTGGGGAAACTGTATAGTTAATGTCCATTTTCACAGGATGAATGTCGGGGAAACAATGCCCAAAACTCGTCCCCCGCATGTCCTCCTGTGCTGTCACACGGGAGGTAGTATTGCTGGCTCCCTCACACAGCAGCCAGTAGGGGGCAGGGCAGTGCAGGAGATCATCCATAAACGATGGACGATGAGCTCATCGCTCAGTGTAAATAGCGGCTGTTCAGTAATGGGGAGGAGCAGGGGAGTGAGAGGAGAGAAATCTCCTACACTGCCCTGTCCCCCTCACTCTGTGAGCGAGCCAGCTCTGCTAACTCCCATGCAACACACAGGAGCGACGAAACACAAGGACAAGTGTCGGGCATCGTTTGCCCGACATCTGTCCTGTGTAAATGGGCCTTAATTCAGAAGCAATCAGCTGTTTTTTGCCCAGAGATCAGGGGTGGCCCAAGGGAAAAAAATTAAAGCTGAGCGCTGCCTATGATTGGGCACAGCACTAAGCCAATCAGAGGCAGTGCTTTATGAGGCGAGGATTTTTCAATCCCTGGCCACGAGAATACAGATGAAGACTGACGGGAATGGGGAGAAGAGTCGGATAGCACTTCTAGGTGAGTAAAATTTATTTATTTTTTTACAGCTAGGGATGATTTTCAAAGTAAGGCTTATATTTCAAGCTTTCCCCCGAAAATCATTGCTGCAGAGATTGCCTTTATCTCAATGCTTTTAATAGGCAGGCAGCAGCAATGGAATATAATCGCGGACCTCTGCTACAGCTATCACAGCTGTGGCAGGGGATTATTTCATCCCCGCTGGGAGTCCCATCACCACGGAACACTGTGCTGTCACAGTGTTCAGTGATGAGGGGACTCCCCGCGGGGATTAACGGACAGCACACAATGTCTTTAGGCGCAGCACAGACCTTACCAGCGCGCATTATAGACACACATGTCTTATCTTTTGCAAGTGCGAGTATTTTGCACCTCTAAAAAAATGGACATGTAAGCACAGCATTGGAAACCAATTGTTCTAATAGGTGCGCAAGCGGCCTTAAAATGTATGGATTTCATTTACGTTCAATATTTCTGTCTATCACACAAAACTCGGGCAAGTTTCTCATTCATGCGACCTAAAAGGTGGCATTTTGTAGTGAATACTAAGAAACCACTTGAATCTTAAATCTTTTTTCAGCATTTTTCATATTCCAAACAAGAATCCAGTTTCTTTGCTGAAATTGATTATAAAATGTTTTCCACATGTTGGAATCACAGCAGTTTCTTCTTTGTGTGAATTCTTTGATGATATCGAAAATTTGTATGAGTAGTAAAACATTTCCCACATTCTGAACATGACTTAACCCTCTCCCCTTTGTGAATTCCCTCATGTTTAACACGATCAGATTTCTCGATGAAACGTTTCCCTCATTCTAAACATGAAAATTGCTTCAGTCCTTTGTGAATTCTCAGATGTCTGGCAAGATCTGATTGTTGCATAAAAGATTTCCCGCATTCTGAACATGAATAAGGCCTCTCTCCTGTGTGAGTTCTTTGATGTATAGTAAGATTTGATTTCTTTGTAAAACATTTCCCACATTCTGAACATGAATAAGGCCTCTCTCCTGTGTGACTTCTCTGATGCATAGTAAGATTTGATTTCTGTATAAAACATTTCCCACATTCTGAACATGAATGAACCCTCTCCCCTGTGTGAATTCTCTCATGTACAACAAGATCAGATTTTAGGATGAAACATTTCCCACATTCTAAACATGAAAATTGCTTCAGTCTTTTGTGAATTCTCAGATGTCTGGCAAGATCTGATTTTTGCATAAAAGATTTCCCGCATTCTGAACATAAATAAGGCCTCTCTCCTGTGTGAATTCTCTGATGTATGCTAAGATTTGATTTCTTTGCAAAATATTTCCCACATTCTGAACATAAATATTGGTTCTCTCCTGTGTGACTTCTCTCATGTGCAATAAAGTGTGATCTATATGCAAAACATTGCCCACAGTGTGAACAAGAGTACTGCTTCTCCCCTGTGTGCACTCTAGTCTGTATAAAAAGACCTGATCTTTTTAAAATCTGTTTTCCACATTCACCACCCTGAAACTTTTTATCCCCTTTGTGAGTTGTAGGTGAGGTAACAATCTGTGATTGGTCAGGAGAAGGTTCCTCATGATTAGGGGGATTATATGACAGATCTGTACTGACAAGCTGTGATTGGTCAGGAGAAGGTTCCTCATGATTAGGGGAATTATATGACAGATCTGTACTGACAAACTGTGATTGGTCAGGAGAAAGTTCCTCATGATCAGGGGGATTACGTGACAGATCTGTACTGACAAGCAGTGATTGGTCAGGAGAAGGTTCCTCATGATTAGGGGGATTATATGACAGATCTGTACTGACAAGCTGTGGATGTACATGAAGGGTGATGAGGTTTTCTGCTGAAGAGCGCTGCATGATATCTTCATCTTCTACTTTATAATTACATGATAACATGAAGTTTCCTTCTGAGCTCTTAGGGGGATTATCTGTTAGGATAAAGCAAAAAAAAAGAATTTTGTGATTTTTATTTCTTTCAAATCACAAAAGTACAAAAACTTTCATCATTAACTTGTTTGCTTGGGCAAATGAGAATCATGAGATTCTCGTTACATTTAAAAGGGCCCTAACTTCTAAGGATGATGTTGAGCACAGTAGATGTGGCCAATGATTAGTTCCTCAGAGCTGTGTTACATTACCATCACTATCCATGCCGTAATCATTCAAGTAGATAAAACAATTCAAGTTTGGAGCCAACATCCACAAACAATGCCATGGTGGGTTTCCATGCCATCGTAATCCAGGACGCCATGGCACCTTCGTTGGAAACCACTGCTGTCAGGGCTCCTGCACACTTGCATTTTTCTTGCGCGTTTTTTTCCCGCGATATCGCTGCGTTTCTCTCACGCAATGGTCAATGGGACTTTCTAATGTTAAAAACGCATTGCACAAAAATTACAAAGCACCAACTTGCAATGCGTTTTTAACATTAGAAAGTCCCATTGACAATCGCGTGAAAAAAATGCAGCGATGTCGCATGAAAAAAGCGCAAGAAAAACTCAAGTGTGCAGGAGCCTTGACAGCAGTGGTTTCCAACGAAGGTGCCATGGCGTCCTGGATTACGATGGCATGGAAACCCACCATGGGTGCCACAACAGTCTAGCCTAGGTAGTCAGAATTAGCCACATTAGGGATTATTCGTTGCCAGCCATTAGCACTGCAGGAAGTGGGATGAGGGAAACTATGGCAGGCAAGGTCTGCCCACACTGCCTTTATTCTCCTTCCCAGGTCGCCTGTCATTGGTCAGGTTATACTTTGGACCATTAAGGTACCCATACACATTCAACAACTGTGGAAAGCCATTTCCACCAGATCCCTCACATGGATGAAAGTTCGTCTGGGTCAAGCATTCATGTGTTTAGAAAGGTAAGCTGCAGCCAGCAACTCTGATGCTGCCTTATCTCCCGAGAAACATCAGGATTGGGCTATGAAAATCAACGTCCCTAATTTTTCTCCAATATCATTAGTCAAAGGAGAATAAAGCCACACTGGACACAGACTTGTTCGCCTGCCAAACCCACCGTTCTCAGCACAGACACTTAAATGTATATCCTAATACATTTCTTATTGTAAATGATTAAAACATACAGAGCTCAGACTGACAAACATACATAAATCACACCTAATTACACACATGTACAGAGTGGGTTTTTATGGTGTATACGAGGGAGGGAGACCCAGTAGGAAATCGGGAAATTAAAGAGAGATCCCTACAAAAGCACACAAATACCCTTACAGACAGGAGTGGACCTCATGTCACTCTACCATTAATCAGGCTACTACATTCTGTGTAGTGTAATAATGTACATAGAGCTCCCTTCATCAAAACTCCACTGTGAATAATATAGGATGTAATCGAGCTCTACTCGAGTAACGAACCCCATTGACTATCCTTCTAGATCTAGAAAAGGAATCTGATGCACCAAATGGGGATGGTCCATTTACAACTCTCCTCTCATTGACATCTTTGAGAAGATAGTCCTTGCGGAATTAAAGAAACCCCCCCCCCCCTGTAACAACTTTTGTAATCTGTCTCGAACATAATTGGGCTCCCTAAAATCTGACTAACATTATCATCAAACCAGCTGATAAAGGGGGGGAGCACTGTGATCATAGATTGATCACATTACATTGAAATATGTAAGAACCTACAAGCAGGTGTCTACTTATCACACTTTGGATGGAGGTAAAGAGTCTGGCTGTATTAGCCCAAAAGAACAACAGTTTCGGCTCCCCTGTATTCCTAAGGTAGCCACCTTTTATGCACTCCGGAACATCCATAAGGGGTAAATCTGGTAGGTGGGTGGCCAATTGTATCAGAAATCGATAACCTGACACAAAATGCCAGCATCTACATTGATAGGATACTTCGCCCTTTTGTCACATTGTTGCCTTCATATGTCTGGGATACAACGGACGTATTAAGACATCTGGAGGAAATTAATATTGACGCTCAAGTATTGTTGGCAACACTCGATGTAGAAGCTCTTTGTAGTCCAATACTACATGAGGGCGGCCTCAAGGCTGTGGGCCACTTTTTGAACCAAAGAAGAAAACATTTTGTGAAACATAATGCACTTGTTGTGGATTTGCCCACATTTATTTTGACCCACAATTACTTCCTTTTTGACGGGCAGTACTTCCGCAGGGGTACGGCCATGGGTATGCCATGTGCCCCCTCTTATACCAACTGGGCTGGTGACAGGAAAAATTTGTGTTCTCTGAACTTGTCCTCTAACTGGACAGAAAACACACTACTATGGTTGCGGTTTATAGATGATATCGTCATGCTGTGGACGGGTGACTCACCCTCATTTCAGGCCTTGTTGATCACTTAAATATCAATTATCTAAATTTGAAGATTACATTTGACATTAGTGATACGGCCATACCATTTCTAGATATCCTGATATGGAAGGAAGAGGATGGTTCTCTGTCCACCAATAACCAATAGTTTACTTTCCTGGTCTAGTTTTCACCCCATCCATCTAAAAAGAGAAGTACCAAAAGGTCAATTTTTGAGACTTCTGAGGAATTGGTCCACAATTTCTGACTTTATAAAGGAAGGCACAAAGCTGTCAGATACATTTAGACAAAGAGGTTATCCTCCTCATTTGATCAAATAGGCCTTTCGGTTTGCTCGTGAACAGGATAGATCCACCCTTTTAGTTCTGCGTCAGTGCCACTCTACAGATACCTTGTGCATTATTGGTACATACGATACAGGAGTCACACAAGTCTACCAGATCCTACAACAGTTTTAGGGTATCCTTAGGGAGGATGTATTATTTCAGATCCTTCAGTGATTACTTTTAGGTGTGGCCGCAACATCCATGACCATGTAGTCAAAAGCCACCTTTTTCAACAGATGTCCGACCCTACATGGCTGGGGAAGCTGAGCACCGTTGGTACCTTTCCCTGCTCTGGCTGTGCAGCGTGTTGTTTTATCAACAAAAGTACTTTTTTTCAAAGTGCCCCTACCAACATCTCTTATAGCAATAGGGAGTTTATAAATTGACGCTCGTCAAATGTGATCTGTATGGCTACTTGCTCATGCCCACTAAACTACGCTGGCAAAACATCACAACAACTTAGGAGGAGGATTCTGGAACAGATAGGGAACATTAGTAATTATTGAGAAATTGTAGTACCAGTGTTTCTGATGGCGCAATGCGCCACACAGCTGTGCTACATGCTACATCCATCCTGATCCCCAGACATCACACACAGCTGTACTACATGCATGCTCATGGCGAGACATAACACACATAGCTCTACTACATGTATTGCATCCTCCGGACGTGCAACCTCAATAACATATACCAAAGGCACAACTGTGCAAAGGAAAGATAACACTATGGGGAATACTCTCCCTATAGTCCCCTAACCCGGGAGGGGGCCCTGCCTACTCGGCGGACCGATCGCTCTGACAAGTGCGAGCCCGCATGCGTGCCTGAGCCACTAACAAGTCCCTATCAGGGAGCCCTAGCACAAAATAGAAGCGAAACAGAAAACCAAACAAAACAGAAAAGAACTTAGCTTGCATGGAGAGCTTCCGCCAAGATGTGTTCCTCCGTCGCTGTCCAAATGCAACTGAAGTGATTGAACAGCACAGGAGATAGTGCTGGCATTGTTTAAATAGGAGCCAGGCTACTCAGCACCAGGTGCTAACTGACCTTACTCCTGCAGCTACCACACCCCTCAGCTCCCGGAGAAGCAAGGGCACACCCAAAACCTGGTCTGGCCTGCCAGCAAGGTGCAGGCCTCAGCATGGCTGCAACAACATGCATCCTGATTCCCACACATCACACACACAGTTGTGGTACATCCACAGCCATCCTGATTTCCAGACATCACCAGCACAGCAGATTCCTGATCATGTGATCGCTGACTCCACCCACACAGGTGATCACATGATGGTGACATCATTACAGGTCCTGGTAGCTGCTGTCGGCTTATCCAGTATTCTGTACTTTCTACCAAACTCCAGAATGGCTCCTCCCACAGCAGTGACATCACTGCAAGTCCTTCAGTCCGCTGGATCTCTGTGGTGGCGGTAGGTCGGTGTCACCTGTCAGGACTGCTGAGTTGTGTCTAAGATAAAGGCTTAATTGTATTCTCAATTTGTTATTTTTGTCCTCCCTTTCCAAGAGCCCTAACATTGTTCTTCTTCTGTCAGTCAGGCTCTGTGTTTTATGTACGCTATAGGACCTGTGATGATGTCACCAGGGGAGGAGCATGAAAAGCACCCACATACATACATACTAACGGATAAGCGGTTGTTTGTAGTTTGATTAGAAGGAATAAATTTATCCCAGTCACGAACCATATGTGGCAGTGTTGCCGAGGAGACACAACACAGATCAGGTTTCAAGCCATTTAGGGTGTGCGTACCTATGGAAGGAGGAGTAATATTGATGAAAGGCTCTTGCAATAAGAGGCCGCATGGATATATAGTCTGAATACGGTCCATCCATCTGGAATCAATGAGATGCTTTCTTTCAACTGCTTTTTTGAATGTACTTTCCAATTCCTAAGTTGGTATCTCTCATATCCTGGGCATACACTTTGTAGATTATATTTTTGATGTTTCTGTACAGCCTTGGCACAACTTTTGCCCATCTCTCTGTTCTATTTTTGATCTATATTCTGGATTAGGCTGGCAATAGGGAAGAGTAATTTTCCTTCTTACTTTTACTAATATGATATTATTTATTGAAGTCTACACCTATTTTATTTCTTGGTACATATTTTACCTTTATCTAGTCATCTACGTTTTCCTTTACCCCCCCCCCCCCCTCCCCACCATTGCTCAGTGTAGTTTCTTTTGCCCAAAATGTCTCCTTATTTTAATAACTGTGAAGTTTCTATTCATTCCAGTTTATATTCAAGAATGGACTTCTTATAGGTAATGGATGCTGTCATTGTACATATCCAGGGTTTTACTTTGGTTCTATTCCTTTACTATAGCATCTGCTTACTTGGACACATTTGTGTTTTTATGAGTAGTTGGTCAGTAAAGCATTAAGTAATAGTATATCCCATAATATTGGGAACCTTCTCCTGGCTTTTTCCTCCACTTCTATTATCTGGCTATAATCCTGTACGCTCGCCACATATCACGTGGGACTATAGACACCCGCCCAAGTAATTCTACGTCACACATCACGTGGGACGGTCTACACTTGCCCGCGTAAAAAGGAATATGTCCTCTGAACTCCTCCCTTCCTTTCAGCACTGGAGGACAGAGATACATTGCGCCGTCCGGACAGGGAGATCTTGGGACAGTAGTTGAGGCTCAGGTAGAGTGAAGGGGCCTGACTACATACCCCCGCCACTGCTATTGGGGACATGGCACTGCTGAACCGATGGATCAATGCATGCCGACAGTTGATCATCTCTGCTCCTGAGCGTACCTGTTGCCATGACTACTTAGTCCTGTGATTTTTGTGCTGGTTGTGCCTGCTGATTAATCTACGTCTTTGACTGGATTAAAGGGGATGGACCCACATAAGGGGAGGTACTAGGGGATACTATACTGATTTAGAGGACAGTTATCTCCCAGCAGCCTACCATCAAGGTTGCTGCTATCTCCACTGTTACTATCATACTACTTTAGCCTTCAGCTGGGCAGGGTCCTCTCACTTTGAGCAGATTTAGATCCCGCTGTGGGTCCTCTCACACTGAGCTTACCTTGTTGTCCCAAACAGGGAAGCTTTGTCTATTTACTAATAGTTCTGTGTAGTCTAGACTTCGTTGTCTTAAATGTAATTTGTTTGCTATCTACGCCACTTCTATTACGCCGAAAGCACATGGCCAGGGCAGATTTCGCATGCTCGGCGGGTGACCCCTGCATACCTGTCAGGATTTGTTCTCCTTTGTGCTGCGGATGTGCTAGGGTCACACCGGCACACATGTGCAATACAGATAATGCCGCGCCATCGCTTGGTGATGACGTGAATTCTGCGGCCCGACCGCAGTGACAGCTGTTGACGGGCCGCAGATCGGACCACTTCCATTGACTTCAATGGAAGCCATGCGCATTGAAAAAGAACATGCTCTGATTTTCCCTCCACGAGTGGAAAATTGCGATTGATTTCTGCTCCTCGACATGGAAAAGTGATTTTCCATAGCATGTTATGGGCAGTATTTGCTGTGAAATCCGGAGGTGGACGCCTACTCCAGATTCCACAACGGAAATATGCCCGTGTGCATTGGGCCTTATACCACTCTAGCTTCCATCTAGGTAGGGCCCTCTTGCATCTAGCTATTCTGGAGTTTGCTGTCCTAGGCATAGAAATTCTAACAACCTATCATTAGCCATGTATAGTCAAGACTCATTTTTGTTATTTAAGTAGGGATGTGTTCAAGCTCCGCCATAACAGTTTATTAAATACTAATATCCTAACATCTCGGATCAACTATCCCTATTAGCTCTGTCTGGCTAATTACAGCCCAGATTGTTCCAGTAAGAAAGCGATCATTTGCTGATTACTACCATTTTGGCCTCCTGCACTGGCAGCTAATTAAGAGAACCCCACTTATTACCACCTACTATGTTACCCTAGCTCCAAGCCTTGGTTTTAAGTGTGATTACGCGTGATTCTGTCTGGTTCCTGATGAATTATGCAAATAGGGAAATGTGTTGAACCATTAAATGAAATGAAATGAAATATAATCAAATTGATTATGAAAGTGAATGATCAAATGAATCATGTTTTTTGAACTAGAAAATCTATTTATGCTACTTATAGTGGAATGAATCATGAATCTATTTATGAAAGTGAATTAGGAAATAAATATTTGTGAATCCTAAAACGGGAATTTTTTCTTACCGATAATTCCCTTTCTGGAAGACATCATGACAGCATACGCTGGAGGTTGCTCACCTGCTGACCTGAAGGGACAGGAAGAGGCAGAATATAAAAAGCACCTCCCCTCCACCAACACCAGTGCGTTCCAAATGACCACAGTGACCAGTTACTTAACCAGAAGGTGTGTTTTTATTGACATCACACACCTCAGAAAACAAAGTTAAAGCATACACATTACCTCATGTGTTGGACAAACTAGGGTAACCATGTTGGTAAGGGGGGGAAAAAAGCCCGTATGCTGTCATGATGTCTTCCAGAAAGGGAATTATCGGTAAGAAAAAATTCCCGTTTTCCCCATGACATCATGACAGCATACGCTGGAGGAATACCAAATAAGTGGCATGGGCTTTTTAGGGAGGGATTACGGCTTGGAGCACCTTCCTACCGAAGGATGCGTCCTGACTATATTTAAAGTCCAGCCTATAATGTTTGATGAAAGTATGGCCTGAAGTCCATGTGGCTGCGTTACAGATTTGCTCAATCGATGCGTGCGCTCTCTCCGCCCAAGAGGATGCCACCGCTCTCGTTGAGTGGGCCTTCAATCCTTCTGGAGGGGGGATGCCCTTGGCCTTGTAAGCCTCCTGGATGGCTCTCCTGAGCCACCTGGCGATCGCATCTTTAGAAGCGGCCTTTCCTTTGGCCTGCCCCTGAAATTGAACGAAAAGTTTGTCAGACTTCCTGAAACTTTCTGTTGCCTCGAGGTACGCTAGTACCGCTCTTTTGACGTCTATATTATGGAGCTTTTGTTCTTTTGCATTTTTGAAATTTTGGCAAAAGGCTGGAATAACTATTGGTTGGCCCCTGTGGAAATCTGACAATACTTTAGGCTGGAAGGATGGGTCTAAAGAAAAAACTATTTTGTCCGGGTGGATAGTCATATAT
Organism: Eleutherodactylus coqui; assembly: GCF_035609145.1. NCBI lineage: Eukaryota > Metazoa > Chordata > Amphibia > Anura > Eleutherodactylidae > Eleutherodactylus > Eleutherodactylus coqui. Next base: position 43,430,758 of record NC_089837.1, read on the forward strand.
GGGGCCCTTCGTGAGAGGGCCTGGATTTCCCCCACGCGTCTGGCTGACGTAACTGCCACAAGCAGGGCTACCTTGTATGTCAGCCAGGCGATGGATAGATCCGTAATCGGTTCAAATGGGGGGTCGCATAAGGCCTGAAGGACTATGGTTAGATCCCAGGGTGGTGCCGTGGCCCGTGTGAATGGATGTAATCTGCTCGCCCCTCTAAGAAATCTCCTAATCCACCTGTGCTCCGCTAGCGCGAGATCGAAGAATGCCCCCAAGGCCGCAATTTGGACTTTGAGCGTATTCGGACTCAAACCTTTATCCAGGCCCGCCTGGAGAAAATCTAAGAAGTGGCGTAGATAGCAAACAAATTACATTTAAGACAACGAAATCTAAGATTTTTTCCAGACTTTGGAGTAGATTTTGTGTGTCGAGGGTTTAAGGCACTCGCTAATGGTGGAAATAACCTTAGGGGAAAGACCCTTTCCTAGGAACTTTACCCGCTCAAGCTCCAGGCCGTAAGCCTGAACTTGTGAACTTCCGGGTAAAGAAGAGGGCCCTGCGACAGTAGGTCCGGTCTTGTTGGAAGGTGGAAGGGCTCTCCCACTGACAGGGATCTCAGGAGGGGGAACCACGGTCTTTTGGGCCAATATGGTGCTACAAAAATTACTGTTAGGGTTGACTGCAGTAATTTCCTTAGCAGAAGCGGGATTACTGCACATCTTCCTCCACCTGCATGGTCCTGCGTACTGCTTTTAGCAGTTGATCCATGTCCGCGGTAGAGAAAAGATATTTCTTGTCCTCCTGCGTCACTTCCCCGTCAAAATCCACATTTTCCGCTATGTCGGAGTCAGACTCAGACACCGCCGGAACCGACCTGCGTGTAACCCCGGAAGGTCCAGGTTGGAGGTCTGAGAGGGAGGACTGCACTTCTTCTCGGACAACTGACCGAATTTCGGCCATAAGGGAAGTTTTTTCCTCCTGCATAATTTTCGCGGAGCAGGTAGCGCATAACGTTTTGGTGCAGGAGTCGTCAAGTTTGGTTAGACATACTGGACATTTTTTACTCCTGCGTCTAGCCTCCCTCGGTTTTTGAGTATCCCTGTCCTGTAAGACAAGGGAAACTCTGTTAGTCGGGAAGTGTATGTAGTGCAGGTGTAGGTTGGTCCACTGGACCACTTACAGTTAGGAGGGTCTCTGGGTCCTCTCTGGTCGACATCTTGCGCCTTGCAGGAACGCTTCCTGTGTTTAGGATCGTTCCTTAGCGTGGAGAAACACCACCAGCTGATGCAGGGGCAGCAGATTTTTGAATTTGGCGCCGGCCGCGCCAGGCCACGCCCCCTTTGCGGAGCGTCTGACGTCACCGCGCTGTATCCGAAGCCACGCCCCCTGGAGCGCTCCTGTCGGCCCTGGACCCGGAGATGGCGGCCGCCGCCGTAATGACGGCCGCAGTGGTGCCGGCAGCCCGTACTTGGACCCCGGCCCACCGGAGATGGCGGCCGCCGCCCGAAATGACGGCCGCAGTGGTGCCGGCAACCCGTACTTGGGCCCCGGCCCACGCAGTCCCCGGAAAGCTCCCAGATGGGGTCCTTCCCACTGGGTTTGCCGGGGCTGCCCGAAAGATCCACGCCGCCGCTTCGCCGGTAAGTCCTCCTCCGGCATGGGACAGCGTTGCTGGAGTTCTGCCGCTGCTGTCCTGAAGGGACAGGAAAAACACTGGTGTTGGTGGAGGGGAGGTGCTTTTTATATTCTGCCTCTTCCTGTCCCTTCAGGTCAGCAGGTGAGCAACCTCCAGCGTATGCTGTCATGATGTCATGGGGAAAAGTTATTAATATTAGTCACAGTGGAGTTTTGATGAAGGGAACGCTATTTACTATAGAGGTGCACTACAGAGAAAGACCTGTAGGGGGCAACAGACAGGCATTCTGGTGCCTGAGAAAAGGGAAAACGCCCATAGGCGTGGTCAGGAAGTTGGATATGAGTAAATTCCTGCTACACCCAGGGAGATGTTGGCTGAGAGAGCCAGAGAGACGGCTCAGTGCAGCTGGGAGGGCTGCTAGCCCAGGGTCTGGTGCAGACCAGAAAGGCAGGGTTGACCACCCTAACCTCAATACCCAGGTGGGGTGTGTATATGAACTTTATGTTTTACTGAAATACGTTATATGGACTCTGTTTACGTTGTTTGTGCTGTGAATAAAGACTGACAGGAGCCAGGTTTAAAGAAAATCCACGTCTCCAGAGAGTGTTTCTACATGGCTGGGGCCCATTCCGGTCTGGAAGTTGGCGATCCGCAGGCAAGTAGACCCCAGCTTGCCACAGTACATTATTACACTACGCATAATGTAGTAGCCTGATTAATGGTAGAGTGAGATGAGGTCCGTTCCTGTCTATCAGGTAATGCGTTATCCTGAGATCTTCTACGGACAGATTGACTTCCGACTCTCATATTTTGTATTTACCGATATCACAGACGAGGTTCGGACTGACTGCTATCTGTGTGCTTTTGTAGGGATCTCTCTATCACTTCCTGATTACCTACTGGGTCTCCCTCCCTCGTATAAACCATAAAAACCCACTCTGTGCAGGTGTGTAATTAGGGGTGATTTATGTAGGTTTCTGGCAGTCTGAGCCCGTACGGTTTAATTATATACAATAACGAATATACCTTTCAAGTGTCTGTACTGTGAAGGGCGATGAGGGTCATTAACCTTTTCTGCTTCAGTGAAACACCGTTATCAGCGGGTTCCTTACAACTAAAGTCTAATGTGTATGGGGGGGCCCGTAGTATGATTGTTGTCCACTAAAGTGCCCGAAAGTCATCCCAGAGATTATGGTTCCTGTTCTTCCACACAGAAGCGATAATCACTTAGTGCAGGGAGGCGGAGCAGGTTGGGGATCGCTTCCAGCCGCCCCCCTCCATTCACAGCCGACAGGCAGTCTATCATAGATGAACGATTGTCTGATTACATAGGCCGGCTATGGTTTGATTTTTATGCCTGCATAAAGTGAACAACGAACGATAAGCTAATGAATTGCCATTCGTCATTCATTCGCTGGCAGCGTTTACACTGAATGATTATTGTTCAGTTTCGCACAATCCAGCTATAAACTTAATGATAATTGTTCCGTGTAAAAGCCCCCTTAGACACAAACCGTTCACAGCATTTGGTTCTGATAAAAAATGCATCTGATAGTCTGAAAAATATGACAAATACATTTGTTTATTTTCTCCACTACATATGTAAATCTCTTCTTACCTTGTGATATTGGAGGCTGGTGGTTCTCCATCATGATGTCCTTGTACAGATCCTTGTGTCCTTCTAAATACTCCCACTCCTCCATGGAGAAATAGACAGCGACATCCTGACACCTTATAGGAACCTGACAACACAATGATACCGTCATTACCCAGACTCCTCTAGTGCTGTTACTGTATAATTTCCCAGCATTCCCGGCAGTGTCACCTCTCCAGTCAGCAGCTCAGAGATCTTGTTGGTGAGTTCTAGGATCCTCTGCTCATGTATAGGTAAGTCAGGAGGAGCCTCTGTGATGGGGCTCTGGCTCCTGCTCCATCCTCCTGACTCATGGAGATGGCTGTTGGGAGTCGTACCGTCACCCGATGTCTTCACTATTATGTAATCCTGTGTATGGAGAGAAACATGTAGAGGACTGAACCCGATGTTCAGTAGAAAGTGGGAGATTGTGATCCCACTGTATAGAGTTCTACATGGGAGACTAGATGGACCATGTGTTCTCCTTCCGACACCAATATTTAACGTGTCTATATAGATGTCAACTTAGTGGCAAATATCAAAGTCTGTGATCCTGCTGGTTCCTGGCTGCCCTTTCCTCCTCATCACAAGGAGCCTACTTCCCATTCTCATTGCTCCTACAACATTACTATTAGCTCATTGGTTCCCACCATACAGAACTGACCATATTGGTGGCCGATCTTCACATTTTCTGCTGTTCAGTTCTTTAGTTCTCCCTCACTTGGAAGGTCTGGAAGCCGTTATACCGGACACTGGATTGTTTCTATTACTTCCTAGAAAGGATTTTCTCTTCCCTTAGTCTGACTTGTTACATAATACAATAAAGATTATGGAAATATAGAAAGTTTACCTCTCCGGTCAGCAGGTAGATAATCTCTAAGGTGAGGCTTAATATCCCCTTGGTAATCTCATTGCTGTCCTTCTCCATCCTTGGTGGGTCATTCATGAGGACCATTTTGGATGAGTGCATGAGAGAACTGGAGGAACTGGAGGGTTCTAGTACTGCCGGCCCTTTAGGAAAGAAGGAGAGACTCTAAATCATACGGGGACATCATCATGTGTGATATACAGAACCTAACTCACTGAGCATTGAGAGACGCAGGTTCTCAGAGCCGTCACCACATGTATACGGGTATGTTCACACAGATGGCAGATGTTTGCTGCGGACATTGAAATTCCACTGCAAATCTGCATCACAATATAACCATATTTTGGCGCACGTAGGCAATATTAGGCGAGGTGATAATACACCGGTGGCAAATCACATGAAAGAACATCACAATGGAAACTCCGACTTGATTAAATTCCAGGGGATTGAGCCTATACGAAGCTACGGGCGCCGTGGCAATCTGGATAAAAGACTGTTGCAGAAGGAAGTACAATGGACATATTGGGTTGACTGTGTTCAACCAAAAGGACTCAATGAGGTCCTATCATTTGTGAGTTTCCTATAGTCCTCCAGGCTTCTTCCTGACAAATTTGGTGCCTCCGGGCTTGCATTCAACGCTAACCCTTCCCACATAATTTAAAAACCATGTTTTGGACCCTCACCAGGAGCCTCCACAATTGAATACAGACGTTCTGTACTTATCTGGTATCCCTTTACCTTTCAGGATTCCCCAAGTTTGCATCCCAGGTCCCATTGCCCCTATTTTCTGTTTAGGAACTCTTTTTGTGTGTATGTCAGATTTCTAAATAAAGAATTTTAAGATTAGAATTCCAATAAAGGTTATATTTCAGAGACATAGAAGCCTTACAGTGAAGAAACTTTAAAGTTATCTAGTTGATTCTTCTGCCCCAGTGAAAACAATATAACCAATAAGAATCTGTGCTATAATGCATATGATAGGTTTTATTCTGCATGCAGATTTGAAATCCCTGTGCAGAAAAAAGTTTGTGCAGAAAAAAGAGGTTCTGCAGCAGCTGAGGTCTGCATTATATGTAAAGGGAACCGATGAACATAGCGTCCGATCTGTCAGCCTCCTCTTATAGAGCAGGAGGAGCCCAGCAGATATATTGTTCTGTGGGGGATATTCTGCATAATAATAATAATAAAAAACTTTATTTGTATAGCACCAACATATTCCGCAGCGCTTATATAGACAGGGGGAATACAGAAAGACAAAAGTACAAACATTACAGAACCACGATTACATAGTAATCAGTTGATGGAAACAATAGGGGTGAGGGTCCTGCTCCAACGAGCTTACATACTACAAGTAATGGGGTGATACAGAGGGTAAAGGGGCTGGAGATGTGCACGGTATGGCGAGGTGGAGAGTGAGGGATGCTATATACAGACAATGGTCAGACATTTAGCCGTGTGACGGCAGAAACGGTATGACTGGAGGAGCGGTTTATAATGGCTAGCAGGGATTGCAGTCAGTAGGTCAGGGAGCATGTTATCAGGCGGAGTACAGAGGGGTTTGTTTAGGGAATGCGGTATGCCTCCCTGAAGAGGTGCGTTTTTAGAGCCCGCCTGAAGTTCTGCGAGTCCTGGATTGCTCGGGTAGCCTTTGGTAGTGCGTTCCAGAGGAACGGTGCTGCTCTGGAGAAGTCTTGGAGGCGGGAATAAGAAGTTCGAATTAAAGGGGCGCTCAGTCTGGTTTCGTTAGCAGATGCAAGATAGCGAGTTTAAATTGAATTTTGTATTTAACGGGCAGCCAGTGCAGTGACTGGCACAGGGCAGAGGAGTGCGAGTAGCGGCTGGACAGGAAGATGAGCCTGGCTGCCGCATTCAGGATGGATTGGAGAGGGTAGAGTCTGGTGCAGGGGAGGCCGATCAGCAACGAGTTGCAATAAATCGAGCCGAGAGTGGATGAGGGCAACAGTAAGCTTTTGTAGCGTATCCACAGTGAGAAAAGAGCGGATTCTTGCGATGTTCTTGAGGTGCAGCTGACATGTTCGGGCCAGAGATTGGATGTAGGGGGTAAATGATAGATCAGAGTCGAATATGACCCCAAGGCAGTGGGCATGTTGTCTAGGAGTTATCATGGCGCCACACACTGAGATGGAGATGTCAGGAGGAGGTTAGTGGAGGGTGGAAATACCAGTAAGTCAGTTTTAGAGAGGTTTAGTTTTAGGTAGAGAGAGGACATGGTGTTAGAGACAGCAGACAGACAGTCAGTGATCTTTTGGAGGAAAGGTGCAGAGATGTCAACGAAAGAGGTGTATAGCTGGGTGTCATCAGCGTACAGGTGGTATTGGAGGCCAAATCTCCTGACGGTTTGTCCAATAGGGGCTGTGTAGATAGAGAAAAGGAGGGGGCTGAGGACCGAGCCTTGGGAGACCCCAACAGCAAGGGGAAGAGGAGGGGAGGTAGAGCCAGCAAAGGAGATGCTGAAAGAGCGGTCAGATAGGTAGGAGGGGAACCAGGAGAGAGCAGTGTCCTTTAGGCCAATGGAGCGTTGCATACTGAGGAGGAGTTTGTGGTCACATGTCAAATGCTGCGGAGAGGTCGAGGAGGATCAGTAGGGTGTAATCGCCCCTCGATTTGGCTGTCAGTAGGTCATTGGATACCTTTGTAAGGGCAGTTTCTGTTGAGTGTTGAGGTCAGAAGCCAGACTGTAGGGGGTTGAGAAGACAGTTCTCTGATAGATAGCTTATAAGGCGAGAGTAAACCAGGCGTTCTAGTAGTTTGGAGATGAAGGGGAGATTAGAGATGGGTCGGTAGTTGGCTGCATCAGTCGCATCCAGAGGCGGCTTCTTTAGCAGTGGGGATATGATGGCGTGTTTGAAAGAAGAGGGAAAGATGCCGGAGGTCAGAGAGAGGTTGAATATAGTGGTGAGATGGGAGATGACCACTGGGGAGAGGGATCGGAGGAGGTGTAAGGGGAGAGGGTCGCTAGAGCAGGTAGTGGGGCGAGCAGAGCAGAGCAATTTGGAGACTTCTTCCTCTGTCACTGGTCTGCGTACTGACAGTGAGCAGGTGCTAGATGCAGTGCTGACAAGACTAGGGTCAGGGCTAGTCTGGGATTGGGAAGTTATTACCTGACGGATGTCATCAGTTTTCTTTTTGAATTAGGCAGCCAACTCTACAGCACTGAGATCCGTCACCGGGGGCTGCGGTTTAGGGCTGAGAAAGGAGTGAAAAGTATCAAAGAGCCGTTTAGGGTTGTGCGATAATGAGGAGACTAGAGAGGTGAAGTAGAGTTGTTTGGCATGGTGGAGGGCGAGGTTGTAGGTTCTGAGCATGAATTTGTAGTGGAGGAAGTCTGCAGACGTTTGCGACTTCCTCCACAGCCGTTCAGCACTTCTAGAGCATTGCTGGATGAAGTGTGTTTGAGGCGTAAGCCAGGGTTGCCGCGTTCTACATCGAATGGCTCGGGTCCTGGGGCGCGCCGCTTCATCCAGGGCATGTTTGAGAGTTGTGTTGTAGTGAGCGGCAGCCAGGTTGGGGCAGGTGAGGAGAGAGATGGGGGACAGAGAGGACTGTAGGGATTCAGCAAAGTCCTGGGTGTGAATGGCCTTAAGGTTCCTGTAGGTATGGTAGGTAGGTGGGTCTGGAGAGATGTTAGGGAGCGTGACAGAGAAAAGAGAGGAGGTTATGATCCGAGAGCGGGAGAGGGGAGTTAGTGAAGTGGGAAGCAGAGCGGAAACAGAGGAAGACCAGCTCAAGAGTGTTTCCATCCCTGTGAGAGGGAGAGGCTGTGAGTTGAGAGAAACCAAGGGAGGAGGTGAGCAAAAGAAGCTGAGAGGCAGATGGGGAGTTGGGGTCATTAGTGGGGATGTTAAAATCACCTAAGATGAAGGTTGAGATTTCGCAGGATAGGAAGTGGGTGAGCCAGGCAGCAAAGTGGTCCAAAAACAGGCAAGCAGCACCTGGGGGGCGGTAGATAACTGCTACTCACATGGACAGCGGACGGAAAAGCCGTAGCATATGTATGTCAAATGAGGGAAAAGTGAGTGAGGGTACAGGGGGGGGGGGGATGACCTGGTAGGTACATTTCAAGGAAAGAAGAGCACCTACTCCTCCACCATGCCTGTCATCTGGTCTCGGGGTATGAGACAACTGCAGGCCATTGTAAGACAGTGCAGCAGGGGAGACCGTGTCAGACTGCTGTATCCACGTTTCTGTGAGAGCAAGCAGACTTAAAAATTGAGCAGTAAAAAAGTCGTAGATGGTGGGGAGTTTATTACATGCTGACTGGCAGTTCCAGAGGGCACATTTAAAGGAGTCAGGGGAGGGTATGCATGGGCTAGCAGTTGGGCTTGGGGATTTTATTAGTGAGTCAGGTAGGGGGTGATAGCTAGGAGCAGTGGAGGGTGGGCCAGGATTGGGGGAGATATCCCCAGCAGCTAGTAGCAGCAGGATAGAGAGGGTTAGCAGATGGTTAGGAGATTTATGAGGACGACTGTTATGTATGTTAGTGGCATTAGGGGGGTTGAGGCTAAGTAAGAAGGTAAAGAGTGCGTGCGAGCTGTGCATAGGTGAGGACAGGAGAGAGGGGCTAATGTGAATAGTGCTCCCCGGAGGTTGGCACTTGAAAGAAGTTCTGAAACTGAGCAAGGATGAGAACAGAGGTGACAGCATTAGCGATGGCTTTGAGGTGTAAAGTATTTAGGCAGAGTTTGAGGCCTACCTGTCTCCTACCCTGTCGAACTATCACGGTCAAACTGTATCATACTTCATCCAGCCATACTTATTACAGCTCATATACTCGTGGCATGCATTCTTACACTTACGCTTAAACAAGTGGTGTTAACCCTTTCCAATCCAATTTGTATCCTGGTTTTCCTAGGGGGCGTACTCTTTTTCTGCCGTTATACAATGGCGCTATCTGCTGGCTAAAGCCAATACTGCATGAGGTGACATGTTGGATAGGCTCCGACAGGAGAGAGGCTGGCAATATACAGTAAGAGAACCTTGATGGACGTCTTCCAACATCAGAGCTGTACAGCCTTAAATCATAATGTGTTCAGAGGTCAGACAGTGGATTGGAAAGGGTTAAACCCATTCCTGCACTGTACATTCATGGTATAACAGTACGCTGCGGCTCAGTGTCCGTGCCGCTAGCAGCCGCTGTCACATAGCGCTGACACCCCACTACATCACTGGGATCAATACTCGCTGGGCATTACACGGTTGCCTTGGTAACAATACCACCGAGCGTCCAGCAGCGCCTCCCCGCGCACGATGACAGATCAGTAGGATCGCTCACACAAAATACGAGGCATGTGAGCGAAAACACTGAAATATATGGGTTCTATTCACTGCATATTGTGCGCAAATACATACGTGTGAAGCCGGCTAACAGAAGGGAGGCCGAAAAATACAAGAAAACCGTGCGAAACCCTCCGGCGTCTCTTACCTGCCGGCCGGAGTCACGCGCAGAGCTCTGATATCAGTGTATATATATCCTCTGGCTGATAACAGAGACTACAGCAGGAACCAGGACCTGCTACACTGCAATAGGACCTGTGAAGATGTCACCGTCATGTGATCAGTAGGGGTGGAGCTCAGCAGTGAGGAGGAGAAGTGGTGGCTGAAGGACCTGTGATGATGTCACTGTCATGGCGGTGTGCTGATGGTCATGTGATGTGACTGGGCGGAGCTCCCGTGTTTTGTATGGAGAAGAAATTGGTGACTTTGTGGGTTTGTGTCTTTAACCCCTTCTAGCCCAGTAACTTAATATTATCCCCAAAGAAAATATTCGGATAGCAGCACAACCGAAGCTCAAAAAGAGAGAACAATATGAAGACAGAACAATAGGCGCACGGTCATACGGGGGTCAGCACCGAAGACCCCAGATAGTATAGCTGCAAACCATCCAGTATGAAGACCGGCACTCAGAGGTTATCTTAGAATCCAATGGTTCCTTTATTCCTCAGCTGCGACGTTTCGACCCTGTCGGGTCTTTTTCAAGCCTGCAGTACAGACAAACCACACATGTATTTATATATAACATACAAAGAACATACACCAATGAAAAATACAGATAAGGACACACCCCTTCCACCTACCAATCATGCAGATGGATCCGGAGCCTGCGACCAGACCCTCACCTCTCTGATGCAATGAGGAACAGCTGTATAGTAAGCCCCATTGTGGTCTGTCTGTACTGCATGCTTGAAAAAGACCCGACAGGGTCGAAACGTCGCAGCTGAGGAATAAAGGAACCATTGGATTCTAAGATAACCTCTGAGTGTCGGTCTTCATACTGGATTGTTTGCAGCTATATTATCTGGGCTCTTCAGTCCAGACCCACGTATGACCGCGCACCTATTGTTTTGTCTTCATATTGGTCTCTCTTTTTGAGCTTCGGTTGCGCTGCTATCCGCATATTTTCTATTGAATCACATCATGGACTTAAGAAAGTGAGCACCCATTGAGAACATGGATCTATCGCTTCATCTGGAAGGAGGTACTCCAGATACCTCAGCTACATTTGCATACACTATGGAGGATGCAGACCGTATTCTATCTGGGACTAAGACGGACTGCTCCTTCTTGAATAGTCCTAATATCAAGCTTCTTCAACGGAACTGTGAGTCTACCAAGAAACGACTAATATCACTTAAGTTGCATGCTATTATATTGCGTGAGTACTATACGGCTAAACGTATCCCGAGGGGACTACGACCTCATGTCCAACCAACTTTGATGATGCATGATGTGGAGTGCTGTACCGAATTCATTAATATCACAAACAAGTAGGCATTTGGCTTGATTTTATTAAATCTTGAATTTTACAAAAAGAAGCAACTAAGAGAATGGAAATGGAATTGCGGTCTCTGATGAATGAGGAGGAGTGGTTGGCCTTTCATGGTAAATTGGAGGATACCTTGGTGAAATAAAGATCTGATCTGGAGACCAATAAACCGTCTAAGTGGCACAGAGATATGGAGGACTATCGTAGCGGGTATGTGTTTGGTTAGCAGAATCCTAAGCGGAAAGCTGGAAGGAGTGGGCCAGGCATTGCACCAGGCAATAGAAGGGCGCCACGGGGACATAGAACCCCGAAATATTATCCATCATCCCTCACTTCGGATTTTGCTGATGATATGCCACAAGATAGCCCTATAATTAGGGACAAAAGTGCCTCTATATCTGTTTCTGCCTCCTCCTCTTTTTTATCCCCCCCCCCCCCACACACACACACACACAAGAGGGAGATCTTTTCAACATCAACAGCATGCAAGGGGCAATCACAAAGACGTGGTGGACACAAGCATTGGCGGACAAGGAAGAGGCAAGAAGAAAATATTGACTAGATCAGGAACACGTCAATGGACCTAATTGGTGAGATTAATACTGATGATGTGGCCCATTGCAATGACTCTCTGGTGATTAATATCTCTTCCAGAACACTTACCTCTGTTGAGTTGAATACACTTTCTTTTTGCCCTACGTCCAGTCCTGATTGGTTTAGTATTGACTTGGATTGTAGACGTTTCTGTAGGCAGCTTGGCCTGAAGCATCTAGGATGGAAGTAGGAGCTCATATACCATCTGCTCCTTGTGATACCAAAAGCAGGTTTATGCCTCCAATAAGGACTCCGTTGTAAGAACCTTTGAGAGTCTTTTGAGATCGGATATTATGAAATTGAAACTCAGATGGGAGAAAAATGTTACGTACAATCTCTCTGAAGCTGAACGTGTGGCTCTTAGGGATTTAGGTAAGGATCCCAATATAGTCATCAGGCCAGCAGATAAGGGGGGTGGAGTAGTTGTAATGGACTCTTCTAAAGATCATCAGGAAATTATGTCTCAATTGTCTGATAATACTGTGTATGAATTGTTACAATCTGATCCTTTGACTAGGTATCAAACTCAATTGAAACTAGATCTGGAAGAGGCATGTTTAAATGGGATCATTGATATCAAACGAAAAATGTTTCTGTGTCCTAAGTATCCGGTGACCCCTATTCTGTACATCTTGCCTAAGGTGCATAAGAATTTGTGGGATCCTCCTCGGCGCCCTATTATATCGGGCCATGGGGCTTTGTTCAGTAATGCTTTGCGATTTTTGGACAGAGTCCTCAAGCTATTTGTGACTAGTACTAAATTGTATGTACAGAATACAACCGATTTTCTTACTAAAATATGTGATTTACTGATATCAGAAGGCAGCCTTTTAGGCTCGTTTGATGTTTTATCTCTGTACTCGATTAGAGATGAGCGAGCACCAAAATGCTCGGGTGCTCGTTACTCGGGACGAAATTTTCGCAATGCTCGAGGGTTCGTTTCGAGTAACGAACCCCATTGAAGTCAATGGGCGACCCGAGCATTTTTGTATATCGCCGATGCTCGCTAAGGTTTCCATTTATGAAAATCGGGGCAATTCAAAAAAGTGATGGGAACGACACAGCAACAGATAGGGCAGGCGAGGGGCTACATGTTGGGCTGCATCTCAAGTTCCCAGGTCCCACTATTAAGCCACAATAGCGGCAAGAGTGGGCCCCCCCCCAACAACTTTTACTTCTGAAAAGCCCTCATTAGCAATGCATACCTTAGCTAAGCACCACACTACCTCCAACAAAGCACAATCACTGCCTGCATGACACTCCGCTGCCACTTCTCCTGGGTTACATGCTGCCCAACCCCCCCCCCCCCCCCCCTGCACGACCCAGTGTCCACAGCGCACACCAAATTGTCCCTGCGCAGCCTTCAGCTGCACTCATGCCACGCCACACTCAGTTTATTTATAAGTGCGTCTGCCATGAGGAGGAACTGCAGGCACACACTGCAGAGGGTTGGCACAGCTCGGCAGCGACCCTCTTTAAAAGGGGCGGGGCGATAGCCCACAATGCTGTACAGAAGCAATGAGAAATATAATCCTGTGCCACCGCCATCAGGAGCTGCACACGTGGGCATAGCAATGGGGAACCTATGTGCCACACACTATTCATTCTGTCAAGGTGTCTGCATGCCCCAGTCAGACCGCGGTTTTTTATAAATAGTCACAGGCAGGTACAACTCCGCAATGGGAATTCCGTGTGCACCCACAGCATGGGTGGCTCCCTGGAACCCACCGGCTGTACATTAATATATCCTATTGCAGTGCCCATCACAGCTGAGGTAATGTCATGTTTAATGCAAGTGGGCTTTGGCCCACACTGCATGCCCCAGTCAGACTGGGGTTCTTTAGAAGTGGACACATGCAGTTACAACTCCGTGTGGACCCACGGCATGGGTGGCTCCCTGGAACCCACCGGCGGTACATAAATATATCCCATTGCAATGCCCAACACAGCTGATGTAACGTCAGCTGTAATCCAGGTGGGCTAAAAATTAATTGGATTACACTGTAGGCGAGGGCCCCCAAAAATTGGTGTACCAACAGTACTAATGTACCTCAGAAAAATTGCCCATGCCCAACCAAGAGGGCAGGTGAAACCCATTAATCGCTTTGGTTAGTGTGGCTTAATTTGTAACTAGGCCTGTAGGCAGCCCAGTTACAATAAAAATTGGTTCAGGTGAAAGTTTCAACGCTTTAATGAGCATTGAAACGTATAAAAATTGTTTACAAAAATTATGACTGAGCCTTGTGGGCCTAAGAAAAATTGCCCGTTCGGCGTGATTATGTGAGGTTTCAGGAGGAGGAGGAATATTATACACAGATTGATGAAGCAAAAATGTCCCCGTTTTTAATGGTGATAGAGAACGTAGCTTCCATCCGCGGGTGCAGCCTACGTATTGCTTAGGTATCGCTGCTGTCCGCTGGTGAAGAAGAGAAGTCTGGGGAAATCCAGGCTTTGTTCATCTTGATGAGTGTAAGCCTGTCGGCACTGTCGGTTGACAGGTGGGTACGCTTATCCGTGATAATTCCTCCAGCCGCACTAAACACCCTCCCTGACAAGACGCTAGCCGCAGGACAAGCAAGCACCTCCAGGGCATACAGCGCGAGTTCAGGCCACGTGTCCAGCTTCGACACCCAGTAGTTGTAGGGGGCAGAGGCGTCACCGAGGACGGTCGTGCGATCGGCTACATACTCCCTCACCATCCTTTTACAGTGCTCCCGCCGACTCAGCCGTGACTGGGGAGCGGTGACACAGTCTTGCTGGGGAGCCAGAAAGCTGTCAAAGGCCTTAGAGAGTGTTCCCCTGCCTGTGCTGTACATGCTGCCTGATCTCCTCGCCTCCCCTGCTACCTGGCCCTCAGAACTGCGCCTTCTGCCACTAGCACTGTCGGATGGGAATTTTACCATCAGCTTGTCCACCAGGGTCCTGTGGTATAGCATCACTCTCGAACCCCTTTCCTCTTCGGGTATGAGAGTGGAAAGGTTCTTTTTATACCGTGGGTCGAGCAGTGTATACACCCAGTAATCCGTAGTGGCCAGAATGCGTGTAACGCGAGGGTCACGAGAAAGGCATCCTAACATGAAGTCAGCCATGTGTGCCAGGGTACCTGTACGCAACACATGGCTGTCCTCACTAGGAAGATCACTTTCAGGATCCTCCTCCTGCTCCTCCTCCTCCTCCTCCTCCTCCGGCCATACACGCTGAAAGGATGACAGGCAAGCAGCATGTGTACCCTCAGCAGTGGGCCAAGCTGTCTCTTCCCCCTCCTCCTCATGCTCCTCCCCCTCCTCCTCCTCCTCAACGCGCTGAGATATAGACATGAGGGTGCTCTGACTATCCAACGACATACTGTCTTCCCACGCCTCCGTTTCCGAGTGCAAAGCGTCTGCCTTTATGCTTTTGAAAGCCTCCGTTTCCACAAGCCTATACGGCAGCATCTCCAGGCGACGTCTGGACGCTGCGCTGAGAGACATTGCTGGATGGGGCCGAGGACAGCGGAGGTGAGGGTGTGGGTGCAGGCCAGAAGACGGTAGTGCCTGTGTCCTCAGAGGGGGGTTGGATCTCTGGCAGGTTGGGGCACAGGGGGAGAGGCAGTGGTGCAAACCGGAGGCGGTGAACGGCCTTCGTCCCTCCTTGTGGGGTGTTTGGCCATCATATGCCTGCGCATGCTGGTGGTGGTGGCTCCCCGGCTGATCTTGGCGCGACAAAGGTTGCACACCACTGTTCGTCGGTCGTCAGGCGTCTCTGTGAAAAACTGCCACACCGTAGAGCACCTTGACCTCTGCAGGGTGGCCTGGCGCAAGGGGGCGCTTTGGGAAACAGTTGGTGGATTATTCGGTCTGGCCCTGCCTCTACCCCTGGCCACCGCACTGGCTCGGCCTGTGCCCACACCCTGACTTGGGCCTCCGCGTCCTCGCCCGCGTCCACGTCCTCTAGGCCTACCCCTACCCCTCAGCATGGTGTATTACCAGTAGTGCAGAAACAGAACACTGTAATTAAATGTGCCGCTTATTGGCCTGTGGTTGGAGGCTGACTTCGCTTACGGAACGCCAGGAAATAATTTTGCGCAAGCATGCTGTAACACTTAGCTGGCTGCGTATGAATTAGGAGGACAACTACACCCAGCACAGACCCAGAACACTGAGGACAGTCACAGGCAGCCCAAATAGATTTTTTCCCCAAATGTTTTTGCAAAGGCCCACTGCCTATATACACTGTATATGTCTTCTGTCCCTGCGTCACCACTACTGGCCCTGGAGTATGTAAAATAACTGCAGACTGTTGCACTGTGGACTGGAATACAGCGGTGATGTAACAGCCAACGCAGAGCCAGGAAATAATTTTGCGCAAGCCTGCTGTAACACTTAGCTGGCTGCGTATGAATTAGGAGGACAACTACACCCAGCACAGACCCAGAACACTGAGGACAGTCACAGGCAGCCCAAATAGATTTTTTTCCCCAAATGTTTTTGCAAAGGCCCACTGCCTATATTCAATAAATATATGTCTTCTGTCCCTGCCTCACAATATATGTCTTCTGTCCCTGCCTCACAATATATGTCTTCTGTCCCTGCCTAACCACCACTACTGGCCCTGCACTATGTATAATTACTGCAGGGCGCAATGCTCTGCACGGCCGATATACAAAAAAAAAAAAAGTGCAACACTGCAAAAAGCAGCCTCCACAGTACTGCACACGGTTAGATGTGGCCCTAAGAAGGACCGTTGGGGTTCTTGAAGCCTAAAATACTCCTAACACTCTCCCTATAGCAGCTCCGGCACCAACAGCACTTTCCGTCCTCTATGTCAGAACAAATCTGTGGCGAGCCGCGGGAGGGGCCGATTTATATACTCGGGTGACACCTGATCTCGCCAGCCACTCACTGCAGGGGGGTGGTATAGGGCTTGAACGTCGCAGGGGGAAGTTGTAATGCCTTCCCTGTCTTTCTATTGGCCAGAAAAGCGCGCTAACGTCTCAGAGATGAAAGTGAAAGTAACCCGAACATCGCGTGGTACTCGTCACGAGTAACGAGCATCTCAAACACCCTAATACTCAAACGAGTATCAAGCTCGGACGAGTACGTTCGCTCATCTCTATACACGATTATTGAGCACAATCAGGGGTTAGAGGCGTTCAAATGGCATTCATGGAAATCTTCATTGTCCAACCAACAGTTGAGTTTTGTTTTGGCTCTTTTAGAGAACATCTTGTGCAAAAACGTGTTCCTGTATAAGTAATTTGTACCACCAAGTTCGCGGTACAGCCATGGGGTCGAATGTGGCCCCTGGTTACGTGAATCTATTTTTGGCACATGTAGAGGAAACATCCATATATACTTCCCCAGGCTGGACTTCTGTCCAGGTCTGGTGGAGGTATATAGACGATATATTTTTTGTCTGGACAGGTACTGAGGAAGCTCTTCATAGCTTTCATGATGAATTGAATAACGTCCTGCCCGGTCTGAGGTTTACTATGCTGCATTTCCATACTCAAGTCCAGTTTTTAGACGGCATGATTAGCGAAAGCGGGGAGAGATTGAAGACAGACTTATATCGTAAGCCCACAGACAAGAACAACGTCCTTAATTTTCGAAGCTATCATCCTCCGGGTATTCTCAGATCCCTTCCGTGGAGCCAAATGGTCCGGGTTAGGAGGATAGTTGAGGATGATTGTGTTGATCTTAGGTTGGATGACATGGCCAATAAATTTGTAGAGAGGTTACCCTACTGGATTGGTGCAAGAATATAAAGCTAGGGCCTTGACTAAACCAAGAAATTAGCTTTTATGCCCTAAACAAGATAGGACTGTCTCCCATTGTGTTCCTTTTGTTTCCACATACTGTACCGCTAGTGCAGAAATTTCTAGGATTTTGCGGAGACGTTGGAGTATATTGTCCACATGTCATCCGCATATTCGTGAATTTGGTGAACTACCACTAATGTCGTATGGTCGTGGCAGCAATATTCGGGATAAGATTGTCTGCACTGGAAGAGTACATCATGAAGGGGGATCTGGGGTTCCGCCGAGTGGCTCCACGCAGGGTTGTTTTCCCTGTATGGGATGTGCCTCGTGTGGAAACCTACTTAAAGAGGATACGTTCACACATCCCCGTACTGGACGGAGATATATGATTAAGGGCAGGTTTACATGTAGGTCCTTGTTTGTTGTATACATGGTGGTCTGCCCATGTAGCTTGCTGGGGAGACCACCATGGAGATTCGACAACGTATATCAAAACACAAAAGTACAGTGCGTACGGGCAACAGGGAGGTACCTGTTGCGAAGCATTTCCTAGAAGCAGGACATACTATAAGCCAGTTACGCTTTCGGGTCATCAACGAGGTACCTTATTCACGTAGAGGTGGAGACCGGAGGGAAAACTGAAGTTGTGCGAATTACGTCGGATTTATAAGCTTGATACTCTGATGCCGAAAGGCCTTAACCTTGAATACAATGTCTCTCAATGTATTTAGTTATTTTGTGATACCTGTGTATACATGCTCATTATGAAGCTATAGTGTATGTGATAACATCTCATTTATTGCTTGGTAGCTTGGACGTTTAGGTTTACTTATATCATAACTTTTGTCATTTTTAGATTTCGTGTATATGGATGTGGAGTCTGTAGTATGGATCCTCGCCCTCATTTTGGATATGGATATAATTGATTTGTACAGATTCAATTATCTATATTGGAACAGGCTGTTATTTGATGTGAGGTGGATATAGTTACTGTATTTATGAGAGTACCAATAAACAGATAGTGTGTGCAAGCCTTTATGCATTATATTTATGTGTGGTCCGTCACTTGCAATAGTTGGGGGTCGATTGATGGGGTGTGTATGTCTCTTGTTTTTTCTTTCTGGTTATGATGCAAGAACATTTCAATAAATATGTATATCTTAAATTAATGTAAGCATATCAGTACATATGGGCTTTAGGGCTCCTTCCCACGGGCGAATTTCCGCGGCGGAAATCCACGGCATTGCCCCGCAGCTATTAGGTTCTATTGAACCAAATAGCACAATGCTTACGGTGCGGAATTCCGCACCGTAAAATCACCCGTCCTCACCCGTGGCATGCTCTATTTGCCGCAGTCAATGGAAGCCGTCCGTCACGCTATCTTCCGCTGTAGCACAGCGGAAGATAGCGTGAAACCGCTTCCCCGCCTACCGCCAGCCGCCTCATATGACGTGGCCAGCGGGTCATGTGATGCTGATGGCGTGTCATATGACGCGGCCGGCGCGTCACATGCTCTATTGCGCAGGCGCCGAAGCGTCATGTGGGACGTAGGATGCCGGATCCGGAGGTTAGTATTGGGGTCTCTGGGGAGGGCGCCGTGACGGGCCCCGCCGCAGAATTCCATGGCGGAGCCCGTCACGGCCGTGTGCAGCTGGCCTTAGTCTTAGAATCTCTCTATGGATATAATGGTGATAAGATGTAGTCTAATTTACCACATCATATTTAACTCTGAGATAATTATAGGTGCGGTATGCATCATTCTTGGTCAGGGAGAGATAAATAGTCCCATCAGGTTCTGGGCAATTCTAATATTGGTCTTGTTATAACGTGTGGTGCCCCGCATTGATTATATTATTACTTATAGCCAGAGACTAGCTCAAAAATAATGAGACATTTGAGATGCATCATGGTCAACATACGTGCGCAACAGTCTCTTTGAGGAGCACGCTGGTATGGGCAATGACGTGATGGGCTCCCGTTGACACAGCCGCGCTCACTGACGTGAGAATGGTATTGCCGCGTATGTTCTCGCGGGACTTCAGTCTCCTGCGTTCATGCGAGTGCCTCTGGCGCATGCGCAGTAAACTCTTTGATGGGTTTTCTGGTACGGGCATGGACATAATTTGACGCGGTTGACGCATGCGCAGTTGCCTTATCTGGACGTCACAGCATGGCGCCATACATACCCACAATGTGGCTTACTTTACAGATGTTCTTCATTGCATCAGAGAGGTGAGGGTCCGGTCGCAGGCTCCGGATCCATCTGCATGATTGGTAGGTGGAAGGGGTGTGTCCTTATCTGTATTTTTCATTGGTGTATGTTCTTTGTATGTTATATATAAATACATGTGTGGTTGGTCTGTACTGCATACTTGAAAAAGACCCAATAGGGTTGAAACGTCGCAGCTGAGGAATAAAGGAACCATTGGATTTTAAGATAACCTCTGAGTGGTGGTCTTCATACTGGATTGTTTGAAGCTTTAATATCCCCAATGGTCTTGCTGGGATTTGCTCCGGGGCAGTGTTCAGCAATACCCCCATTGTAGCCCCAATCTGCTTACAGGACACATGGCTAGGCCTGGAATGCAGGGAACACTCGTTGGATTTCAGGGCACAACTCAATAAAGTCCAGGCCCCCTTGCTCACTTGTGCAGAAAAGAAATTGGCTCCCTAAAAATAATCCCCCCTCCCCCCAGTCTGCGGATAAGCATCATGTCGGGGAACTAATCCGGGAGCCTTAGGCCTCATGTCCACTCAAAAAATACAATCCGTGCAGAATCTGCCGCGGATTTGCTTTAAATGGCATTTTTTTGCATGCAGATATCCACACACATTGCTATCAATGTGATAGCAATGGCCTAAGGCCTCATGTCCACTGGGTAAATGGAATTGCGGATTCCGCTGCGGATTTTGCTCATAGGGAATCATTGCCATCCGCGGGTCCATTAAATTGAGTTTTGCACCCGCGGATGGCATTTTAAAAAGAATTGCGTTTTTCATGCGCGGGAGAAAAAACGCGGCATGCTTCATTTGCCGCGGAATCCGCGCGGATCGGCAACATTGCTATCACATTGATAGCAATGTGTGCGGATATCTGCATGCAAAAAAATGCCATTTAAAGCAAATCCGCGGCAGATTCTGCTCGGATTGTATTTTTTGAGTGGACATGAGGCCTAAGGCCGCTTTCACACGACCAGGTTTGAATTGCTCATTCCACGATCGTCACCTGCACAGAATATTCGCTGTATTCCGCACACATTCACCCAAAAGAACATTTGCATGTCCTCTCACACGAGCAGACAGCAATTGTGATTTTTCACTTGCGGATATAAAATCGCAGCGTGTTTTATTTTAGTGCAGATTCCACATGGCTGGCTACCATTGAAGACGTTGGAAACCATCGACTTGCGGGCCCATCCACAACTGACCTAGCGCATAGGTTTTTTAAGAAAAAAAAAATCTGCACTGTGCATGTCCAGGATATACCAGGTACACACGGGCGGATTCTGCTGCGCGCTTCCGCTTGCAGAATCAGACCAGTCTGTGTGAGACCAGCTTTAGGGCGGCGGCACACAAAGGGGTCAGATTCCTCATGCAGGAGCCCGCAGCGAAATCCAGCCCTGTGCCTGGCCGGCGACTGCGCACCTTTAAATATCTATATTGCAGATGGCTCCGGCGGCTCGCGTCATGCGCAGTACAGATTTTTTTTCTTTAAGCGTTTTTTCCCACGCCATCGCAATATTAATGGCGGATAGGCTGCGGGTCAGACAGCTTCTAGTTACTTAAATGGAAGCAGTCGGTGCAGAAACTGCACGAAAATAGAAAAAGCTGCGATTTTTTTTCCTCCACTCACAGAAATCATAATTAGTTTCTGCGAGTGTGTAGGAAAAACCTATTTTTGTATAGCATGTTCCAAAGGGCATTTGCTGTGGATCCGCGGTGCGAACACTGACCATGCATTCCGCAATGCAAATCCATTTGTGTGCCACCAACCTTAGGCAAGTAATTTTATCTCCCCTCATGGATATGACCCGTGAGGGAAGATGAAACACCCACTTTTTAAACTTTTTTCTCCTATATATACATTGATCACCGTTATCCATTGGATAACGGTGATCATGTGACTGTGAACCGCATACCGTGGCCTGCGGTGACATCCCCCTGCTCTCGGCTATCTTTGCTCGCTGGGAGATTTTAAATTTCCCAGGCTCTCTGGCTTTTTCTGCATGCGCCAAACATTTTTCCCCTTGGCGCATATGCGCAGAAGGCAGTGGCAGTGGCAGGTTCTTGCGGGACATCGCCAAGGCCAGAGGTGAGTAGTTGCAGCTCCCCTCACGGATATGATCTGGGAGGGAAGATGAAACACTTTTTTTAACTAAGCAGAGAGCTGTCACATCCCACAACTTTAGTCTACAGGATCGGCGTGTTTTTACGGCCGTGTAGATCAAAGCCCAGACACCCAGGACGTGAAAACTCACATGGGTGGTCACTAAGGGTCATGTGTCTCAACTGCGTGTATTCTCCTTTTCTTGCATTTTCTTTAGTGCGTGTGTAAATACACAATGAGCGCTGCATATTTCCTTCACTTTTCATTCGTCATTTATGTTACACAGGCATAAATATTATTGGATTAACCAGCGCTCCTTCAGTTCCTCTCAGTCACTTACACAGCAAATGTGAAAGGCTGAATGATTCTCGTTTGAACAAGCCAACGATGTATCTACTCGGCTTCACGAGTGCAAACAAACTAGCCATGCACACATATGCAAATCAGTGGTCTCAAGCACACCTGATGCAACTAATCAAGGACTTCATTAGCTGCTGCAGGTGTCCTTGAGATAAAACATATCAAATATTTGGACTGGCTAGGGGGCTTTATTGACTGTGTTAGAAACATGGCTAAGGCCGCACCAGACAGACGTGTACCCGACCAGAACTCCATACATAGAGGAATAACCAGCACCTTCTGAGAGGGAAGCTATTGGGGGTTGTATGTGTGGCGGAAGTGTCGTACCAAAAGTGACATCAGTGGAAGTCCGTAGAGCAGAGGAGCATCGGAGTGGTACAAGAGTCGCAAGAAGACCAAGAGAGCTTCTGGAGAGATGCCACTGGAGGATCCGTCTGGTGGAAAGAAGAAGAGCAAGACCCACAGTGGCAGTAGGCCAGAGAGTGTGACCACCAGAAGATAGGTCCAGACGCTGTGCCTGCAGGTGACGTAACAAGGCTGAAGAGAAGCTGTCAAGAGGTGCTGTGAAGAAGACTGCTACTGACAAGGGTGGATAAGTATATTCTGTGTGTGAGTTAGTTAGTGAAAGAGTGAGTGCGTAAGTAAGGGGATGTTAGAGAGTAAGTGAGTGCATAAGTGAAGCAAATCAGTTGTGACAGAGTGAGCAGGCAATAAGAGAGTGTGAGCAATTAAAAAAAAAAAGTGCGAATGAGCAAAGGCATGTGAGAAGTGTGATCTAGCTAATTCTCAAAATAAATTTGTAGATCCCCACTAGAATGAGCTCCATTCTTGTCATTGCACAAGTAGCAATGTATGCGGTCATTGACCAGCCAGTCCAGGGTGCATACTGTTGCACAAGATGCATGCTCGTCGCACATCTGGAAGCCCAAATCCTGGATCTAAATGAGTGACTGGCAACATGGAAATCCATTGACAATATGGAAAGGAGTTTCTGCTCACTGAGCAGGCCCTCATTGGGGTAGATGCGGGGAAGGACGGTAGTTCAGAGGAGCAGGACAAACAGACAGTTAGTAGGGGTAGAGGGAAGAGAACCAGTGAGGCTATTCCTGAACTGGCACACCCCAATAAGTTTGCAAAGTTGGCAGATGATAGGGTTGCCATTACAAGGTCAGCACCACTGCAGCATGACATGCCCTCTGAACACCAGGGAAATTACTGCTTCAGTAAGAAGGGGATCGCAGGACAGGCTAGACAGGTCCTAGTGGTAGGGGACTCAATTATAAGAAGGAAAGACAGGGCAATCTGCCACAAAGACTGGGATCGTCGAACGGTCTGTTGTCTTCCTGGCGCTCGAGTTCGACACATCGCGGAATGGGTTCACAGATTAATGGGAGGGGCTGGTGAGAATCCAGAGGTCATGGTGCACAATGACATGAATGACAAAGTTAGTGGTCAATGGGGGACCCTCAAAAATGATTTCAGGGACCTAGGATCAAAGTTTAAGGCGAAATACAACCTTTACCACGAGCCACACCAGAAAGGCAGTGGGAGCTTAGGGAGGTAAACAAGTGGCCCAAGAATTGGTGTAGAAAGGAGAGCTTCGGGTTCCTGGAGAACTGGGCTGATTTTGCTGTCGGCTACAGGCACTAGGAGATGAACACGTGGGTAGAACTATTGGGAGGGAAAAATAACAAAATCCTAAAAGGAGTTTTCTATAGGCCACCAAGAATAACAGAAGAAACTAAAAACCTATTAATAAGACAAATAGAAGAGGTGCAAAGAACAAGTAATTATTATGGGAGACTTTAAATATCCAGATATAATATGGGAAGACGAAACCTGCGGATCTCACAAGGTGATAGGTTCTTGAGAACAAATCAAGATAACTAACATACCCAACTCGTGCGGGAGCCAACTAGAGGGAGGGCTACTCTGGACTTATTAATAAATAATAGAATCTCGGAGGTGCAGGTTGAGGGATATTTGGGAAATAGTGACCACAATATAATTAATTTTCAGTTGTCATTCAATAGGAAGCCTCATCAGGGATCGACAAAACAATTAAACTTTAGTAAAGCAAAATTTGATCAGCTCAGAACTACTAATCGGCAACATTAATGGGGACAACGTCCTCAAAAATAATAGTACCGGCGACAAATGGGGGAAGTTTAGAAACATCCTAATTACCTCATGTGAGCAGTTCATACCCTTTAAAAATAAAAGAACAACAAGTAAAAGGAAACCAATGTGGCTCGACAAGACTGTAAGGGGGGTAATAAAGATAAAAAAAGAAAGTGTTTAAATGATTAAAACAAGAGGGCAATAGAGAAGGGCTAAAAACATAAAGGGGAAAAAACAAATTATATATAAAGGAAAAGATCAAAACTGCAAAGAAGGATGCAGAAAGACTGATCGCCAAAGAGAGCAAAAATAACCCTAAACTATTTTTCAATCATATGTACAGTAAAAGGATTTGCACTCAGAGCACTGGCCCTTCAACAAATAATGCAGGAGAAATCATAGAAGATGATGGGGGGGGAATCTATGAAATAGTTTTTTCTCAAGTGTATTCACGAAGGAAAAAAAAAAATGTCACACGAGATACAACCCTTCACCCGCCCCCCACAAAATATGATTTGCTTAATTCAGCAGAAAATGCGGAGCCGGTTAAAAGAAAAAAAAAAAAAAAAGATTACAATCGACAATTCTCTGGGCCAGATGGAATACACCCAAGGGTTTCCAAGGGAACTAAGTGACGTGATAGACAGACCACTATTTCTTATATTTAGGAACACTACTGGGGTTGTACCACTGGATTGGCATATTGCCAATGTGGTTCCAATATACAAAAAGGGGTCAACAAGGGAGCCTGGTAACTACAGGCCGGTAAGTCTCACTTTAATAATTGGAAAAATATTCAAGATGTTTCTGAGAGATGCCATCCTGGAACATCTCAAGGAAAACAACGGTATAACTACTCATCAGAATAGGTTCACGAGGGGTCGATCATATCAGACCAATTTGGGAGAGTCTATTGATCTCGTATATCAATTTTTCTAAAACATTTGACACCATGCCACATAATAGGCTGATATATAAAATGAGAGCTCTGTCTGGACGAAAACATGTGTAGCTGGGTAAAGACCACTGAGGATGATGCTCCGTTTAATCGCATCCCACCTTTGGTCACATTATGGATCAATGTTCTCTACACATTCCTGTCTTTCACCGCTTCTTTCAGTTCCTCGATGTTCGTGGTGGCCTTGGTTGGCTAGATACAATCGCGGAGCTGAAAGAAGCAGTGAAAGACAGGAATGCATGGAGAACATTGATCCATAAAGTGACTGAAGGTCGGATATTTCTGAACAGATCATCATCATCAATCCACTGTAGACTAAACCATAATACTGGGGAACAAAACCTACATTTTTTTTTAAATAAAATGAAACTTTGGTTTGGAATGATGTGAACGAATGGTAACCTGCTCATTACCTTTTAAATATTCTTCAAAACTAAGTCTCAGCAAGACTCAAAAAACAAAAATCAATGAAAAAAAAAAATCAGAAAATTCCATGAAAATTCCAGTTAATTTATGACGCGTATGAACCCTGAGTGGGGTTCACATTTGTGCGTCTCAAGTTTAGGGGGGCTGCAGGTCAGACTGCAACACTCTTCTGCATACACATTCCAGGTATGGACCAGGGAAGCTGTTTAGTAAGTCAGAAGCAATCAGCTGTTTATTGCCCGAAATCAGCGCCGCTCTTCTGTGTGATTATGTCTGGCTTGAAGGCCGCAGTTTAGGAGGCAAGGAGCAAAATTGCAGACTTATCAATTCAGTGACAGAGGCTCAGATGGAGTGGAGGGGGGAGCGGCAAACAATGTTTGTTCTGAATGCAGGAATAGCAGGATGCAGCAATAGCCTCACAGGGGCGATTTTCAAAACAATGTGATTTTTATTTATAAAAAATTGCATTGCTTCTGTGAAATCGCAATGTCAGAGTAATAAAATTCTAAGTACAGCACCAATCGGGCCCACCCCACTTGCCCGCTGCCAGCGATAAGAAGAAAACACCACACGGAGGTCTGGTATAGTTTCTCACACGGGACATGGCTCTCGGCTGTGCTTTATTACAGATTACATGAGATCTTATACCCTTTGTCCCATCACCATCAGGGGGTGATGGGCTCATAACCATATATGGGCAGTCCGGATTTCCGGCCTGAGACAGTGAGGCGCCTCTGGCTTATGTACAGAAAATCACGTATTTAATTAACTCCAGTGCAAAGAATCACCCACTCAATTCTAAGAAAGCGGCCAAGCATGCATTCTCCATATATGGGAAGTCCGGATTTCCGGCCTAAGACAGTGAAAATTATGTACATAGTGGAACATCTTGATATCTTGCTTCTGGGAAAACAGCCAAGTACATGCGGCCTTCATGTCTGGTTCGGTATCATCTCTGAATTTCTAGAACATCTCTCTGAGCCTTGCAAAGCCTTG